>NC_059139.1:68376598-68976598 GCF_020740605.2 Lemur catta
GAAGATTTGTAATTGAAGCATTATATACAGGATTATGATCTTTAGATATGGAGTTAACATAGTACTCTTCTTGATTTACTAATGAGATAAAGGCAATGGAAGAATTATAGCAAATATGGATTCAGAGTGTAATTCCATAGCCTCCCTTTTCCCTTGGCTCATCATTTTATTACTGAATTTTGTGGCAAAAATTAAATAGCCTTTGAGTCTACATCAGCAATTCTATAGCTCTTCAAAATACATATTGTAATACTAATATTTTATTTTAGATCATAATCTTTTTCAGTTTCTGAAATAAATTTGAGGTCACCTCACTATTGATCATACAAAGTAGCTGAATCTTCCTGGAAGAAGTATCCTAGAAGCATGAGGGTCAAATGACAGAGCATACAAATAAGCAGGAGTTTTCTGGGGAAGTCATAATTTACTACTTTGAAAAGTATCACATTGTATTAACACACTTGTGGTTAAAGATTTGGGAAACATACTGCAGCCAATATAAACAAAAAAAGAGGGATTTTCTCTTTTGGAATTGATCTCTAATTTTATACCACTGTAGTCTGAGAAGATACATGTTATAATTTATATTTTTTTTAATTTGTTGAGATCTGATTTGTGGCCTAGGATGTGATAAATTTTAGAGAAAGTTCCATGAGCTGATGTGACAAATGTATATTCGGCTTTATTTACGTGGAATTTCCATAGATGTCTGTTAGACCCATTTGTTCTAGAGCTCTGTTTAAGTCCATTGTTTCTTTGCTTATTTTCCGCTTGGAGGATCTGTCTAGTTCAGTCAGTGGGGTGTTGAAATCCCTAGCTACTATGGCATTACTGTTTATCATGTTATTTAGATCAAACAGAATTTGCTTTATATATCTGGGTACTCCTGTGTTAGGTGCATAAATATTAAGAATTGTTAAGTCTTCTTGTTGGATTTTTCCATTCACCATTATATAGTGACCATCTTTGTCTTTCTTTACTTGTGTTATTTTAAAGTTTATGTTATCTAAGAATAGCTCTACCCTCTCTTTCTTTTGGCTTCCATTTGCCTGGAAGTTTGTTTTCCAAGTCTTGACCTTGAGTCTGAAAGCATCTTTGTGGGTTAGATGTGTTTCCTGGAGACAGCAGATACTTGGCTTATGATTTTTTATCACACAGCAAAAGCATTCCTAAGAAGAAAACTAATAGCGTTAAATGCTCACATCCAAAAGACAGAAAGCTCACAAATCAACAAACTAATAAACCCTCTCAAGGAACTGGAAAAGGAAGAGCAAATTCATTCTAAACCTAGCAGAAGAAAAGAAATAACCAAGGTCAGAACAGAACTAAATGAAATTGAGAATAAAAAACTATACAGAAGATTAATAAAACCAAAAGTTCAGTTTTTGAAAAAGTAAACAAAATTGACAACCCTTTTGTTAGACTGACAAGAACTAGAAAGGAAAGGACTCTAATAAACTCAATTAGAAGTGAAAAGGAGAGGTCACTACAGACATCATGGAAATACAACACATTATCTTTGAATACTATAAAAATCTATATGCCCCAAAACTACAAAATGTGGAGGAAATGGACAAATACTTATAAGCACATAACCTTCCTAGGCTTAATCAGAAAGAAAGGGAATTCCTAAATGGACAAATAATCAAGCACAGAAATCGAAGCAGCAATTAAAAATCTTCCAACAGAAAACAAAAGTCCCAGACCAGATGGGGTCACACCCAAATTTTACCAAACTTACAAAGAACTCATACCTATACTGCAGAAATTATTCTACAACATCAAGAAAGCTGGTATCCTCCCCAACTCATTCTGTGAAGCCAATATCACCTTGATACCAAAGCCAAGAAGGGACACAACAAAAAAAGAAAACTACAGACCAATATACCTCATGAATATAGATGTAAAAATTTTCAACAAAATCTTAACAAACTGAATCCATCAGCACATCAAAAATAATAATAATAATAATTTATCATGACCAGGTGGGCTTTATCCCAGAGATGCAAGGTTGCTTCAACATATGCAAATCTATAAATTGCAATTCACCACATAAATGATTCCCTCAATAGACACAGAAAAAGCATGTAACAAAATCCAGCACATTTTTATGATAAAAACTCTTAACAAAATAGGAATAGATGGGACATACCTTAAAATTATTAAGGCCATAATGATAAACCCACAGCCAATATCATACTGAATTGGGAAAGATTGAAAGCATTCCCACTTAGAACTGGAAACAGACAATGTTGCCCACTATCTCCACTTCTATTCAACAATAGTGCTGGAAATCCTTGCCAGAGCAATCAGACAAGAGAGTGGAATTAAGCATGTCTGAATGGGGGCAGACGAGGTCAAACTCTCACTCTTTGCTGGTGATATGATATTATATCTAGAAAAATCCCAAGTGTTCAACCGAGAGACTCCTGGAATTGATAAATGAATTCAGTAAAGTCTCAGGATACAAAATTAATGCACACAAATCAGTAGCATTCATATATGCCAATAGCAGTCAAGCCAAAAATCAAATCAAAGATGCAATACCTTTCACAATAGCATCAAAGAAAATTAAATATTAAGGAATATATTTAATGAAAGAGGCAAGAGACCTGTATAGGGAGAACTACCAAACACTGAGAAAAGAAATTGTAGAAGATGTATACAGATGGAAATCTCTACCATGCTCATGGATTGATAGAATCAATATTGTTAAAATGTCCATACTACCTAAAGTGATCTACAGTATTAATGCAATCCCTATCAAAATACTGTCATCATTCTTTATAGATCTAGAAAAAATAATTCTATGCTTCATATGGAACCAGAGAAAAAACTAGTATAGCCAAAGCAATCTTAAGCAAAAAGAACAAATTGGGAGGCATCAGTCTGCCAGACTTCAAACTTTACTATAAGCCTATAGTAACCAAAACAGCATGGTACTGGTACAAGTACAGAGATGGAGACCTTTGGAATAGGATGGAGGCATAATGATTTTAAATTTTACAATAGATCTATGTTCTATCCTTCATCATTGTGTGTGTGTGTGTGTGTGTGTGTGTCTGTGTCACTTGAAATAGGAATCAAAGAGTATTTTTGCAATATGACTATACAACTATTCCAGTAACATTTGTTGAAAAAAAATCTACCTTTTGCCATACAATTGCATTAGTACATTTGTGTAAAGTCAATTGAATATATACATTGAACTATTTTTGAACTTTCTCTTGAGTTTCAAAGATCTATATATCTATTCCTTTACCAATTTTCACTATCTTTTCTTGCAGTATCTTAAAAGAAGATTTTCAAATCTATTACTGTGTTTTAGACTAATATACTACCCCTCCACCTGTATGAAAACCATAGATCTGGGGAAAACATCCATTTACACATTTTGACATTCATTTATCTATTCCTGCTTTTATTCCTCTATATTTTAGGACAATTTTTGGATTGTAACAGGAGCAAAATATACTGAAATATATTAATATATATTTATCCCTTGCATTTCTGTTGCATGATCATTTCTCTGTACACCCATCTGCTTATCTTCTTGAAGGGTTGTGCTGCAGTTATTTTAATTGGTAGCACAGAAATGTAAAATGAGAGAGAAAGTCACATTTTGAATTTAATTGCAAAAAAGAGATATTGAGATATTTGAAGAGTCTCAAAAGTAAGATTTAATAAAGAGGAGTATTTTCTAAATGCTTTATAGTACTTATTATAGCATGAACTAGGAATTAAACTATAAAAGACAATTTTATTATGGGAAAGATTAGGATTGTGGCTTTAAAACTTATCTGCAAATTCCTTGAATCTAGTCCTTCAAAGAGTGGAATTTAATTCTCCTTCACTTAAATATTGGCCAGTTTTTTGACCTTGCACAAATAAATATTAAGGTTATTAAGTATGAAATGTCCAATTACCTTAAGTACTAAGTTTGACGGTTGATATCTCTGAAATTTCATTTGAACACTTTTTGTTTTATTTTTATGGTGAAGGTATATTCTCATTCTTTCAAACACATGGTTTGGTTTGTGATTATCTGCCAAAATTTTTTAGAGCAATTTTTGTGAAACCATGGATAAGTCAAAAATTCATGTTATCGTTGAGTAAGAGTTCCGTTGTGGAACCAAAGCAGCTCAGACACCTTGAAATATCAACGAAGTGTTTGGTAAGGATGTGACTAATGAACACAGTACAACAGTGGTTTGGGAAGTTCTGTTCAAGTGGTTTTAATCTTGAAAATGAGTCAAATGGACAACCTGAGACCAATGTGGGTAATGATAAGCTGAAAGCTGTAGCAGAAGCAAATCCATCTCAACCTATGTGTGAATTAGCAGCAAGGTTTGACGTTACTATTCCAACAATATTAGACCATTTGAAACAAATTGGAAAGGTAAAGAAGCTGGATAGATGTATTCTGTATGAATTAAATGAGCATCAGAAGAGAAGTAGTCCCGAAGCTTGTCTTTCTTTGCTGTCATGACATAAAGACGAATCATTTGTACACTGTTTTGTTACCTGTGATGAAAAATGGATTCTTTTTGACAATTGCAAGTGTTCGACACAATGGTTGGATAAAGATGAAGTGCGGAAACATAGTCCAAAACAAATATTCATCCAAAAAAGCTAATGGTGTCTGTTTGGTGGTCCAGTCCTGGTTTATCTACTACCGCTTCATGAAACCTAGTCAATCGATTACAGCAGATATCTACTGTAACCAGTTGGACAAAACGATGAGGATGCTTGTGATTAAGCACCTGAGATTGCTCCATAGAGACAGGCCAATCCTCTTGCAAGACAACGCTTGACCACGTGTCACACAAACGTGCCTCAAACTACAGAGGCTGGACTTGGAAACTCACTTTCATCCACTATATTTACCAGACCTTGATCCAACTGACTACCACTTCTTCCAGGCTTTGGACCACTTTTTGCAAGGAAAAATACTCAGTTCTCAATAAGCTGTGGAAAACGCCTTTCATGATTTCATCACCGCTCTCTCTCCAGGCTGTTTTGCTGCTGGCATACAAGCTATTGTTAAGATGGCAAAATAGTGTCGATAGTTTTGGCACATGCTTTGATTAATTGTACTGCTTCTTGTTTGAGGTATAATACACTAAACTTTTGATCCAAAATCCGTCATTTTGTCTTTAATGACCTAATAAAATTGACAGAAGAGAATCTGCCTGACTTTTGATGTTGGGTAGGAATGGCCTCTTGGTGTGTTCATCTTGGCAGACTAACCACCTGTTATGAGATACCCAAACCACATAGATCACATGGCATAAAACCCAATAGTACTGTCTTAGGTAACAACTTACAGCCAACATTGACCAGGAGATATGTAACTGAAGCATCCTTCATATATTTCAAGCATACAGCATCTCCATGTGCTGCTGAATAAAGCAGAGGTAAGCTCTCCTCAACTAGCAGATGCATGAGTAAAAACAATGGTTTTTATACTATGCACTAAATATTGCACTTGTTTGTTGTAAAGCAATACATACCTAGAACAGTTCTGGGTACCAGAATCATGTTACTATAATACTGAAAAGTCTCAGAGAGACTGTTAGTAGAAGCTTGGTGGCATTTTGATGATGTTGATTATAGATAGAAGGAACATGAGAAAAAAGTGTTATCAATAGGTGGAATGTTTAATGATACTGTCATCTTTGTTAACATGAAAAATTAAAAAAAAATGAACTTGAAAATATTCCAGACAGAGTGGTAAAGTTGCCATCTGGCTTCTTTTAGTTGCTTATATTAATATGTAAAGGAATGAATCGAGGTAAAGAAAACATTTATTTAGCATAAAGAAATCAGAAATTTCTAGGTTATGTAACTTTATTTATTGCCAAATGAAATGTCAAAATAAAATCATTTTTTATGCACAGCCTCTAAAATTAGCAAATGATTGTAAAAATTAAAAATATTTTCCAAGATGAGATAAAATTCAGTGTTCTGTTAGGAAAATATAGTCTCAAGGAGGCACTAAGGGCATGACTATAAAACCTTTTGTTAAGACCACAGAAATATTTATTGTGGTATTTCAAACAGAAAACAATCTTTCTAAGCATCTCAGTGTCATGCCTCAGTAACCCCCTTCATTAAATAATAGAGCCTCTGAAGAATTTCTTCTCAGCAAACTTATAGGAAGTCAAAAAGATAGGTTTATCTTCATGAGATTTGTGAGTGTAGCTTTTGTATAATGGAATGAATGTTATTAATATTCATGGAAATTCTGCAAAAATTGTAGGAGAATATATTGGCAGAAACTCTGCCAGCTTGAACTAAGAAGGATGGAGGCAGAACAAAATAAGAGTTTTTTGGAACCTTGATAGTGTAGGCAAGGTGCATGCTGAGAAAATGGTTCAGCTGTAAATACTGGTCATTTCTAATGTAAAATAAATGATAATTCAACAAAATCAAGAACCTCAAAGGTGGATCCAAGGACCATGGAAAATCATCCTTAGGTAGCAGGATTGAGCCCTAATCAAGAAGCTGACACATGATCTTGGCTGGATTTCAAATTTGCTATAAATATGTGGTTTTTGTGTGCCACACTCCTCTCATCTTTGAATGAGGGAGTCTATAGCAGTTATCCGAGGCCAATCTCACTGTGGTGTATTTGTGTATTAATTATATGTGGGGTAGGGCGTGTGTATGTAGGTAATTTGTCTATATAGTTCACAGGTCTTCAGATACAGAGGAATTGTCATCAAGGCGCTGCACTGGAGGAACTGTACCTGAGAAAACTCACCCATATTTAAACCTAATTTAGGTAATGACATGTTGAACATTGAGCTTCTTTGATTCCACAATAAATAAAACTTTATCAGGGGTCATGGGAGAGGTGTGAGAGTATTTTTAAATGTGGGAAAAAGATAAATAGATGCAGATTATGGTGATTTTAAAACCTGTCTGCAAATTTGACAATTCTTTCATCAAAGAGTGTGTTCTAATTTTTCTTCCTTTTGAATATGAGTTGGTTTTAATGACTTGCTTTTAATTAATCAAATGGTTTGTGAATTTCCAAGCTGACTCCAAAAAGACAAAGCTGTTCCTATCTGATCTCTCCTTTTTAGGATACTCAAACTTTATACCCAGCCATAATGTTTAAAGGACGCTAGGGCATTCTGGAGAGGCCAGATGTAGGTATTTTGACTGATATCCTCTTTATTTAAGTTCCCAGGCAACACCCAATACCAATCACAAATCCTGCAATTTCCTGGAGAAATGGAAGAAAGTGGAACTTCTGACAGATTGACTGCGTATCTAGTTATCTGAAAAAAACCTATTTATAGTGAAAAAAGAACGTTTCAATCAAAAGAATATTTAAAATGGCAAAGACATGTTTCTGTACTACAGGGATCTGTGATGGCTTACAACAAAGATCAGTGTTGCTCTGCAGAAAAAAAAAATTTTTTCACATATCTGAGTTAATTTCAGTAGAGCTGCAATCCCATGGCAATTTTTTAATCCGTATTTTGAATTTTCAATGAAGATTCACAAATATATTTTGCAAAAATCTGCCTATACCTTATGCTATTTGAGAATTTATGGTTCATTAAACCATAACTTAGAATTGAAACTGTGCTATAATTATGCAGCATAAAGATTAAAGTTATGGCTTTAGTTAAATACATATGCTCCATATTACACAATAAGGAATCAAAGGCTAAGAACATTTATTGATCTGAAAAGTACAGGTAGAACATTAAGAACTGCATATTACCATGGGAAATATAAAAAATATTATCTATTCTAATTAATTCAGGGAAATATCCAGAAGGATGTAAGACTATGTTACACACAGAAATAAAAGTATTAAAAAGGGCTTCTTGTAAATCATTACATAGCATGCACACTTTTTGATGGAAGAATAAAAAAGACAAGAAAGGACAGTTTTCTACTTTTTGTATACGTTAAAATACTAGATATTTTTCTGTTTGATGGAAATATGAAAATTGCCATCTAAACAGTCTTCCTTTTTTAATATCTGTGTTTTCCTCTGATTTTCTGACTTTTAACTAATTTGTGGCCACTTGTTATTTTCTTCTATTGCTGTTTTTAGCTCTTTTAGGAATGTAGCAAAATACATAGTATAGCCTAAGTAACTTATATACTTACAATCTCACAGGACATTCATTCATTTAAGAAGTTCTGAACTCCTAATATCTTCCATTTTCTGTAAATTTTCATTTGCAGTTATCAGTTGTTAATAAAAAGGTGATGGGTTTCAGGGTTCTGTAAGCAGTAGGGACCCATTGTTTAAAGAAAACAACTATGTCAGGAGTAAGAAACTTGACTGCCTTTTTAAAAGGACACTCAGATTATAGAATATGAGGAAAATGACAGTATCTTGCTAAAGTGAACAAAATTTCATTACTCTCAAATCTGTAAGTGCTCCCTCAACCCCACATTCACCTCTGTTTCTTGAAACACTTAAGCTTCCCTCCACTCTCTTTTCTTACTTCCCTGTGTATGAAGAGCCTTCATTAATTTGAGGAATGCTACAGGATGAATTTATTTGCCATTTTATAGTTCTTGAGATGCAAAGAAGTTCTTTGGATTTCAGATCCTCTAGATTCAGACATTTTAAAGAAGAAAAGAATAATCAACAAAACTGTGGAACTTAAAAGCCAAAAAAAAAAAAAAGATAATTCTCAAACAGTGAGAAATGAGTTTATTTACTTCAGGACCCTTGATTTCTTCCTGTTGGTCTTCAGCTTCTCTACACTGATTTCTACATCTATCATATTTCATTTCTCTGAAATCAGCTTATGCACTTAATGGTCCAGCCTGGGCAATCAATGTACATTGAAATCAACTTCAAATTGTTGCAAGAGGTCTACTGCTGCTCCAAGAACCAGCTGTGTAAATCTAAGAGAAAGATAACTGTCAGCTTTAAAAATATATATATTTCTGCATCTTCTTAAGCTTACTGCTGTTGTAATGACCTGGCAGGCACTTGTATGTAGAAAATAAATCACTGAGTAGATCACCAAAGGTTATGTCTTCAAATTCCACCATTCTGAGATGATGTTTTGGAATTTATCCCTGGCTTATTAGCCTTTCAGAAATGATTTAATTTCTTGTTAATTTCTTAGAAACTGTTTTGATAGATGCCAGGACAAGATGCATGTCACTTTGCAAACAAGGTGCTTGCTGAGAGTATGCTGTTCCCAGAGTAAACTAAATGGGAACAATGCATTTTGTCTTGCTATGGAAGAGAGACCCCATGTTCTCAAAATCTTCCAAACTAATATACTTGTAATTTCAACTTGATGTTGGTTTTACAAAAAGAAGGCTCACAGCAGTGAAATACAAGATTGTTTCACGTCTCTCCCAATATGATATTTATGTTTGGCTTTCGGAGTTGAAATTAAGGAAGTTGTATCACCAGCCCTTTCACTTTGTTGCCCTGATGAACTTTAAACCACTAGCAATTTCCATGAGAGGTTTTCATTTGCTTTTCATGGTTTCTCCTACTCATCTATCTTCAATAATCCATGAAATCCCTTACTTTTTCATTTATACACACATACACACAGAGTGATGAAAATTGTAAATAAAATATGAAAGGTACTTATCTCTGTAGTTGTTTAACATCATTAAATTTTGTTTTGGTCTTATGTAGCATTTTAAAATAGGCTTTATTTTTTAGAGCAGTTTCTGGTTCATAGCAAAAAGCGAGAAGAAAGTACGGAGATTTCCCATATACCCACAGTGCCCACATATGCATAGCCTTCTCCACCTTCAAAATCCCCCACCAAAATTATATATTTTTACAATCAATAAAACTACATTGAGACATCACTATCACTCCAAGTTCATAGTTTACTTTAAGGTTTACTCTTGTTGTTTGCACAAATGTGTAATGACCTATATCTACCATTATAGTATCTTACAGAGTAGTCCTAAAAATCCTGTGTGTTCCCCTATTCATCCCTGCCTCTCCATAACCCCTGGTAACCACTGATCTATTTACTGTCTCCATATCTTTGCCTTTTGCAAAATATCATATAGTTGAAATCATACTAATGTTCTTACTAATATACATAGTAATGTTCATACTAATGTAATCTCAAGTTGGCTTCATTCACTTAGTAATATGCATTTAAGAATCTTCCATGTCCTTTCATGACTTGATAGCTAATTTTTATTCAGCACTGAATAATATTCTATTGCCTGGATGTACTGCAGCCTATTTACCCTTTGTGTACTCAAAGATATCTTGGTTGCTTCCAAGTTTTGGCAATTATTAATACAGCTGCTATAAGCATTCACGTGTAAGTTGTTTTATGGAGGTACATTTTCAACTCATTTGGTAAATACCAAAGAGTACAATTACTAGGTCATATGGCAAGACTATGGTTAGTTTTATTAAAAAAACAAAAAACAAAAAAAAACTTCCAATCTGTCTTGCAAAGTGACTGTAACATTTTGCATTCTACCAAGCAAGGAATGACAGTTTCTGTTACTCCACATTCTTGCCAGCATTTGGTAGTGTTAGTGTTTTGGATTTTGGCCATTCTAATAGGTGTGTAATAGTATCTCATTGTTTTTATTTGCAACTTCCTTAAAACATAAAGATGCTGTTAGGCATCTTTTTATATGCTTGTTTGCCATCTGTATGTCTTCTTTGGTGAGGGGTCTGTTCAGGTCTTTGGTCAGTTTTTTAACTGGGTTGATTGTGTTCCTGTTATTGAGTTACATGAGTTCTTTGTATATTTTGGATAATAGTCCTTCATCAGAAATTTCTTTTTCAAATATTGTGTCCCATCCTGTGGCTTGTTTTCTCATTATTTAGACATTGCCTTTTGCAGATCATACATTTTTAATTTAATGAAGTACATACAGCTTGTTGGTTATTTCATTCACGGATCAAGCCTTTGGTATTATATCTAAAAAGTCATTGCCATATTTAAGTTCATCTAGGTTGGCACCTATGTTATTTTCTAGGAGTTTTATAGTTTCTAAATTTTACATTTAGGTAGATAATCTAATTTTGAGTGAATTATTGTTAAGAATATAGGATCCATGTCTAAATTATTTTTTGCATATGGATATTCAGTTGTTCTAGCATCATTTTGAAAAGACTATCTTTGCTCCATTGTATTGCCTTTTTTCTTTTATCAAAGATCGTTTGGCTATATTCATGTGACAAGGACAGGCCCAGGAAAAATTTTATAGCCCTCAATTTGATTACATCCTTCTCATCACCCAAAGTACACTTCTTCCAAAAAGACATCTTGGATAAATAAAAAAATAAAATTGCCTTTCTGCCAATGTATCATTATATAATGTTTTTAAATTTTTATACCTGTTTGTAATGTATTACCAAATACTAAAATAAGTCTCATTTATATAATACTTTACATTTTATATAGGACTTCCAAATGTGTTTTCTCATGCATTTGTCACAATAATTCTACAGTTTGTTTGAATTTATACTTAAGTAAATGAAAAAACTGAGGATATGGAACATAAATTAACCTACTTTGGGTCACAGAGCTCCTAAAAATTAGAAACTAAGTACAGTATCTATCCTGCGATTATCTAACCTCTGTAGATATATCTTCCTTGTGTCATCTTCATGTTATATACATTAGAACCTGTTTTTTGTTCAGTTAGATAGATGGATGTTTCCATGTAACGTAAGAGGAAATCCTTGAAAACTCTGGCTCTTTAAATATATTCTACCACCTTGAACTTATTATGTCATTGAGAAATATAGAATTGAATAAATTATTTTTTTTGTTCCAGAAATCCCTTGCTAAATCAATTTGCAGCAAACACTCATCAATGCAATTGCTATATTTAGTTGACCTTAACTAGTTAGTTATTTAGCCATAACTTGAAAGATTGGCCTAGAGGATACATGTTATGGTGTAGGGGAAGAAAGTTAGGTCAGGTTTTAGGGATACTACTCCCAGTGGCACAGCAAAGTTTTGTTAAAGTTGAACATAGAAAATATAAAGTCCTGGGTGGAAGGAGAAAAAATAGCAAAGTAATGGGAAAAAATGTTGAGGATATAATATATAGATGTTAAAATTTTATTAAAATTAACCTTGGGTTAGCATGTATGCAGAAAAACACATTATGTTTTAATTATGCATGCAATGTATTATATGTGATTCATATGTTAATATGTAATTAATGAGTACATTTGATACATATCTATATGTAACTATATATTATATGTTTTGTATATTTTATAAGAATCAAAGGGACAGCATTTAGTCTCCAGTAGAATTGTAATCAAATATCTTGAAATTAATAAGATACAAAAAATGGACCTGCAATAAACTCTAAAGGGTATATTTATTTTCATCTCTTCCCAGAGAAGGACATAGGTCTGCCAAATAAAGTTAAGTAACATTTATAAAGGTCAGAGACAGGGTAAGAAGCAAGGATTCTTTTATTGTCATTTACACACTATATGCTAGGCACATTGAACTTCCTGCAGTTAATTGCATGTTTCATGCTTTTCACATTTCTCTGCCTTTACACTTGCCTTACCTTCAACTGGATGGTGCTCATGTGGCTCCTATTTATCCTTTAATATTTAGCTCAAATGTCAACTGCAAAAGGCTTACTTAGCCACGATCCTTCTATTTGAATGGATGAAGAGTCCCTTAAATTTCTTTTCATCATATATGCTATTAATATCATATCATATTCTCTCTCTTTTTTCCCTTCTCTCTCTCCCTTTCTCTCTTATCTAAATATCCATATCATCTGCCTTCTATATCTATCTTCTGTCTGTACCTATATTTGCTTACTTACTTTTTCATTTTTTTCTAACGTACTTGAATTCTGTGAACAGAATATATCCCAGTCATTTTTGAATCCTGGTGTCTCCCTCATTGGCTAACTCATAGTGGACACTTAATGCATATTTGTTAGAAAAATATTGAGTGAGTCTTGCGAGAAATCTCATTTTGTACACTGTAATTTTTATTCCATTATTTATTTTAAGTGAAAAGGAGAATTCCTTTTTTATGAATTATGGAATTTAAAATTGAATACATTATTTTCCCTATAGATGCCATATTTTAGATACCACTATTAATATTTTCCATATTGTGTTAAATAATCTTTCTTTTGACCACATGTTATTGAATTAATTTTATAACCACATTTCATTGTTTCTATTTCACAGTTATTATAGTGCTTCCACTTTCATGCCCAGTGAGGTCTCCCAAAGGGAGCACACCTATTTAGAAGAAAACATTATATTTTTCAAATGTCATACTCCAGTTCTTTATTCCAGTAGCCAAATAGAATCCAAACCTGTATTTTGACAGCTTCAATTCAACAGAATATCCCTGGCTTCATTCATTATTTTTCTATGTGCTTTCGTAAATTCAGAGTATGTCAGGAGGATTAAGCATTTTGGGTTGTTTTAGCTGTTTTGCATTGAAAAAAAAACCACATTCATCAACTTTGATGGATGCTGGAAGATGTATATTGGAGCAATAGGAAGCTATGCAGAAAAAAATGAATTACTAAAATTTAATATGGAAAGGAACATTTTATAGTTTTCCTGATCATTTCCCAAGCAGATATCTTATCACAGCATATGACAGTTATTAAATATTTTAACTCTCTAATATTTTAACTGCTTTATACAATTGATTTTGCTTGGCTACACTACATTCATTTTTGGTATTTAAATAATATTCAATGATTTTATTGTTGGAATATTCTATAAATCTACTTGAATAGTGAGGAAAACTTGTAGTATGAAAATTTCACTTCCCCATTCTCATTATAATGTATTCTATCTTATGAGATCACTGCCTATTTCAGATTAGATTTATATTGCTTCATCCATTCAGAGACATGATTTCCATTTCTATCCATCCATCTCTCTATTCATTATTTTTGAGAAAATATACTCATATCTGTCTATAATTATATGCATTTATTTACAGTTAATGGGAGATATGATTTCCATTTCTATCCATCCATCTCTCTATTCATTATTTTTGAGAAAATATACTCATATCTGTCTATAATTATATGCATTTATTTATAGTTAATGATGTAAATATATAAAGTGTATGAATCTTTCTTCTGTCTTTAATATAAGCACATCTTCTCTTGGGACTAGACAAGGTTATGAGTATCCTTTTTTATTCTTAATTCAAGAGCCCAATTTTACCTAGCTGAAATAAGGATTGCCAGGCATAAGTGAGGACAGACTGGACATACAAGAATTAGAGGATAATAATTCCTAGAAGTGTGTCTTGGATTAGAATGTTAATATGTATCACAGGAAAATTTTATATATACTAAATTTGAAATTTTATAGTGGACCAGAGTAAAGGGTAGGTCAAATAGGCAATATGACAATAAAGGCAATAAGAAGCACTAGATGAGAAAAGTCTCAAAGTAAATAGAAGAGTCAGCATAGATGCACAGATAAATTAGAAAATCAGAAAATGAACCTAGTTTAATCCATTGGTCTTTTTTTTTTTTTTTTTTGCTTTTGGAGACAGAGTCTCACTCTGTTGCCCCGGCTAGAGTGCCGTGGCGTCAGCCTAGCTCACAGCATCCTCAGACTCCTGGGCTCAAGTGATCCTTCTGCTTCAGCCTCCCAAGTAGCTGGGACTACAGGCATGTGCCACCATGCCTGGCTAATTTTTTCTATATATATTTTTAGCTGTCCATATAATTTCTTTCTATTTTTAGTAGAGACGGGGTCTCGCTCTTGCTCAGGCTGGTCTCAAACTCCTGAGCTCAAACAATCCACCTGCCTCGGCCTCCCAGAGTATCCATTGGCTTTTTAACACTTTCTTCTATGGTATAAACCAACTTAACAGGAAGGTGGCCTTTGCTAGCAAGTAGCCTTACTCTGGCACAGCACATTCAAATAGTTTAAGACCTTCAACCGAGGACAGAAGGAAGAAGAGGTCTATGAAAAAAATGTGAAAGTTATAATAAAAACTGCAAGGTAATCTGAGGTGTGTAAGGGAGGCAACCAATAGGAGGGAAGAGAAATCTGAGTCTTGCTGAATTCATAAACATATCTCTGTTTCTATTTTCATCTGTATCTCCACCTTTGTCTATAACATCTATATGACATGGTGGGAAGCAGACAGCCTAAGGAGTGAGAAAGGGTAAGTGGGAAGAGTGATTTAAACGCTCTTCATGTTGAGGATAACGTGTTATTCGGTCAGTGAAGCACTGCAAGTTGAGAATAATTCAAGTAGTGAAAATTGCTTCTAGTATCACGTTACTCAGTAGAAACAACAATAGTATTTTCTTTGCTCTATTAAACTCTACTGCAAGGATTGAGGTTCATCCTGTGTTTATTGGGTCTTTGTTAGATTTGAATTTTCTAATCAATTGAGCAATAGGAAAGTAAATGTAACAGCAGTGAGATGGTTCCCTAGCAACAGATGGTTGCCCATAACTCTATTACACACAGTAAAGAAGCATTAAACATAGCCTTTTCTTAACATGCTTTCATTATATTGTTCCTTTTCTTTTCTTTTCTTTTCTTTTCTTTTAAGCTGGAATGTGCTCCCCTTTGTTAATCCGTTTTCTGTGTTTGGTTAAAACAATAGATTAGGACAATTATATTAATAGAGCCAGAAAATGACTCTGGAATATGATGGGTGGAAAAACAAAAAAAGCAAGCAAGCCCCTTGTGTGAGTCACCTAACTTTTCAACTTGGCCAACAATTAATTAAGGGCAAGAAACCCAGAATAAATCAGACATTGATAAAGCACTACTTGTAACAGCATTCTAAACAATTTTCTAGGTGTTAATGGGTTAATAGCATCATTTCAGAGTAATGCACATTATTAAATTACTTCATGATAATTAAAATTATTTAATGTACTTAAAAATGAACATATTACTATAAAAAACTACTTGTTTACATACAACTAAATAGAGGTCTGCCTTCTCAGACTTTTATTATAAATGAATGTGCCTTAAGAAAAAAATAAATGTGAAAGTATTTAAATTTATTGTGTATTTCTATATTTTAATGCATAACGTCACCTATATTTTTTCTATCATCTGAATATGCTTAAGGAAGTGAGGAATAATATGAAGTGAAAACATTTATCAGAACTCCCTGAATTCATTAGACTTTAAATACTGAACATGTTGATCCATTTATATTTGGAAAATTATTCAAAAATAAAATCTCTTATAGAATATCATTTATAAGTTATCTTTTTTGAAACTTGAAACTACAACATATTACATCTTACATTTCCTATGCTGATCACTTTTTGAAAAATAATCATATTAGATAGCTGACAAATGTAAGTTTTCACATTCAACATTATTATATAAATAAAATGAGAAAACATACCTAATGATTTTACTTTAATCTTGAGGGGGAAATGGTAACTAGGTGGTTATGAACTAGCATCCCTCATTAAATTAATGGGTTTACCTAATTCTTATGTCTGCTGAATGCAGCTCATTAAGCTTTATGCTCTTTTATATTCATTACAGTAGTGCCTTGTGAAAGTTGTGTTATTTTTCTTTATAAGTATCTTATAAATCATTTGATAGGTGAGGAGGCTTAACCTACTTTCCCAAGGATAAAAATGTCTTCAAATCATTGGTTCAACATTATAATAGTGAAAATAATCTTTGCTAGATCTGAGATGATTTGCATGAACTGCCATAATAAAATAGCATACACTATGGCTTAAACAATAGAAATTTATTTTCTCATAGTTCTAGAGGCTGAAAATTCAAGATCAGGACACTAGCATGGTTGTATTCTGCTGAAGCATTTCTTCCTGGTTTGAGAACAGCTATCTGCTTGCAATGTGCTCACATGGCTTGCTCCAAGGTATGTGTGTGGAAAAAGAGAGCATAAGATTGCTGATGTTTCTTTGTACGAGAACACTGACTGTATCAGATCAAGATTTCACCCTTATGGACTCATTTAACCTTAAGCACCTACACAAAAACGCTATGTCCAATATGGTCATATAGGGAGTTACAGCTTCAACATAGGAATTGTGAGAGGAACAATTCAATTTATAACACTCCATCCCTGGCCTTCTCAAACATATGTCCTTATCATGGGCAAAATATATTTATCCTCTCCCAATAGTCCCAAAAGTTTTAACTCATTCTAGCGTCAACTAGAAAATCTAAAGTCCAAGTTTCATCTAAATATCATCTAAATCAGATAAGGGTAAGACTCAAGCTATGATTCATCCTGATGCAAAATTTCTTTCCATCTGTGATAATGTAAAAACAGAAAAGTTATATGCTTCCAAAATGCAATGGTGGGGACAGGCATAGGATAAACATTCCCCTTCCAAAAGGGAGAAATAGGAAAGAAGGAAGGGATGAAGAATTTCAAACAAGTCCAAAACTTAGCAAGGCAGATTCCAACAAATCTTAAGGCTGTAATAATCTTTGGTTTAATACTCTGCCCTCGAGGCCCACAGATTCACCTTTGTAGCTCTATAGAGAGGCCTGCCCTCTTTATCCCTGTGTGAGGACCCTACCTATGGGGGTCTCTGCAAGGGCCCCTCCATCCCTGAAGCACTGGATTTGGTCCTTCTGACCCTCAGAAACAGGGTAGGTGATCCCACTCTTGGAAATGGAGAAGGAAATAGCCTTGCTCCCTAAGTCTTTGGTGGGAGTGGTAGCTCTGATGAGCTATCCATCACTTTTGGGATCACTCTTCCCTTTTTGAAGAACAGTTCACATTTCAAGCTAAATAGCTCTATGGTCTTGTGTGGTAGGATCCAAGAAGTCTGACAGCTTTTCTTCCTTCTGTGCCACTTTGGCAGTCCTTTTAGTTCTAACTGGCCATGTCTTTGCTGGTATAATCCTATCTGTCTTCCTGGCTTCTGCTGAGATGTCTGATTAAATCCACAAGTTGTACCTACAATCTCTTTATCAAATGATTATTCAGCTACACCTCAGTGTTCTCTTTTCAGAACAAACTTTTGCATTTTGAAAATTATAGATAGGTTAAGAATTTTCCAAATTTTCAAGTTTTGGTTCTTTTTTTGGTTAACAATTCTTTCTTCAATTCATCTGTCTCCTTTTGCATTTTACTTTTCACAGTCAGGAGGAACAAAGCTGTCTTATCAACACTTTGCTCAGAAATCTGCATATCTAATTGTCTAATTTCATTGCTGCTAGTTCTACCATGCGTAAAACAATACAATACAGTTCAGCCAAGTTCTTTGCCACTTTATAACAAGGATTGCATTTCCTCTAGTTTCCAATAACCTATTCCTCATTTCTTTTTTTTTAAATTTTTTTTATTTAAACATATTACAGGGGTACAAATGTTAGGTTATGTATATAGCCCTTGCCCCATCCAAGTCAGAGCTTCAAGCATGTGCATCCTTCAGTGCACACTGCACCCATTAGGTGTGTATATATCCATCCCTACCCCATCTTCTGTTATAACACTCATTTTGAAAATGGAATTTTTCCAATGCAATTGATATATTAGGAAACATTTAAGCAGAGCATAAATTTTACATTCACTTATATGTAATTTCCTTCATGAGAAACATGAGGTCAGCACAGAAAATTTCACCAAGCCGAACTCAATGACATAGTAATAAACACAAACACATACATAGTAGCCACCTCAACTCACTATGAGTCTTTTGAGCCACACTCATTGACATTTGATATTAGGTTATTAGGAACTCAAGTTATTAGGAACTGATCAAGATAATTCAATCTCAAAAAATAATAACATAATGTAAAATCAAAAAAAAATGAAATGTCTACTTTTGCATTGTAGTGTAAACAAACACATTTTCTCAGGACCTCCTGAGGCCATGTGCCCCAGCCAGTCACACACATTTCAACTCAGATAAAACCCTTTAAACTAAAAAATTAAATAAATAAGTAAAAATAATTAAACAAATAAATATTAGCAATGGATATGTTTTCCAATGAATGATCAAGCCATTCTCTCTTTGTAGAGCAATTTCTATTGGATTTGCTTGATTTAATGAATATTTGTTATTTTATTTCCATGAAGCCTGCATACTTGTTGCTTTTCATACCAATGTTCGGGTTTTTTTTGTTTTTGTTTTTGTTTTTGTGAAATTTTTTTTTCTTATTTGCTTGTTTTATGGGGTTTTGGTGATTATTTTATATATATATATATTTTTTTTATTTCAGCTCATCATGGGGGTACAAAATCTCAGGTTATATACATTGTCCATGTCCCGCCCATCCCCCTGAGTCAGAGCCTCAGGTGTGTCCATTCTTCAGACAGTGCGCCTGGCACTCACCATGTAGTCGTATCTCCATCCCCTCCCCCCACCGCTCACCTCCCCAAGTCAGCACCTTCAAGCATGACCATTCCCCAGACGGTGCACAAGGCACTCATCATGTAGGCATACACCCATCCCCTCCCCCCTCCCCCCATCTCAGTCTGGTATCCAATTGATATCCTTCCCCGATGTGCATTTAGGTGATGATCAGGGAAACCAATTTTCTGGTGAGTACATGTGATGCTTGTTTTTCCATTCTTTGGATACTTCACTTAATATAATGGGTTCCACTTCTCTACAGGAGAACCAAAGAGATGTCATATCACCGTTATTTCTTATAGCTGAGTAATACTCCATGGTATACATATGCCACAGTTTACTAATCCATTCGTGGATTGATGGGCATTTGGGTTGTTTCCACATCTTTGCAATTGTGAATTGTGCTGCTATAAACATTCGGGTACAGGTGTCTTTGTTATAGAATGACTTTTGTTCTTCTGGGTAGATGCCCAATAATGGGATTGCTGGATCGAATGGTAGGTCTACTTGAATCTGTCTAAGGTATCTCCATAATGCTTTCCACTGTTTTGAGTCCTGGGAACACCTACTATTTCTTACTCAGCTATTATAAGAGTGACCAATCCTATTCCCCAGATCCAAGAATGAGTCCTTGACCTAGGCTTGGACAATAGTAATTTAAATTTTTCATCATTTATATAAATAATATGGAGTGCCTACAATGTGACAAGCTGCATTTTAAGATGTTGAGGGTACATTGAAGTAATAGTACAGGTAAGGCCTTTGACCTTATAAATATCACATTACATTGTAATGCATGTTTATTTTACTCTCCCTTGCCTAGGTTCGAGAATGGGCATGTGATTCAAGCTAAGCAAATGAAGTGAAGCCCTGGGATTTCTGCAGGAAATATGGGAGCATAAGATGCTCAGTCATTCTAGTCATTGTTTATATGACAGAATGTAAACTAGTGTTCTTATTGCCGCATAGTAAGAGGTTGTCTACATGGAGCCAATTAGCGAACAGTCAACTGGATTGAGCTCTTCCTAAAGATTCCTAATTAAGCTTTTCTGTTGTCTGAGACATTATTTTCTCTCCTTCCTTCCTTCCTTCTTTCCTTCCTTCCTTCTTTCCTTCCTTCCTTCCTTCCTTCCTTCCTTCCTCTTTCCTTCCTTCCTTCCTTTCTCTCTCTCTCCCTCTTTCTTTTTCTTTCTTTCAGCAAAAAGTAGTTTGAATTGGATTTATTTTATTTTCTACTGACAAATGTGGTGAACATAGAATCAGAGCAAACTGATTTAGTGGAGTAGTCTCAGGGCGGAATGACATCAAGCTACAATAACCAAATGTGCCCAATCAGATCTTGCTGCACATGACTGACATACAGCATCTCCTCTACACAGTTCTGATAGTAATCAGTAATATTTCCCTCCCTGACCCTGCCTATTATATGCTTCTTTCCCTGACAAAACCCTTTCAATTTCCCAGTAACATAATCTTTACTTAGATATATAAATTATTTCATATTAAAGTTACTTATATTACGAGTACCTAATAGTTATATAATTATATACCCATAATATTTTTTAGGTAGTTACTTAGAGTTTTATATTCTGATGTAACTTTGCACTGTATGCTCTAGTCCACATTGTATTCATTTGTTAGTTTAACTCCACTAAAATCAATCTCATATATGTATCAGTTTCCAGAGTTTGTAAGGCCTTCCAAGGGATGGCATTTCCCATAGCCCTTTATAATTAACACAACCCTCTTTTTTTCCAGATTTGAAGTATGATTGACAAATAAAATGTAATATTTACGGTGTTCAACACGATGTTTTGATATGTGTGTACATTGTGAAAGAATAACCACAATCAAGCTAACATAAAGAGCTCACTCTGTTTTTGATTTGACTGAAAAACCTTGGTTTAAAGGAAATTGAGCAGCAATTCATATGTAGAGATACCAGGAAGCATCAAGATAGTAATTCCTAATTATCTTCATATTAAATCTGAGTGTGTATAATAAATAATAAAAAAGAAATCTTGATGGATATTTGTGAGCAGTTTTTCATATTACTGGATGTAGTAGAAAAAAAGAAGAAAACACCAACTCTTTTTCATTCCATATTTCTTTAAGAACAGTGCAGTACCAAGAATTTTTCTTTTCTTTATTTGCTCATGGGAATATATGACTTCAAAAAAGAGATGGTAATATAACCATACATGAATTCAATTTGGTTAGGTAGATTTTTTTGAAATAATAATATTGATATTCAAAATAAATAGTTTCCCTTTGTTTATATAAAGTAGCCATATTCACTGGTTTGAGGGAAAAATGTTTTACAGAGTGATGATTTAAAGTAATTTTACTATACAGAGTGCAGAATTTAATTACAGTGGAAATAGGGATAATTAATTTAAGTATTGGATTCTCATTATTGACTTTAATTAAAATGTGAAAATTGAAATACTATATATCATTAGTGGAGACAAATGGACTGAAATTGTTAAAATTCATTTTCTCAAATTAATACATAGACTCCAAAAAAAAACTTTGGTTTCCTATTTGTCTTTATAGTAATGGGGCTATTACATATTGGCATGAACAAGGTCTTTCCCTTGAATATATAAAATTGATTATTGGGAGGCCCATATCAAGCAGGTATATATTAATATAAAATCAGTATTTAAAATATTCATGTAAGCAAATTTCTTTTAATAAGCACCAAGTCTACTATTTTAGGAATCTATTGAGCATTTTTAAAAATCAGGTTTGTATAGGCAGATTTTCATTTTGATTGTGTTTTAGAAACACTCAAAAGCAAGCATGTTAACACTTCTGCCAATCCTTGCAGCAGCTAGAGAAGATTTCAGCACTTCTTTTTGGTGTCACTCTTGAGAAAAACAAAATAAATATAAACAAAAAATTCTCATCACATTTATAAATAAACTATTTTGTCTTTCATTAGAATTTGTCTTATCATGGACAATTTCCTATTAATTCTAACTTGGATCATGAAGCATCTTCAGTGTTTGATGAAGTGCTTACAAGAATGTTAGTTCATAATTTGGTTAAAATGAATTTATTTTTGCTAAATTTAATTTATGTCTATCCATTTCCATTATTTTACCTTTTTAAGCTATTTTCATATCTATTTTTCTCCTGCAGTTTTTTTTTCTTCATAATATTTGGTTTGAAAATTCAGCGCTCCATTTAAAATTGTTGGAATGAATACACATATTTAAACTCATTTCCTTCCACTGTCACCTAGGTTTCTAGGTTTTCTCCAATACTTCTGTAGGGGGAAAAAAAAAACAAACAAAACACGTTAGGGAAGCAATTCACCCGCAAAACATGGGGTATTTCTGTCAGAAAATGATCACTCAGAGGTAAAAGCTAGGCATCATGAGGAAAAATTCTCTGGCAAAAGAACTGGCCCTGAATCAAAAACTAATGATCACTTTTCAAAATCTTTATGGACCAACTGTTCTATGCCTCCTATAATCTGCCATTTTGAATGGAAATACGTGTTTTGTTGTTCTTGTCACCAACTCCACACTAGATTTCAGATTTCTAGAGAGCAGATTACTTGTCTTTTAAGTTTACTGGCCATTGAGCCAAGAGAATCTGTATTTAGGAGTTTTATTTGTACACCTGGACTTGATGTATGTGGTATCACAGGCTTCAAGTTTGACCAAATGCCATAGTGGGATAGTATTGGGGGATATTGGAGAGAAGGTGGATGAAACATGAAACATTAGGGGTTGTATCTCAGCCTATAATAAACTCAGTTTGTTGGCCCCTAAGGAAACATGTCTACTAGTCTTCACACAATAGTATACTATCCTCTTGAATATGTGAATTGTTTAACCAGTGTTGAATAGCACAGACAACACTGTACAAGTTTCTAAAATCAGTCTTAAGAAAGTCTAGCATAGCTTCTGCTTTCACTTACTAGGGGAAACCACCCAATATATAATAAGTTTACTTATTATGAGAACACCATGCTGTGAGAAGCTTAATTTATCCACATTGATAGGCTTTGTACAAAAGATTTGAAGCCCAGAATAAGCCCCGGGTGAAGTCCTAACCCATGGAGTAGTTTATTATACAGCAAGAGATCACCAAATCATATTTTAAATTATTTTTCTGCCCTTATGTTCATTTATGTATTTGGTTGCTGATAAAGAATATCTCAGACAAGATATTTCTCACTAAAACATCAGAAACAATTGGTAGATATCCTAGCCCCTATTCATTTATGACTAACAGATTATCTTACTTTGACATGCACACACACTCACACACACACACACTAATGTAGGTAAATGTATGCATATATATTTTTGACAATTAAATATCTGTTATATTAAAAATCAAAGTAATTCTTTGTTGATTCAGCAGAAAATATGCAGAGAAACAGAATCTAGAATGTGTTTTTCATGAAATAAGAAATGACATTCAAAAAATATACAAGTGACAAATATAATCAGTTTTGCTACTTAACAGTCAACACTTGTATTTATGCATAGTGGTTTGTTGGGAATAATTTGTCACCAGTATTTTAAAAAATAAAGCATCACATTACAGATTCACAGAGTTGACAGAGGTCTTTGAGAATCCTCATACATATCTATGCTTTTTAGAAGAACTATATATACCCTCTACACCCTCTGCCAACCCAAGCAATTAAAATCTTTCAATAATTGCATTATGGAGAAGCTTACTGAATATTAATTTAAAGTGATTTTATAGATTATTAATGTGATTTTGGTATATGTTCATCATATGCAATGAAAAAATATGTAAATATTTGTGAGTTTGGCAATATACATTTTACAGCAACACTTATTGAAATAAGGAATTTAAATCTGTGTAATCATCCCTCCTTCTTTTCCCAGTTTCTATCTAAAAGATGTTTCATTATTAATTATTGGATTGTTTAGGTTTATTAAGTTGTGAAATGATAAAATTACTCAACTGAATTGAATACATATGGTGAAACTTTGTTGAAAATATCATTGTAGAATAAGATTGAATAAAACAACTTATATATTTCCTGTAAATAAATCCATCTTAGGGTGATACCTCATTCAAACTGCAGCCTTAGGTATCTGAGAAGCAAGTATTTTTCAGCAAGTTTCTGACTATGTTGGTTTCCAAATGTGCTATTTTGTATTTTTCTTTACACACAAGAATTTGCATATCTCGGAGATATGCAAACTTTCAAAAAGAGAGAACATAGCTATGTAGCCACCACTGAGATTAAGAAAAAGAATATGGGCTACTAAAATTATCTTTTTTGCTCTTCTCTAAATACTAACTCCTGCCATACACACCCCAAGAGAAATCAGTACCCTAATTTCTAATGCTATTGTAGACTGTGAAATGTATCAAAGTGTGATCATCAAGTATTAATTTGTCTTGTTTCTTCTACTCAACATTATGTTTGACAGATTCATCCATATTATTTTATTTAGTTGGAGTTTAATTCTTTTCATTACTTCATGACATTACATTTTATTAATGTATTACAACATATTTTCCTTTTTGTTATTGAGTATTGAATAACTTATGGTTTTAGCACTTATTAATACTGCTGCTATTAGTAATGTAATATATCATTTTTGTGATCACATGAATGCTTTCTGCTTGTATATACACCAAGTAATGAAATTACTTGCTCTAAAACAAAAATTTTTATGCTACAGTTTTCTTTATAGTAGGTTTTGGCATTTGGTAGTATAAGTACTGCCACATCGTTGTCTTTCCTCAAGATTGTCTTGTCAATTTTTGCCTGTCCCATTTCTAAATGCACTTTAGTTTGTCAATACATATGAAAAAATCTGCTGAGATCTAGATTGTAATTGCACTGAATCTGAAGATAAAATATCATTATAATATTAAATCTTCAAATTTATAAACTTGGAATATCCACACATTTATTTAGTTCTCTAATTTTTCTCAATAATATTTTATGATATTTAGTACACATATCTTGCTAAACTTAGGGGAGTACAATATTTTAAACATGATTGCATATGGTATTTTATGTCTTTTTATTCTTCTTGCACTCATACAATAATAAATTAATTTTTGAAGTTATCAACTTAATAGTTAATTTTAATATTGTATAGATACTTTTGTATTTCCTATGTTCAAAATCATCCCAAGAAAATGAGAGATTTTTCCTTCCATTAAAATCGTATGTCTTTGTTTGTTTTCTTTATTCCCACATACCAGGATCTCCAGGATAATGCAAAAGAAAAGTATTTCTGCCTTATGTTTAATCTCAGTGCTCATTATTTTATTATTATATAAAAACTAGCTTCAGGTTTTCTATTGTTCTTTGATAAATCAAGGGAATTTTCTTATGCTACTGGTTTGTATAAATTTTCCTACAAACATTTTTTGAAATTTTAAATCTAACATTTTAATCTATTAGTTGGGTTATCTATTTTTAATCTCTTACATTACCTGTTATTGAGTTATATTATTTTATTTTATTTTTATTTCAAAATATTAAGTGGATACAAATGCTTTTGTTGCATGGATACACTGTATAATACTGAAGTCAGGGCTTTCAGTGTGCCTATCACCAGGACACTCACTGTTCATTGTACCCGAAGGGTAAATATTTATCCCTCACCCTCCTCCCACCCCCTTCCTCCTTTTCCAATGTTCTTTATATCTCTTTGTGCCTGTGTATACTCATTGTTTAAGTCCCACTTATTAGTGAGGAGGTGTGGTGTTTGTTTTTCCGTTCCTGAAATACTTCACTTAGGATAATGGTCTCCACTTCCATCCAAGTTGCTATAAAAGACATTATTTCATTCTTTTCTGTGGCTGAGTAGTGCTTCATGGTGTGTGTGTGCATGTATGTGTGTGTGTGTGTGTGTGTGTGTCCGTCCATCAGATTTTCTTTATCCACTTATAAGTTGATGGGTACTCAGGGTGATTCCATGTCTTTGCAATTGTGAATTGTACTGGGATAAACCTTTGAGGGCAGATATCTTTTTGATAAAATCACTTATTTTCTTTTGGGTAGATACACCATAAAGGGATTGCTGGATTGAATGGCAGGTGTACTTTTAGCTTTTTGAAGAATCTCCGTATCATTTTCCATGGCAGTTGTACTAGTTTATAGTCCCACTGATAGTGTATAAGCATTCCTCTTTCTTTGAATCCATGCCAACATCTATTGTTTTTGATTTTTTAATAATGGACATTCTGACAGGAGTAAGACAGTATTTCATTGTGGTTTTAATGTGTGTTTCCCTGATGATTAGTGATGTTGAACATTTTTTTCGTATTTTATTGGTCATTTGTCTATCTTCTTTTGAAAAACTTCTGTTAATGTATTTTGCACACTTTTTGATAGGGTTGATTTTTTTCCATGCTAATTTTTTTGAGTTCTCTATAAATTCTGGAAATTACTCCTTTGTCAGATGTGTAGTATGTGAATATTTTCTCTAATTCTGTAGGTTGTCTGTACACTCTGTTGATAATTTCCTTTGCCATGCAGAAGCTTTTTAATTTAATTAAATCCTATTTATTTATTTTTGTTGCTGTTGTATTTGTCTTTGGGGTCTTAATCATAAATTCTTTGCCTAGGCCTATGTTTAGAAGAGTTTTTTTCTATGTTATCATCTAAAATATTTATGGCTTCATGCCTTACATTTAAGTCTTTAATCTATCTTGAATTAATTTTTGTATATGGCGAAAGATAGGGGTCCTGTTTCATTCTTTTGCATGTGGCTATCCATTTTTCCCAGCACCATTTATTGAATAGGGCATCCTTTCTCCCATGTATATTTTTGTCTGCTTTGTTTAAGATAAGTTAATTGTAGCTCCATGGTTTTATTTTTGAATTCTCCATTCTGTTTCATTGGTCTATGTCTCTGCTTTTATACCAGTGCCATCCTGTTTTAGTTACTACAGCATTGTAGTACAATTTG
This sequence comes from Lemur catta, assembly GCF_020740605.2. NCBI lineage: Eukaryota > Metazoa > Chordata > Mammalia > Primates > Lemuridae > Lemur > Lemur catta. Next base: position 68,403,832 of record NC_059139.1, read on the forward strand.
AAGTAGGTATTTTGATGCCTCTAGATTTGTTCTTTTTGCTTAAGATTGCTTTGTCTATCTGAGTTCTTTTTTGATTCCATATGAAGCTTAGGATTATTTTTTCTATATCTGTGAAATAAGACATTGGTATTTCGGTGGGAATTGCATCGAATCTGTAAATCACTTTGTGCAGTATGGACATTTTAACAATCTTGATTCTTCCAATCCATGATCATGGGCTGTTTTTCTGTTCTTTTGTGCCATCTGTGATTTGTTTTCTCAGTGTTTTATATTTCTCCTTGTAGAGATCTTTCAACTCCGTGGTTAAGTATATTCCCAGGTATTTCATTTTTTTTTTGGTAGCTATTGTAAATCGTATTGTGTCCTTGATTTGACTTTCGGCTTGACTGTTATGAGTACATAGAAAGTCTACTGATTTGTGTACATTGATTTTTGTAACCTGAGACTTTTCTGGATTTATTTGTCAATACAAGTAGTCTTCCTGTGGAGACATTAGTGTTTTCTAGGTATAAGATCATATAATCAGCCAACAGAGTTGGACCTCCTGTTTCCTGATTTGGATACTCTTTATATCTTGCTCTTTCCTGATTGCCCTAGCTAGGACTTCCAGTACTTTGCTGAATAAAAATGCTGACATCTAACTCTACTCTTCAAATGGTAGATGTTGTTACTAATAAATTATATATCAATTAACAAAATATCTTCTTTAAAACTGACATGCCCTAAATCTTAGAAGTCTGAAACAACAAATCTGTATTGCTTAGCTGGAATAATTCTAATTTCTACATAAGTAAAACAGAGAAAATGATTTGGGCAATTTATAATACATTATAAAAAAATAAAATATTTGTATAAAATTCAAGTAGTATAATAATTTCTATATATGCTTACTTATATATAGAAGATTTTAATTCTGGGTGCCCTTCTTACAGACACGTATGAGTACACGCAAATGACCTAGTGATCTGATTCATGCCAAAGCATGACTCTGTAATTTAGGGGAAATTTTTTGACTGTTAAAATTTTTTAACGAAAAGAGCCTGCATGGAAAAGGGGGGAGTTAATTTCAGAATGAACATTTTTTTTACATGAAACTAGGTTCAATGTCACAAAATCATGGAAGGTTCAGTCAATATTTGGGAATAAATCATGTACCAAATATTAGCTCTTCAAACTTATTCATAGTTTGATATTCTCTTTTTTAAAGATGCAAAAAGTCATGTTAAATGACCCATACTGGACATAACATATCTCCACTAGCATATGTTTGATATTGGCTCTTACACTTCACACTTCAATAGATACAATATGCATAAACTGCTAAAACTATAATGGGCAATTGCTCTCTGTCCATTATCAAATTATCAGCTACATACAGTCATTAATACATAATCAGCATGATGGTATTTACTTACTTTTTCAGTAATGAACCACTGAGAATATAAGCTAAATATTTAGCAAAATGATTTTCCTTTATTAAAACATAATTATTAAATCTAAAGCTGTTTATGTTACAGATTTTTAAAAAGCTATTCTGTTGAAAATTTGATATCAGTCTCAAATTAGTGGTTCAATTGTTGTACATTTTTAATGGTCTAAGTGAAATATGTTCTAAAATAAAAACAAAATAAAGGTATATTACTATTTTCTTAGAAAAATCTAATCTAAAGATTTCATTTAATCTATGATGCTTCTTGCATTGCAGTAGATATCTGAATACCCTCAGTTTGCTTATAATCATTTAATTTTGGCCATGCCATTCTAGTGCCCAGAATAATCTTTAAATTAACAAGAACTAAAAATAGGAAAGAAGATGTAAAATTCCTCCTTCTTATAGGATCATAAACTGGGCAATATAATCAGAATTATCAAGCTATACTCAAATAAGAATAAAGCCTAATGGATAAGCTAAGCATTGAAGCCACTTTTGTGCTGAAGAACTTTGCATAATCTGACATTTTTATGTGAATATTTCTATTGGTATATCATATACACAGAGATGAGTTAAAGAATAAAGAATTGGATAGTTTGCTGAGTATTCACAGAGTCAACATACCCGTGTAACCAATATCCAAATCAAGAAACAGTGCATTACCACACATGAGAACTCCTCTCCTGCCATATTTCCATTATGGCCTGGCTTGCCTTTCCTAGGGCAACCACTGCTCTGAATTCTAACACCATTTATTACTTTAGCTTATCGTTCAACATTACATAAAAAAGAATAATGCAGAAAATACTCTTTGTGTGTGGCTTATTTTATTTGTTGATATGTTTTCTACATGTATTTGTAGGTGTTTATTTTCGTTACTGAAGAGTATTCGGTTGTGTGGCTATATCACCACTCATTTATCCAACCTATTGTGATGAAATTTAGGTTATTTTTAGTTTGCCTTCCTTGGGAATGATGCTGCTATGAGAATTACTACATATAGCTTTCGGTAAAGATGAACATATTTATATGTGATTAAACAGAATAGATGTTTCATATGCTAATATACTTACTTTTAGCAGATACCACTAAACAGTTTTCCTAAATGTTTGTTTGATTTATAATCTTGTTAGCAATGTACAATGGTTTTAGCTGTTCCACACTGGGTATTAATTGTCTTTTTCATTTTAGATTTTCTAGTAGGTATCTATTGGTTTTTACTGTGGTTGTATTTCACATTTTCTTGATGAATATTGAAGGTAAATATTGTTTTCATAGGTTTAATTGTAATTTATCTTCTTTGGTGAAATATATTATCAGTTCTCTTGTCCATTTTTCTCTTAACTTCTTTGCTCTTCTCTTATTGATTTGCAGGAATTTTCTTTGCTTTGTGGAGACCAGTCTGCTGTCTTGTATATACCAAATGTATGCATTACAAATATTTCCTTTCACTCTGGTTTGTTTTTTCATTTCTTGAATGGCATCTTTTGATGAACAGATGTTCTAAATCATAATGTAGACTACTATAGCAGCTTTTATCTTTTTTTCCTCATGGCAAGTGTTTTGATCATTTCAAGGTAATGAAGATATTCTCCAGTGTTTCTCCTACACTTATTGCCTTAATTTTCATATTTAGATCTGCAATCCATCTATAATCAATTTTTGAAAATACTTTGACAAGTTCCAGTATTCTTTTCCCATATGAATATCCAGTCAATGCAAAATAATTTGTTGAAAGACTATTTTTACTTTCTGAATTTTAATGACACCTTTATCATAAATCAGGTGATTGTAAATATGTGATCTACTTCTGAATTTCCTATTTTGTTCCATTCAGCAGTTTTTCTATCTTTATTAATTATAATAGATTATAGCTTCATTTGAATTTCTTCATTCTTAATCATATCATTTCTGAATAATGATCATTTTATCCATTGCCTGTCAATAATTTATTTCTTCCTCTTGATATAGTTGTGACCTGTAGTAAATTATGTCTTCAAAAAGTTAGGGTAGCAAGAATATTTGTCACATGCCCAACCTCACAAAAAATTTTCAATAATGTATCATTTTACTCAACACCAGTAGAGAGTAGATGCTCAATAAATATAGACATACAAATCTGCACAGCCAAGGAAATTATCACGAGAGCAAACGAACAACCTACAGAATGGGAGAAAATATTCTGATGTTACACATACGATAAAGGGCTGATAACTAGAATCTATATAGAACTCAGGAAAATCAGCAAGAAAAAATCAAACAACCCTATCAAAAGGTGGGCAAAGGACATGAACAGAAAATTTTCAAAAGAAGATAGACTAATGGCTAACAAACATATGAAAAAGTGCTCAACATCTCTAATCATCAGGGAAATGCAAATCAAAACCACAATGAGATATCATTTATCTCCAGTGAGAATGGCTTTTATCAAAAAGTCCCAAAGCAATAAATGTTGGCATGGATGCGGAGAGATAGGAACACTCATACACTGCTTTGAAACTATAAACTAGTACAATCTCTGTGGAAAGTAATATGGAGATACCTCAAAGAGCTACAAGTAGAACAACCATTTAATCCAGCAATCCCATTACTGGGCATCTACCCAAAAGAACAAAAGACATTCCATAAAAAAGACATCTGTACTTGAATGTTTATAGCAGCACAATTCATGATTGTAAAGATGTGAAAACGACCCAAGTGCCCATAAATATGTGGATTAATAAAATGTGGCATATGTATAGCATGGAGTTCTACTCAGTCACAAAAAACAATGGTGATATAGCACCTCTTGTATTATCCTGGGTAGAGCTGGAACCCATTCTACTAAGTGAAGTATGCCAAGAATGGAAAAACAAGCACCACATGTACTCACCATCAAACTGGTATTAACAGATCAACACTTAAGTGCACCTATAGTAACAAGATTCATCAGGTGTCCGGAAGATGGAAGAGGGGCGGAGGGGATGGGTATATACACACCTAATGGGTGTGGTGCACACCGTCTGGGGAATGGACATGCTTGAAGCTCTGACTTGGGTAGGGCAAAGGCAATATATATAACCTAAACATTTGTACCCCTGTAATATGCTGAAATTAAAAAAAAAATCTTCACAAGGGAGTAGTACTGAATAAACATTAATAATTCAGTCTGAATCACAGAAAAATGTGACTATAAATCCTGTATCTATTACTTCTCATGTCTATAAATTGGAAGAAATTATTTTTATCTGTGCTTTGGTCCCAACATTTATAAAATGGATATAATAATAATCAGTTACCTATTTCTGAGAACTATTTTTACAAATTAAATAATTAATGAATGCAAACCATTAGGTTAGTACCTGTCTAGACTAAATGCTCATACATTAGCTTAAATATGTTTTTATTTTATGTTTAAGTACATAATTATTATAGATTATGTATATAAACATACTAGTCAACATTTCAAAAATTGATTATTTGATCATGAAATCCTTCCCTCATAAAAATATATTAGGGATTTAAATAAAACAAACAGAAAAAAAAAACAAAAACAGAAGACATACAAAAACAAAAATACATGTGAGAAATGACATCCTATTCTCCACTTCAAATTTAAACTAACTTGCACCCTTTTTTGAGATAATCCAAAATCTGGTTGCATTCTCCCAGACTCCCTAGTAAATTTCTTGGTCTTAGAGAACCAGATTGCTCAATCTTTTCTTAAAATAAATCTTGTACTTCTCTGAATCTATTCATCATACCTAGAGTGCCCTCTTTTCTTCATTTTGCTTCTGTAAATCTTACATATATATTTGAGTAAGGAAAACTGCTATGCTTCATAATAAATTTTCCATTTATAATACTGCATTAGTGCAATTTTTCATTGAAATTCCATCTTAATGAGACCTCCTCAGAGGATTCATTTGTTTTCCAACACTGTCATTATTAGCATTGTTAATCCCCTTTACCTTAATTTTTTGTTCCTAGCATTTATTTCCTTCTATCATATGCTCATATTCATATACATATATATTTTTATATATGCAGGTATATGCTGCATATGTTTTCTTGTAAGTAGGTGTTATTTGGATTACTTTTGTTATTTGGACCCTCCCATTAGAATGCAATCTACTACTGTGTAAATATTTTGTCCATTTTCTCCACTGATGATTCTTCAGCTTCCAAAACAGTTCATGACACACAGTTAGTGCACAATAAATATTAGTAAAATAAGTGAATGAAAGAATGTTTATTAGTCTTTTTTCTTATATATGTTCCAAAAGGATCTGATAATAATTGTTCTGTCTTTTCTGTTTCTTCACTTTCACATCAATAAAAGTTAGTCTCTCTTAAAAGTAGGTAGGATTACTTAGGGTAGTCACCATTAGGCAAAGTGACACAATCCCCCAAATCTGGAAAATATGTGGGGGTCATAAAGTTGATGTTTAATGATAATGTATAGAGAAGATAGGAAATGAGGTGAAGGATGTGGGAAGAATATATTTTGGTCCTGTGGATACTTCCAAGGCTATGCGAACATCACATAAGTTTGAGGACTGAGTATGGGACAATATAATGTAATGTATCAGAAAGTAATGATAATGCTCAAGTTTAAACCCTGACTCTGTCAATTATTTCTAATGTGAACTTGAGAAAGTCAGTTTTTCCTTCTGTTTTTCAATTTCCTCAATTGTAATAGAGGATGAGACTAGCACATTTCTCATAGAGTTGTTCAGGATTAACCCACAAGCACTTAATGAAATACTCAGCTCATTACATGCACTTAATTAATGTTACTGTTTGAGCTATGGAGATTCTCTTTGATGTAAAGAAGATAAATCCTGTAGAAGAGCTACACTCCTTTTTGATTGTGGTAAAATATACACAACATTGCAATTTATCCACATCCATGCCAACATTTGTTGTTTTCTGTTTTTTTTCCAAATAATAGTCATTTAATGAGTATGAAATGGTATCTCACTGCGACTTTAGTTTACATTTCCCTAATAATTAGTGAAGTTGAGCATCTTTTCATGTGCTTATTGACCATTTGTATATCCTCTTTGGACAAATGACTATTCAATTCCTTGTCCATATTTGAAATGCTTTTTCATTGTTGATTTTTGGGATTTATTTACATATTTTGTATATGAACCCCTTATTAGATATGTGTTTTGCGAATACTTTCTCCCATTCTGTGGGTTCTTATTTTACTCTGTTGATAGTGTACTTTGATGCACAATAATTTTTAGTTTTCATTTTCATGAAGTTTGATTTGTCTGTATTTAATTTTGTTGTCTGTTCCTTTGGTATCACATTCAAAAAACAATATTTGGCAAAGTTATTTACTATTTTATAACACAGCTATCCTCAATTCAAAGTTGTATTTCCTTGCAAGTCTCTCTATGTCTTGTTTCCAATCAACAGCTATTGCAAAATTGTAGGTAAGGCAGATTAGCACTTGAAGTAGAGTGGGACATATTACACAGTTAAAGCTGTAGGCCAGGTGAGAGAGAGAGAGTGTGTGTGTGTAAAATAGACTTCATGAAAGCATCAGGCACTAAATGCACAAGATTTGAAGCCCAACAGACCAAAAGCTGATACTATTTGTTCATCAGCCTGGAAAAGCTCTGTAATATTTCAGACTCAAGTACCTAACCTCTAAAATGACAATAACACTGATTAAGAGTTATTCTGTAAAGCACTTAGCATAATGCTCGGTATCTACTTCTGGGAACTCTGCAAATGGTAGGAAAATAACTATTTTAAAATGTTATGAATTTCTCAAGTATCTGTCTCTTTTTATGGCATATTGGTTGGCATATAGGAGCTAAATAAATACTGCAGTTTAACTCTATAAATATCACTAGTTTACAGTGAAATGGCTCCACTGCTTTTTATCCAGAGAAAGGAGAGCTCTGTCTGAGGTGCTTATCACATTGAACTGAAAGGAGTTGCATATGCTAGAACAAAGGATGACAAAATACAGTTGTAAAGATTGCAAATTCATGATAGTTGTTATTTTTTTAAAATAACAAAAGAATTTTTCTGCTTAAACTGAGGGCTGTCTTGGGTATGATACAAATGCTGCACAGACACAAAAGAGAAACTTTACTTCATAAAAATTGGCTTGGTGTAAATATTGTACATTTGCTCTTTTTATTAAATACAATCTGAAACTTTTTAAGAAAAATAAATCTAGAGAGATTTACGAACATTTTCTCTGAAAGCCGTATGAGAATATAATCCAATGTTCCCTTTTGACTGTTAATTTTACTAAGAGCAAGTGAATTATCTGCTTCTTTTGTAAAGCTTAAATTGCTTTTTAATCAGAGGAGCATTTTAAATAAAGTGAATTGTATTTCTTATTATAAAAGTAATACATGTTCATTGTTGCACAAGAAAAATGAGTAAAGAATAACAAAACCTGAGCATACATAGTCCCATTATATGGTGTCAGCAACTATTAATACGTTAGTGTGCTCCTTTCTATATTTTTGCAGGTCTTATAATGTTAGTATTTACAAATGATCACACTGTTTATGTTCTCCATTTTCATGTAGTATTATAATATAAACAGTTTCGTAGGCCATTATTTTTAAACATGATTTTTCAGGGCAGCATAAAATTTCATTCTATTCATGTGCCATAATTTTCCTAATATGCCACTACAGGAATTTCATCTTTGTTCTTATTATGTACAAAGCAATAAATTTGCTAGAAGTCCTATTTTTGAGCAACTGACATCTAATTCAAATTAACTTGGACAAAAAGTTTTACTTGAAAAATACTAGTCTATCTCATGTAATTGAAGGGTGACTTGAACCACAAAAGCATAAATAAAAGTAAAGGCATGGCAGAGTCTCATGAATAACTGGAACCAGATTTCAAGTCTTCCAAGGTCAGTCTCGTGTTCTCTCTTCTGTCATTTGTGTTTCCCTCCTTTTTCTGTTTTTTTCTTAGTAAATGCAGACTAGTTTCCACCCACAGAAGATGGTTATTTGATATTCTACAATACATATTTTCTTAGTTTTCTTCACAAATAAACAAACTGAATTGCTTTTATAGTTTTGGGAAAAAAAACTTTATTGGCCAGCTTGGGTCGGTAGACACACATAGTCCAGGGATTGGCATCTTGTTAACAGAGAAGATGCTACCAAAGCCACGAGGAAGTGAGCTGTGATGGGGAATGGCTTCCAGGAGAAAGGAGTGGTGTTCCGCTGACCACAGATAGAGCTCTACTCAGTGCTGACATCAACATCTTTGTTCACATATCTTTCCCCATATCTGTGATTATTTCCTTAGGACAAACTCCTAGAATGAGAATTAATTTTCCAAACCAAATGACTAATTTTAAGGCTTTTGATATGTGTTGCTATTCTGCCTCTTACAAATATGTCATCGATTTTATACTTTGTAGAAGTGATTTTAATGAAAATTTCACCAATATCTTAGCATATTTTAAAATTTTGTTCAATTAATAAATGACATATGTCTATTAGTTTCTTACTGCTGAGTAGTGAATTATAATAAACTTCACTGTTTAAAGTTCTATACGTCTAACGTCCTGGTGGGCTTGGCTGAGCTCTCTGCTTAGGGTCTCTCAAGGGCAAAGTCAAAATGTAGTCCAAATGGAGCTCTTATTACAGGCTCTGCTTCTAAGTCCACTCATATTTTTTGGCAAAATTCAGTTCCTCATTGTTGTGGAAGTGAAGTCCGTATTTTCTAGCTTGATATCAGCTGGGGATTGCATTCAATTCCTAGAAGTTCTTCTTTGGTCCTCTTACATAGCCCCCTTCATCTTCAAACTGGCAACAGTAGGACAAATTCTTCTCATCCTTCAATTCTCTCTGACATCCCCTTCTGTTAACAGCAGGAGAGAGTCCCCTGCTATTAATGGCTCATGTGATTAAATCTGGTACACCTGAGTAATTGCTCTATGTTAAAGTCAACTGTGCCATACAAAAATAACATAATCACTGGAGTGATAGCTCATCATATCCAGGCTTTAAAGATTGGGACGGAACATCTTTGGGAAGACATATTAGAAATTATGCTTATAGTATATGGAACTTTATTGTTTTCCATACATGGCTTAGTGAAAAATAATCATGTAAGAAGTCAAAGTATTTGATATTTAGATCAGACTTATCCACTAGTTATGTGTATTTATGTGGGAAATATATTTACCTGTCTAATCTAAATAGTCTATGAAAAATAACATTTTTGCGTTATATAATCTCTAGTTTTCTTTCAATTCAAGGACAATATAATATTGACAGACTCAATATGAATCAGTAAACTCGCCAGTAGTCCATAGAGTTTATACGGGAATCTGTTTCTTTGTTTTCCAGAAATCTACACTCACACTCTAGTCTGACCTAGATCATGATATCTGGCCTGACCTTCTATTCAGCCTCCTTTCCATAATCTTAAATCTGCCAGTGTAATCATCTCTTCCTTTCACATCCAACTTTTATTACTAGCAATGACACATCTTATGATAATTTAACAGTACAAATTTAGATTCCTTATAGGTCATATATAGCCCAAAAATCTTCATCAAGAAGGGAATGTTTTGTTGTTCTGGATAGTAGTGAGATGAGTGAGAATTATGGAAAAAAGAAAGAAATTAGGAGGTAAATAATGGGAAAAAAGCCTTTATTTTATTTGGTGACAGGTGGATAATTAGGCCAGACCATGAGATATTTTAATAACAGATTTTTAAATTGATTCATAAAAATTTTTATGAGTTGGACACTTTGAAGTCATTAAATTATGCCTCTAGAAATTGCATGCAGTATTATTTGCCAATGCAATATATTCTTTATGCATTAAGATAAATAAATTCCTTATTGTAATCTGGAGGACATGAATGCAATTTTAAAGGACTCTCTTGACATAAGCTGCACATAGGGCTTTTATTTCAAAAAGTTGGGACATTGCAATCAAATGTAAAATGAAATCTTAAAACAAGTGAGATATCTTAAAAAGAAAATGGCTCCATATGCCTTCTATAGAATAATTAGATATTTGATTGAAGAAAAGCATCCTATGTTCAGTACTTTGTAAATATACATTTCCTTGGAATGGATTACTTTGCTGGCAATTAGCATAAATATGCAAAGGATGGTGTATCTGTGTTGCTATTTTGAAAGCAAGAGGATATTCTCATTAGCTTTATCTCTCTGGATCAGACTGCACTTGTTAATAATGTCAAATTATCTTTGTGAAAAATAGATCAAAGAGCCATCTTTCATAACCCTTTTGGTGAGCAACTTTTAGAATATTGAATGCCATCTAGTGATATATGTGAGAAAAATTTAACATAGCAACTATAATTCTTTAACAAGAACAACTATACCAGCCAGACGTTCAACTTTGCTCAGGTTATAAGAGGATCATTTTTTTTTAGAGAAACCATGAATTTTTTAGTTAATTTTAAATTTACTTGTAAGTTGACATTTTCAGACTGACAGTCTCTGGTTTGCTTCACCGTATCTGGAAATGTATTATATTCCATAAAACAACAAGGGAAATCATTTAATGTACACAGTTTACTCAGTTTTATAATTTGGATTATTTCACTTTGGTTGCACTTAGAATTCAATCATAATAAACAAACTAAAACCACAATCATTGGTCTACCAAAGCCTACCTGAAAGTGCTAATAATTATATTTAATTTGCTGTCTGGATTGCTGAACTGCAGGAAACCAGATACTCCTTTGTACCTCAGAATCTACAAATAGCAGGATTATATTATTATTGTTTGTGTATGAGTGCAAATAATATGATTATTTTATGATAATTTGTATTTGGACTATCAGTGAATCTGGAAGGAACAGGATGGAGTTTTACAGATCTATGCAAGATCTGTAAAGATGAACAACAACAAAAGAAGCAATAATATATACTCACCAGCTTTGATTCATGGCAAGTCTGCCTCTTTCCCTACCTTAAAATTGACAGCAGTTTTTTTTCCTGCTATTCTTGCTTAAATGTATGCTTTCCATTCTCAGCTCGTGCTTACTCAACTATCTTATCTCTTTGTACCAGAAATTAACTTCTGAAAATACTAGTACATTATATAACTGATAAGAATATCCCAGTAATCTTTTCCACCAATGCCATTTTCTTGCACTTTCACAAATAGTATATTTATTTCGTAAAAGGAAAAAAAATGAGGAAAGAAAAACATACAGTCATATTCACATTTATTGAGTGTCTCGGTGTACTGATTATCAAGCAATAGAAAGCAAATGTCATTTTGTCATTTTAATGGTGCCTATTATTAGATTAGAGAATAGCTATGGACAATGAAAATCTGTCAAAATCAAATTTACTTTGGTAATAAATTATCCTGATTGCTAGACTACTATTGAATGCAGGTGGTCTGAAAGATTTATTGCACTTTCCAAAGTTATTTAGTGTACTATGTAGGAATAAGTTGTAACTAGGGTGAGAGAGATTTCTTACCTTTTGAGGAACCACAGGAGAGATCTACCAAAGTTGGTATTCAGAAAATTATTACTACATCTATAATTAATGTGCATCAGCTTTGGATGTCTTTTATTATAACATAAAGTACATTATAATTACTTGAAACTCTTGACTTGTATAATCAGAAACTAGCCCAACCCAAAGGGCTTCCTTTTATTTTGGAGAGTCCCCAAAGACACAGTTCACACTCCTATAGGTCAGTCTATTAGCTGATGCAACCACATTATGCTACCTTTGGTAAAGCATTTTTTTTTTTTTAGACAGAGTATCACCCTATCACCCTGGCTCGAGTGCAGTGACATCATCATAGCTCACTGAAAGCTCAAACTCCTTGGCTCAAGCGATCCCATCCTCCTGCCTCAGCCTCCACTCTTGGATAATTTTTCTATTTTTTATAAAGACGGGGTCTCGCTCATGCTCAGGCTGGTCTGGAACTCCTGACCTCAAGTGATTCTCCCATCTCAGCCTCCCAGAGTGCTGGGATTACAGGTATGAGCCACCGCTCCCAGCCCTGATAATGCTTTTTCTTTCTTGCTGAAGCTATTTCTTGGCCTTGGCTTTCTTTAGAGTTATTATGCAGATTTGATGGGTGTAGATTTTGGAGAAATAGTTAAATATAAAATCTTCCACCAATCCAGTAAATCCTCTCCACAAAATGTAGAATATAATAAAACAATTTTATTGTTAAAGAACCATTAAACCAAACTGTGATGCATATCACAGGCAATTTGCTCTAGAGATCACAAAGACAAAAAGAAATCTCACCTTTTTATATATCTAGGCAAATACTAGGTTATTAAGTATGAAGTGTCCGATTTCCTTAAGTGCTGTTTGACAGTTGATACTTCTGACATTTCACTTTGACATGTCTTATTTTATTTTTATTGTGATCTGCCGTTTCTTGTTAGCTTTCAAACTATACAATGCTTGACCATTTTGAATGTCCATATTGCTGCTGATGCTGCCCTGCACTGTGGCAAGTTCATGCTTTCCCTTCCCTGTTCCATGCCCTAGGCTTATTATTTGATATTTTTATCAATAGCTTAAGTAAAGAAAAAAAGAAAAAAATGTATATGTAATTGTCATCTCAGGATATTGTCTTTGCCATGAGGGGAACTTTGCAGTTGAAATTTACAAAAGGACTAGTTTTGCAGCAATGCCACTAGAAGAACTGTCCCTCAAACATGAGATCAAGCATCCTGCATATGATATTGTTTGGTTCCTGCCTTTCAAGACCCCTGTTCACCATCAATGATGTAATAGCAGGAAACTTAGAAGTAATGGTTTTGTATATAGGAACATAACTTTGCCATTTCACTCTTTAGTGCAGTTACTGCCTCCAGACAAAAATGAGGAGGATTCCCAGATTTAAGGTGGAAGTATGTTAAGTAAAAATTAATAGTAAGTTTAGAGAATAGTAATGATTGACACCACATTCAATATATTTTGACATTTTTATTTACTTCTGGAGTTAAAACAAAAATTGAAATTAGATCCTCTATGTGAAAGGATGCTATTCAGAATAATTTTGGTTTTCTTGTACTGTCTTCCTAAGAACAGATGATATTTTTGCAAACAAAGAAAAGAAGCTAAACTATTCACCTCTCTTGGGAGATCACAGAGAAAGAAGACTTAATAAAGACAGTTTAGAGCTAGAGAGAAACCCAATGATCAATAGATCTGAATCTTCATTTGTGTATGAGGAAAATGCACCCCAGAGTTGTTAAGTGTTAATGAGAAATTTTTGTCCTAATTACTGAAGCACCCAAACCTTATCTTAGCACTAGTTATCCTATATTAGGGGTTAGAATTGATGCTTCAGAGGTTTTCAGAACTACCAGATTCTACAACCTGGTTGCATATTAGAATCATCTGAGGAATTTTCAAAATTATCTAAGATTTGCCCACTCCTAGCAATTGTTTTGAAATGAGACTCACGTATCCATAGATTTCAAAAGCTTTCCAGGTATCTTTAAAATTCAGCCAGAGTTGAGATCCATCAGCCAAAGGATCTGAAAACTTTTTATACTAACGTTGTCATCAGTTTAGAATTAGTGATCAATTGGCTCGTTTGATATATTTAATAATTTTTATAAGCTTCAATATACAACGTATCTTTTCTAGAAACCACTAATTCTCCTAAATTTACTGAATTTCAGTTTTTAAATCTTCCTCCAAGTTCTACTATCCATATGACTCATCCTATTTATTTACATCAGATTGTTACATGCTGGATGAATTTCAAAATATTTGTCTGCTGATAAAATTGTGCGGTAAATGAAGCAGGAAAGAGCAATCCCATACAAAGAGTGAAGGCTGCTGAGTTCTTTTTCCTTCTGTCCATAAGCACCATGGCTTTTTTTCTGATAGATTACAAAGATATATCTAAAACCCTTGTAGATAAACTCTACCTGAATAATAAAATGTTGGCATATGGCCAAATTATATTGAGAAACTAAATTTGATTAATAAAATTATTATTTCCCATCCTTGAAACCTTTACAGACTATTAAACAGTAAAATAGGGCAACGCTTCTTAAAATAGCTAACAACAGTAAATGAAATAATATATTCTTCATGAGCTCTCAAGGAAAAGTCAATCTGTCTGTCAACTCACCTCAAGGGAATAGTTTAATTATATTTCCAGGATGCTTGTCCTTTTAAAGCTTGTTATATCTGAAATAAACTACCTACAAAGCCCATACTAGGCATCTTATTGAAGTCCTAAAGTATGTAAACATGGATACAGGAATCAATGGGATTTCTATCCTGACACACACTCTGTCCCAAAAGGTATGACATAATGTCTTTATCTTTCAAACACAGGGAGAACTTATTATTTATTATTGTTATTTTTAATAATTGAGGAATATTTTTCAAACAATAAAATGAACAGATCTTGCATCGAGTTTGATGAACTTTCTAATTAAATAGACTCATGTAACTACCCTGCAAAACAAAATATAGACTACTTGTATCACCCCAGAATTTTCCACACTGTCTCTTTATAGGTAAGATCCTTTTCCCATGTTGGTCCTCCCAGCAGCAATAACTTTCTAACTTCTATTAAGAATAATAAGTTTTACTGCTTTTTCTTGTTTATCTTCTTTCACGCAATTATGTGTTGAGGTAGCAAGGTTCAACCACCAGCAGTCCATTCTTGTATGTTGCTGAATAGTATTTCATTGTATGATTATACCATACCTCATTCATCCATTCTCCTGTCGATGGAAATTTTTTTTGTCTGTTTTTGCAGTTGTTAGCTCTTATGAATAATGCTGCTGTAAGTATTCTCATGCAAGTGTCTTATGGGCATTTTTACAGGGTAACTAATTGTGGAGTCACTGTGTAAATACACAGTCAAAAAAAAAAAAAAACCTTCCAATGACTGCTTCAAAGTATAGTAGCACTATCACGATCGCATTTTCAACTGCAATACATGAGAATTCTATTCAGTCCATATCCTTACCACATTTGGTGTTGTCGATCTTTTTGATTCAATTAGCAATAATCTGGCCGGGCGTGGTGGCTCACGCCTATAATCCTAGCACTCTGGGAGGCCGAGGCGGGTGGATCGCTCGAGGTCAGGAATTCCAGACCAGCTTGAGCAAGAGCGAGACCCTGTCTCTATTAAAAATAGAAAGAAATTATCTGGCCAACTAAAATATCTATGTAGAAAAAATTAGCCGGGCATGGTGGCGCATGCCTGTAGTCCCAGCTACTGGGGAGGCTGAGGCAGTAGGATCGCTTCAGCCCAGGAGTTTGAGGTTGCTGTGAGCTAGGCTGACCCCACAGCACTCACTCTAGCCCGGGCAACAGAGCGAGACTCTGTCTCAAAAAAAAAAAAAAAAATTAGCAATAATCGCGCCTCAGATAAACCTCATTGGCTATGATACTGCCACTGCCTAAAGCTATTGTTGTCAATCTTTTTGAATTTAGTCCTATGTTTGGTGTGGAGACAGGGAAAATTTCAGAATTACCTTAATGTGTTACATGTCTGTCTCTTCATTCAGAAATTTTTGTGCCATTCATTTGTCCCTGTGGCTTAGTCTATTGGGATTGGAACAGAGTAGAGAGGTAATATAATTCTTAAAATAATTATTGCTTAAATAAAAAATATTTCTGGTAGGAGACAAATATTTTTCTGCACTTACGTTTTCAAAATTTCTTAAACTAGATGCATGGGGTGCAAATATTTCAGACTTTATCATGTGGATGTTTATTTTCTCCTCTAGCTGTCTACAGCTCTTATTTAGCTATTATCATAGTTATTCAAAGCACTGAAATGAGCATCCATTTTCAGTGCTGAAGTACGTATTTTGAAATATCTCTTTGCTTTTACCACATAGGACACTGATTTACTAATAACAATGCCTAAAGCTAATTACTGTCAAAACCAGTTCAGCCCCCTTAGAAGATACATTTTTGTTCTTAGGGAAATTCACAGGTGCCCTATAAAAGATTTATCTTGTGCACTGACATTTTTTTGGCTTCATCTTCTGTCCCAAAACTATAGTATTTTTCTGATGACCACAGGTGGAAATCACTTGCTTTGCAAATTTGTTTTTTTTTGTTGTTGTTCTTTTGTCCAGTGCCTTCTGCATTTAACATTTTATCATTTTCCCTTTGGTACTGGAATTTATTTATATATTTTCAGTTTTACTCTATTCATACCCTTGTCCAGTTATTCCTCCTGTGAATAAATCCTGGGTCACATTCTTGCTTGGCTGAGAGGTAAAATGTGAAGGTCATGTGTTTGGTTACCCACGTCATGAATAGCAAAGATGATCTTGATATTCTTTCCATCACCGTTCACCATCTAGAGGTTCTGCACTTATAAAACTATCTAAAGCACATAGAGTGCCTTTTTTATGATGTGATAGTATTCAAGGTACACTTTTGTCCATATTTTTAATCTTTTAATGAAGTGATATTTATTGAAAAAACCATCATTGCCTCATGGCACTACACTATGGTATCACCTTGGTCATAAATGAAGTCATTCTCTGAGTATGGACATGATTTGTATAATTCTATCTTAATGCTGCTCAATTTTTCTAAACTTGTGGCAAACCCAGTCTTACTGTTGCATTGTCTTCAGCTAGGGTATTTTTATCTAAATTTTTAATTCAGCTTTTCAATTTCACACGACTAATTGCTGGGATTTCAACTCATATTGTGCAGAGTCTTTGGATCAATTTACATAGAACAGACACATTTATAATTTAGCTTTTGCATAAATATGGCACATTCCTTAATTTATTTAGAATTTCTTTAATAATTTTCAATATTGTTCTTACTAACAAAGCAGTTACTCTCATTTTGCATGAAATTTAATAGGAATTATTGAGTACTTTTGATACTATTACGAATGATACCTTTAAGTCACTTTTTTGACTCCCTGGCATATAGAAATATTACTGATATGTGTATTTTGTCTTTGTATCTAACAATGTTGATAAATTCATTCATTAATTCTAATAGTTTATGTGCAGATTATTTTACAGTCTCAGTATATGCAATAATTTTGTCAAATTAAGACATGTTTTTATCTTTCAGAATGTTTATATCTTGTAATACATTTTATAGGAGCATGTCTGTGATGTCTAGAACAATTTTTACTAGAAGGCATGCTAATTACATCTTATGTCATTGCTGATTTCAGAAGCATAGCTTTCAATATTTTAACTTTATGATACCTATACAGGTTTCCATATATTCTCTATCAGATTGATGGACTTTCCTTCTTAAAGGAGTTCTCTTTCTAAGAGCTCAATCATAAAGTTATATTTAGTTTTCTCATACATATTTTGTGAATCTACTTAGGTAACAAAAAGATTTTTCTCATTTTTTAATTAATTTGTGACTTCTTCTATTTAAGTTTTGAATATTAAATGGTCCTTATATTCCTTGACTAAACCCAATTTGGTTGTTATGTATTATCCTCCTTTGATATGTCATCAGGTATGACTTGTTACATTTAGTTTAAGAGTTTTATAAAATCTCTGTTCAACAAAGAGATTTGGCATGCATGGTCATGAGAGAAACTGACACTTATTTTCCTTTCTCCCAATGTACATGTCACAATACATCAAAATATTAAATTTTGAACAGAAAGTCCAGAAATAAACCCAAGCATATACAGTCAACTAATTTTCAACAAGGGAACTAAGAAAACAATGGGGAAAGTACAGTCTCTTCAATAAATGGTATTGAGAAAACTGGATATCCAAATGCAAAAGAATAAAATTGGACCCTTATCTTAAACCATACACTAAAATCAGCTCAAAAAAGATTAAAGATCTAAATGTAAGACCTGAAACTGTAAAACTCCTCAAAGAAAATATAGGGAAAACATGCCTTGACATTGGTCTTGGCAATGATCTTTTAGTCATCACACCAAAATCTCAGACAACAAAATCAAGAATATTAATAAATAAGTGGAATTCCACCAAGCTCAAAACTTTCTCACAGCAAAGGAAACAATAAAATGAAAAAGCAGTCCATGGGTTGAGAGAAAATATCTATGAACCATCTATTTCATAAAAGGTTAACATCCCAAATATAAGGCTCTCACGCAACTCAACAGCAAAAAATGAATAACCTCCCATCCACGCTTGAAGCTCTGACTCAGGGGGATGGGCGGGACATGGGCAATATACATAACCTGAACTTTTGTACCCCCATAATAAGCTGAAATAAAAAAAAAAGAATAACCGGATTAAAAAATGAGGAAAGAATATGAACAGGCATTTCTCCAATGAAGACATAAAAATGTTCAACAGGTATATGAAAAGGATCATGGATCATATAGGAAATACAAATCAAAACTACAATGAGGTACCACCTGACATCTGTTAGAATGGCTGTTATAAAAGACAGGAAGTAAGTACTGGCAAGGATGTGGGACAAAGAGATCCTGTTATTTGCAACTACATGGATAAAACTAGAGGACATTATGCTTAGCGAAATAAGCTCAGCACAGAAAGACAAATGTTGCATGATCTCACTTACATATAAAATTAAGAAAAAATCAACTCCTAGAAGCAGAGAGTAAATGATAGTTGATAGAGGCTGGATGTGGAGGATGGGGATAAAGGGGAGATGTTGGTTAAAGGGTGCAAAGTTACCCTTTAACAATTAGATATGAAAAACAAGTCTGGAGATCTACTGTACAGCATGGTGACTGGAGTAAATAATAATGTACCGTGTATTTGAAAATTGTTAAGAGAATAGATTTTTTTTTTATTTTTTTAAGGCTGGTCAAGTAAAGCAGTGAGAATGGAGAAAAGAGAATAGATTTTAAATGTTCTCCTCATCAAAAATGATAAGCATGTGAAGTTACGGATATGTTAATTAACTTGTTTTAATCATTCAGCAGCATACACATATAGCAAAACACCACATTGTATACCATAAATATATACAATTTTTCATTTATCAATTAAAAATAAAAATATATTTAAAATGTAACTGTGAGATGATTGATATGTTAATTTGATTGACTGTAGTGTTCATTTTACTATCTATATGTATATTAAAACATGTTGCACATCCAAGTATATATATTAATAATAAAATAAATTTACCACATGATAACAACCATCTATTAGTCATCATATTATTGTCTCTTTTTTCACTTAATTGTTGAATGCTATTCTTGAATTTGTAAAATAAATACAACATGGCTATGATATATCCCCTTGTTCTAACTTGATTAGTATTTTATTTACTATCCTTACTTTTATGTATATGAAAGATGTTAATTCTTTCCTTATAAAACCCAAGTTATAATATTTCATAATCCAAATTGGAAAGGCCCTTTCTTTTGATATTCTTTGAAGGAGTTTGGTGAAAATTGTTAATATTTCTTAAATATTTTTAATATTTTATATATTTTACCAGGGATGACATCTTGTCCTAAGGATTTCTTTGTGGAATGTTTTTTTCAAAATCACAACCATAGTTCCTATAATACTTATCAGACTTTTCACTTCTTTGTTCAGTTTCTGCAGGAAACAATTTTCTCTGTTGATCTGAATTTGCTTTCATTAATTTTGGCAATTTTATTGTATGCTTCTTTCTAATTCCTTTGCTATTTTCTATTTGCTATTTTTCTGCCTTTTTATGTACATACTTATATGATTAATTCATTTAGGTTTTTTTCTTTTCTAGGATATGCCCATAATGATATGGATGTTTGTATAAATTACAGCTTGAGATACATCTCACAGCTTTGATGTGGCATTTTTTTATTCAGTTGAAAATACTTTTTAATTTTCCATTTATATTTTTCTTTGTCCTGCCATTCAACTAGAAATATATTCCTTAATTGTCTGACTTTTTCTTTATAATTTTGTTTTCGATTCCTCCCATGTGACCTCTCTCTTACCAGAGATTATGCTCTGGATAATGTCTATCCTTTACAAATTGCTGAGGGACGCTTTGTAACCACGGTTCCCAGTCCCCGGTCCGCGGCCTGTGAAGGACAGTGCCACAGAGTTCTGCACCGCCGGCCCCTCTCCCCTGCAATATGTGTAAAAATTGTCTTCCATGATAGTTAGGAAGCTGGGGCCACACAGCAGGAGGTGAGGAGGTGAGCCCTCCCGGCTAGTGAGGCTTCTTCTGTAGCGCTACCCATCACTCCATCACTGCTTCAGCTCTGCCCACCCCACCCCCTACCCCATCACCTGCCCCAACCCCTACCCCAACCCCTGCACCCACGGTTCATGGACAAACTGTCTTTCATGATTCCATGAAACCAATCCCTGGTGCCTAAAAGGTTGGGGACCACAGCAGCTTATAACACATACGAGCAATTTTCACAAATGTTCCTTGTATCTTTAAAAAGAATGTGAATTCTGACTTTCTAGAAAATATTTACCTATATGTATCAATTAGATCAATATTGTTTATATTTTCTATATCTTTATTAAATTTTCATTATCCTTGACTTTTTTCTATCAGCCGTTAAAAGGTTTATTTCCACCATGATCACAGATAAATCTCTTTCTCCCTGTATTTGCTTCTGTACACATTTTGAAAATATACAAAATATTGAATATGTACAGAATTAGAATTGTGATATCTTGCCTACAGGTTGAGAAACTTTTGGAAATCCCCATCTTTATCTCTAGTAATTCTTTGATTAGTGTTTTCATATTGTACTATTTTCTATCCTTATTTTTTAAATATTTTGTTTTATTAAGCTGTATTGCTGTATTTCTTTAATAGTATATAGTTTTGTTTTATCTTTTCATCTAGTTTAACATTCTAGGTCTTTAAACCAAACTATTTCATCAATTTACATTTTATCTAATTATGGCTACTTTTAAGTTTATCTGCCAATTTACTCCTTGTTTTCTACTTGACCCAATTGCTTATGTTCTCTTTTGCTTACTATGTTTTTTTTATTTTAAATGAATAAAATATTAACAATTATTTAATTCCTCCATTAGAATGTTAGACATACATACTTTTACTGCTTATTCAGTGGTAACCAAAATATATATACATTAGCCACCCTTGAAGTTTTGCTGTCTATTCATATTTAAACTATTGATAAATATTTTCCATATGTAAAAAAAATAAGTGTATAGCAAAAAAATGATTATATGTATAACCAGGGGTTCCTGCATTTGAGTATGTGGGTATGTCGATATGGGTTTATGATTTAATTTTTCTATAAACATATATTCTTAGGAAAAGCATGAAGGTATATAGGTCCAAATGTTAACAATATGTAGTTTATTTGAGAGGTGGATCAGGAGTGCTGCTTATTTTCTTTTTCTGGCTTATTTTTATTGTCTTTTTTTCCCAACTATACCAGAGATGTATAATAAAATACTTGTTGTTTTCTATGGGCGGTTTTTAGCTTCATATGCACACTATTAAAATTCATTGTTAATCCACTCTGTTTTTTTAAAGTCTCTCTTCAGTGTTTGTGATGGCTCTTTCACATCAAAGAAATTATTATAACCTAGTTATATTTCCTATAATTTGTTCACACTTTTGAGACACGTCATACAGTAGAGGAAATTATTCTATTACTGTATATTACACTGCAGCCAAAATTCAGCTGAGGATCCCACGATAGTAACAGTATTCATTAATGGGACTAGTAAATATTTTCTAGCATGTAAACACGATACATACTGAGCTATAATGTTTAAAGCTATGCTAAATTTTAGAGAATTTTTTTATCTTATAGAAAAAATGTATATTGCTTAGTTTTGCTTATAATTTGTCACTACATAAAGTAGTACTATCATGATTTTATGCTAAGGAAAATAGACATGTATGATTAGAATTGAAAATATACAGTTAAAAACTTACACTGCAGGTTGATATTGGCTGTGATTGCTTTGGTATGACTATAGTGGTTCCTTTTCAGTTCTTTATTTTCTTAAATTTTCTAATGAGCTTAGAATACATTTATTTTAAGAATAAACTTAAGGATGGTGCTTTATATTTGCAAATAACTATAAATTCAGAGATATCAGAGAATAACATATAAATCAGTTATATTTTATGTACTACTCTCTCTCTCTCTCTCTCTCTATATATATATATAAATAAGTATCACTAAAAGTAAACATAATGATAAACTTAATTTTAACTGTGTGGAGAAATAATTGTATATATGTGACAAATATTCTATGAATCAATAGCACACATGCACACACATCACTAATTCCATGGATTGAGTGTGTAGTTATGATAAATAGGTCAATAGTTCATGTATTGTAGTATCTTGTGGTATCAGAGAAATGTTCATTAAGTACATATTTAAAGTATAATCCTGTATTTGTTTAGTAGAAGGATGTACATGGTGCTAGGGACAAACATCATAGAGAGGTTAGAAACAGAAATTTGAGGAAGAAATATTTGAACTGAATCTTGGGAAATGAATTAATTTGAAAGGAAAAAGAAGTAAGAATAAATACCAGACAGAGAAGAATAGTGAGCAAATGAAGAGAAGTATTGAAAACATGGCAATTAGTAATAAAGATTTTATGTGATGAGACTTTCATTCTGATCAGGATTTAGGGTCAGCTCATGTAGAGGCAAGAAATGATAATCAGAAGGTGGTTTGGGGCCAGACAGTGATTCCTGTCCGTTAAAGTCAGAATCATATTCCGGTGTTATAGGACATTCTAACAATGCCTTAAACAAAGAAATTATTTCATCTGCATTTAAGAAAGATAACTCTGGTCTCAAGGTGAAGGAATAGTGGGGAAGAGGAGAGCATCATACCGATTTGAAATGGGCTACTGGAAGACAGGTGGTCCAATTCTAGACTATGTTGATTTGTGAGGCACTGCACTTTGAGAGAGAAATAAAATAAAGTGTATTTGTAGGAGCATGAGATACATAAATTACATGTTTTTGCTTTGAGCTATGTTTTTTTATTCCTTTGAGAATCAGTGTTGTTGCTTTCTTGGAAAGTCACCACTAGACCTTATAAGATACTACATGTTTCATAAGAGTTGGAGCATAATTTTAAACTGTCCATAGAAGTCTAAATTGGAAGAACCAGAGTTCAACATTTCCACACATTCACCTCAACTCCCTTGACTTAATTAAAAAAAAAAAAATAGGAAGACCATTTGGCTCTTTGAAGAATAGGTTAAGTGAATGGGGAATCTAAGCAGCTGCATAAAACATTCATTTTAAGGGGACAAGAGGAACTGGACCTAGTTTAGGAAAGGTTCTAATAATTGAGGATTTCCCTGAAATATCAGAAAGGAGTTTTCTGTTCTGGACATTTCCCACATTTTCAAGTTCCCTAAGCTGAAGTTCGTGGGACAGATGGAGCAAGGAGACATAAGGACTCACTAGGCAATCCCCTTGAAAACATGGTTTCTGGCAGTAATTAGGCTGAGTGACGAAATGTGCAGCTCAAAATAAATGAGGGACTCACCACAGACAGGGACCAAAGAGAAAGAAGTCATTTCTTTGAGGTTTATTCTGCCAGGGTCCTGGGTTGATTTTGAAGGCTGCTCAAAAAGTGACATAGTAACTGAGGCCAGTGATCACTTTTAAGTAGCCAATAGAAAAATCTTTATAAAGTTTCATGGAAACAGCAGAAAGGTGTATATAATAATTATTCAAAAATAAAGACTGAGGACACTCAACACTTTTACAATTAGCTGGTTACTTTCAATTTTTCAAAAGCTGTTAAATATTACAACATCTTACGTTGCTAGATGTTGAATTAGCATGAACAAAAAATAATTGTTCCATCATCAAATTGCTGAGTTTGAATATTTTCTTCTGTAGAGCCCTATAGTAGCGTATGTTTGGCATGGATCATTTTTTCCCTGTTTGATTATTTAAGTAATTTCTGATGTGCCTTGTAATTTACTGAGTTACCGTAATTCAAACTTTTACCTTGTCTTAAAAGTATTACAGTTTTTTTAAATTATACTTTTGCTTTATCTCTCAGGAGAAATTTCTAGGCCTTTTTATAGTTACATATTATTTGAAATTTATTTTTTGCTATCATAATCTAAATAGAATACATAGCTCCTTTTTTGTTGTTGTTTGTTGTTGTTGTTATTGTTGTTTTTGAGACAGAATCTCACTCTATTGCCCGGGCTAGAGTGAGTGCCGTGGAGTCAGCCCAGCTCACAGCAACCTCAAACTCCTGGGCTTAAGCGATCCTACTGCCTCAGCCTCCCGAGTAGCTGGGACTACAGGCATGCGCCACCATGCCTGGCTAATTTTTTTCTATACATATTTTTAGTTGTCCAGATAATTTATTTCTATTTTTAGTAGAGATGGGGGTCTCGCTCTTGCTGAGGCTGGTCTCGAACTCCTGACCTCGAGCAATCCACCCGCCTCGGCCTCCCAGAGGGCTAGGATTACAGGCGTGAGCGACCGCGCCCGGCCTCCTTTTTTAAAAAATGTTTTAATAGATTTGAAAATGTCTGTATTAAAGAGATCAAAAACCCAAATGAATATTTATTCATTTTTATCATTACTTTTTAAATACACCAAAGTATTGAATGGAATGCAAAAAATACTAAACTGAATTCATCATTATATCTTTCTGCTTATGAATAAATTAGCAAGAGAATTATTCAAATTGTTTCTAGAATTAATATTAAAAGCCTAGTCTTCTTAACAATAGGCTAGTAAATTGCAGAGTAAACTACAAAGGTCTTGCTTTTAAATAATTGGTATCACTTACTGTATACCTAGATAAAGGAGTTCATTCCATAAGTATATTTCCTTGGGAATCTACTGAATCAAATGTAAGAATTTTGGTCTGTTCACATTGCTTTGTGTTGCATTATGAATGGTTTTCTTTTAAATAATTTCCAAAATGTACACATAAGATAAATTAATACTAACCAGTTACCAGTTACCATCAATTGGCAAAATAAAATATATTAAAGTGGTAAAAGGTTGGTAATATAGCAAAATATCATCAAAAAAAGCAAGGAAGACATAAAAATTAATCTGTGACTCTAAAAGCTCTAAATTATAGAATATTTGAATAAATAGTTTTCCAAAGCAATTATATTTATCAGTAAATATCATATGTGTTATTTACCTGTTAATGTAATCTCCTAAAATATTTGGACATTTTTTATTGTCCCAAATGGTTTAATAAATATTAATCTAAAGTGTGCTTATTTGCTAAGTAAAAACTTGTTAACTACATAGAGTAAATCTTGATATCAGCAAGACTTTACTGTTCTGCTCTAGTTTCCTACCAGAAGTCAGAGTTGATGCTGTCTTCTATGTATGCCATTGAAATTAATCTCTATCAACTATTGTCTCTTAAAGGTGCTTTGGTTCCCAAATTTACTTCTAAGGATTACACCATAAAACACTTAATATTTTGAGTTGTTCAATTGTTTACAAGTCCTTATAATTGAAACATAGAACAGAATTTGAAATTGAGGATTAGTCTGGTAGATCATTGCCCAAGAACCTCAACTTGCTTGCCAAGATATGGAAGAAAACTGTGCACTAGAAACATTACTAGGAAGTGTCTGCGGACTTTCATTTGCTGCTAAGGGAGCTTCAGAACATTTAGGTTCTTCTGAAGGTGCTTCCTTGCATGAATAGTTGTTGAATTTGGTATTTGTGCAGAGGGACATTAGCTGGAGGTTTCTATTCAGCCATATTGCTCTTCCCTCTTTCGCATTTAGGAAAAGCCACCCAAAGGTCAATGTGTGATCACCATCTCTAAAATTAGTTTATTTTTTCTTTATTGAAAAAAAAAAATTATCCATGTGTTTAAGCACTGAATTTTTAATCTTGTCTTCTAATTGTGGAATTAACAAAATAGGAACCAAGCATTCTCCTGTTTGTTTCATGCATTTCAGAAATATTTATCCAGGTGAACAAATCTAATTACCTTTAACTCTATATTTAATTCTCTAAACACCGAATAAAATATATATCTGAAAAGCATGTTTTTCCTATACTTTTCATTTTCTTTATTTAAAAGGCAGAGAATTCTTTAAGTTTTATATATATATATATTCTGGCAAGCTGTAGGCCACAGATTTTATTGATTCTGATCCACAGAAGCCATTAAGTTATTAATTTTTTTCTGAAGGTAAAAGGGCACGTTCATCTAGCTAGCAGTGAAACCAAGTTTCATGTTAGGAAAAAATATTGGAAAGTGATTTTAAAAATGGAATGACTTAAGTTAAGAATAGAATATTTGGGGAGAAAAATTACACTTAGGTATATGAAAAATCATGTCCAGATAGGTTTAAATACAGCACCTTCTTGGCAGGGACTATGAGTCAGTACTGGATCTGTTCCTTAAAAAGCTAAAAATAGACTGGTATGTGTGCCCATAAAGACTGAAAGAAGCCAAACTATGCTTTAGCTGTCATGACAATTCTTAGAGAATAATGGCCCAGTTTGAGATTCTGCATTTTAAGAATAGTATCCAATGAAAAATAGCGATCAGAATTAAAGACTTAAAAAATTCAATCTTATAAGAAAGAAAAAAGAAGTAATTTTATAAACTTTAGAGGAAAAGAAAGAAAATATATATAAAATGAACTCAAAATAGAATATGGGTTAAAATAAACAGGCCAGGCAAGGTGGTTAATGCCTATAATCCCAGCACTTTGGGAGGCTGAGGAGAAAGGATTGCTTGAGGCCAGGAGTTGGAGACCAGGCTGGGCAACATACTGAGACCATGGCTCTACAAAAATTTGAAAAGTTAGCTGGGAGTGGTGGTGTGTGCCTGTAGTCTTAGCTACTCTGGAGGCTGAGCCAGGAGGATTGCCTGGTCCTGGGAGTTGAAGATTGAAATAAGCTGTGATCGTGGCACGACACTCTAGCCTGAGAGACAAAGCAAGACCCTGTCTCAAAAAAAAATAAAAAATAGAAAACCAAAAACAATCCCCCCCCAAAAAAACAAAAAATATGGCTTAAGCTAGACAATTATTTTGGTTACAAAAGATACAGTTGGGCAAAACCAAGAAAGATTCAATGAATTATGTATCATTTGTAGAATTTTGTCCAAAAAATGTATGCAAATAAATAAAACTAGCTTTATTTTTTCTTAATTGAATATAATGTTTATCTTAATGCTCAAGTTCATCTTGTGACAAAAACAATCCTACCAATGCCAATAAATCAATGAATTCAGAGTCTTTTTAATGAATTCAAGGAGATGCTATTCTTCCTCTGCATTTTCTTGTGCTTGAGTTGAAGTACTGGGTGATTTCGGTACAGAGGTACAACTGGCAAGTGATCATCATTTCACTGCTGCCTTTGTTTGATACATTTATGCAACCCTCTTGTTTCCACCAAGTCACCTAGCATCATGCTCATTCCAGACGTGAGCCCTGTTATGTCTCCTGATGACCTCTCAGATATTTCCATGCTTGCTTAACAGAAATATTTATATAATGTCTTATCACACTCTGGGTCATGAGCAATTTGTGGGGTGTCTCAGACCCTTTCTGTCTCACTAAGCCAGATATATGCTCCTAGTTTTCCTGGTTACTATTCAGGAACTCTGGGAAGAAGAGACAAGTGCCTCCCAGGTTTTATGTGAAAGAGGCAGCAGCAACTGGGTTTTGTATTGTTTCATTTTCTTCTCTGCAAATAAATTTAACTAGAATTTTCACTTTCTGTTATTCCATGGAGTGATACAATGACAGGGGTTTTCAGGAATGAAGATGTCTTTCTAAGCTTAGGGACAGTCAAAATACCTTAATTTAAATCAACATGCCCACTTCCTACATCCTATCTACTTTTCATTTCTTTCTTTAAAATAAAATATGGATTTCACATTAGTTTCCCAATATTTCTATTTATGTCATAAATTACATGCTTGAAATCCTTCAAATACTTTTCTTTCTAATAATCAGAAGCCAGGCTACAGAGTCAAATGAAAAAATCAACAAAAGATTAGTGATTTGCATTAATATGTAAAGAGGGTAATATATCATGCATCTCATGGACAAGTATGTTTCTCCCAGAGATGAAATATTTAAAAAAATTGAAATTCCATTATATGGTTCACCATATTAACAAAATTAAGCAGAAAAATAAAGGATTGGTTTCAAGAGAGGCAGAAAAGTCAATTGAAAAATTTAACATCCATTCATTATTTTATTTTATTTTATTTCAATTTACTTAGAGATTACAAGTGCATATAAGTGCAGTTTTGTCATACGGATATATTGTATAGAAGTAAGAGGTAGGAGGTTGGGTTTTTTTGGTTTTTTTTTTTGTGCAATAGAATCTCTTTCTGTCACCCAGGCTAGAGTGCATGATCACAGTTCACTGCAGCCTCTAACTCCTGGGCATAAGTAATCCTCCTGCCTCTGCCTCAGTCTTCTCAGTAGCTGGGACTACAAGCTCATGCAAACACATCTAGCTAATTTTCAAATTTCTGTAGTGACAGGTTCTTGTTATGTTGCCCAGGCTGGTCTCGAACTCCTGGCCTCAAACAATCCTCCCACCTGGGCTTCCAAAGTGCTGGGATTTCAGCCATGAAGCACTGAGCCCAGCCAGGTCTAGAGCATAGTGTACCCATCTCTCTAACACTGTACATCACTCAATAGATAATTTTCCATCCCTCATCTCCTCCCACCCTCCCAAATTTGGAATATTCAATGTTTATTATTTCACTGTGTATGTCTATGTGCACCCATAGCTTAACTCACACTTGTAAGTGAGAAGGCACAGTATTTTGTTTTCAATTTCTGAGTTACTTCACTTAGGACAATGACTTCTAATTGCATCCAAGTTGCTGCAAAGGACATTATTTTATGATTTTTTTTTAGGACAGAGTAGTATTCCATGATGTGTATGTGTATACACCATGAGCTCTCTATTCTCTTCCACTGATGTATATGTCTATTTTTATATCAGTACAGTGCTGTTTTGGTTACTATAGCCTTGTAGTAAAATTTCAAGTCAGACAATGTGATGCCTCCAGTTTTGTTCATTTTACTTAGGATTGCTTTGGCTATGAAATCAGGAATAAATGAAAATACTGAACAAACCAGTTATGAGAAGTGAGATGGAATGAGTAACAAAAAAAATCTTCCAAAAAGAAGAAAAAAAGCCCAGGACCAGACTGATTTATAGTCAAATTCTATCAGACATACAAAAAACAACTGCTACCAACTACTGAAATTTTTGCAAAAGATTGAGAAAGAGAAAATCCTCCCTAATTCATTTTGTGAGGCCAGTGTCACCCTGATACAAAAGCCAGGAAAGGACTCAACAAAAAAAATAAACTACAGACCAATATCCCTGATGAATCCTGATACAAAAATCCCCAATAAAATATTAGCAAACTGAATCCAACAGCACAGCAAAAAGATAATTTACCATTCAACTGGGGAGGTTGTATGTTTCTAGGGATTTTCGATTTCCTCTAGGTTTTAAGTTTGTGAGAACAGAGATGTTCACAGTAGTCTCAGAGGATCTTTTGTAGTTCTGTATTATCAGTTGTAATATCTCATTTTTCATTTCTGATAGAGCTTATTTGAATTTTCTCTTTTCATTTCTTTTTAATCTAGATAGTGATCTAACAATTTCATTTATCTTTTCAAAGAATCAATTCTCTATTTTCTTGATCTTTCCTATTGTTTTATGGTCTCAATTTCATATAATTTCAGCTCTGATTTTTGTTATTTCTTTTCTTTCACTGGTTTGGGGTTTGGTTTGTTCTTGTTTTTCTGGTTCCTTGAGATGTAATGTTAGGTTATTACTTTGTGATCTTTCAATCTGTTTGATGTAGATGTTTAATGCTGTAAAGTTCCTTCTTAGCACTACTTTTGTTGAGTCTCAGACATTTTCATATACAGTTGTACTAGTTTCATTCATTTCAAAAAATTTTTTTAATTTCAATCTTAATTTCTTCATCAACTCAAATATCATTCCAGATATTTGTATGATTTTGGGAGTTCCTCTTGGAATTGATTTCTAGTTTTATTCCATTGTGGTCTGAGAAAATACTTTAAGTGATTTTGATTTTTTTAAAATTTATTGGGATTTTTTATGGGGCCTAATGTATGGTCTATATTGGAAAATGTTCCATACACTAATGAGAAGAATATATATTTTGCAGTTAGGTATAATGTTCTATAAATGTCTGTTAGTTTTATTTGTTCTAGAGTCCAGTCTAAGTCCAGAGTTTTTGTGCCTATTTTCTACATTGATGATCTGTCTAGTGATAGCAATGGGGTTTTGAAGTCCCCTTTATTATATTATTGTTTCTTTTTTCTTAGGTCTGTTAGTATTTGTTTTATGAATGTGGGGGCTCCAGTGGTGGATCTACATATATTGGGAATTGTTTTATCTTCTGTTGAAATGATCTTTTAATCATATGATGATCTTCTTTGTCTTTTTTCTTTACTGTTGTTATTTTAAAGTCTACTTTATTAGATATTAGTATAGCTATTCCTGCTCACTTTTGGTTTCCAATTCCATAGAATATCTTATTTTCCTCCTCTTTGCCTTGAATCTATAAAAATCTTTATCAGTTACATGAGTTTCTTGAAGGTAGCATATGTTTGGGCTCTGTTTTTTTTTTAATCCATTCTACAAATCTATATATTTTAAGTAAGGCATTTAGTCCTTTAATATTCAAAGTTAATGTTGATATGTGAGGTTCTGTTCCTGTCATAATGTTAATTGCTACCCAATTGCTTTGTATTCTCAACTGTGAAATTATTTATAATACCTGTGAGTTTTATTATTTCATGTGTCTTTATGATGGCAAGTATTGACCTTTCATTTCTATGTTTAGAACTCTCATGAGCATTTTTGATAGGGCTGATCTGGTGGTGACAAATTCCTTTAGTGTTTGCTTATCTTGGAATGACTATTTCTTCTTTATTTATGATGCTTAAAAAATATGGAATGCTTCATGAGTTTGCATGTCCTCCTTGCACAGTGGCAATGCTAATTTTCTCTGTATTGTTCCAATTTTAGTGTATGTGCTGTCAAAATAAATATCTATTCATATTTTTTAAAAAATATGAAACTAGGATTAGAAGGAAATTTTCTCAGTCTGATAAATGACATCCAAAAGACCCTATAGTTAAATTATTTAATAATTGACAATTATTGAATTAATCAAATGCTTCTAAGTTAGAAACTGGTCAAAAATGTCCACCCTCTCATCTGCTATACAACCTCACAAAGGTCCTGGTCAATGCAGTAAGAAAAAGAAAAAAAGCCATAAACTTAGAAAGAAAGGCATTAATACAGCATAATTGCTCACATAGAAAACTTAAGGGGTTTACGGAGCTTGAAGTCAAGATTGTAAATTACTAAACTTTTTGTATTTTATCAGCAAAAACTTAGAAAACGCAATTTTAAAAATTTAATTTCCCTTGTCATCAAAGTCATAAAATGCTTAACCAGCTATACCAAATTATTCAAAATTGAGAGAAATTAAGAATAAAAATAGGTCAATAATTTGAAAGAATAAATACTTCATGTGTCAATTTCACCAAAGTGATATATAGATTCAACTTCAATCAAAATAGCTAGCTATTTTGCAGAAATTAAGGCGCTAATTCCAAATTTTGTGGAAATGCAATGTATCTATAATAAAAAATAAAAAATGTGTAAAAAAGAACAAATAGGACTCACGCTATCTGATTTCAAGTCTTCTATAAGGCTATAATAATTAAGGTAGTATGGTGTTGGTAACAGAATGAATGAATAGATTACTGTAACAGAAAATGTTTTAGGAATAGATTCATTTATATACCCTTCTTCTGCATAATTTATTTAAGCAGCATATCATACATACTTAAATAACTTTTACTAGCATCTGGAGAAGTACGTGGTGTCAGTTTAACTTTATTTACATGAGGTAAACACTTAGCTTCCTCTTTGTTTATTTAAAGTTAATGTGCATTTGGCAAAAAAGAAAATACAATTTTTACTGCATAAATCATTTACTTTTAAGTTTTAATTTAAGCAATCAATATACCTTATTCTTTCTAGGATCGTTCAGCTATATATTTTTATATCCACTGTTTAGTGATATAAAATTCTATTATCATTATATAGTCAAAATTTCAAACAAACAAACAGAAGCAACAAAAAGAGACCAAATCATGTACAAGCAAACAAAATAAACCAACTGGAAAAAAGTTAGGGAGTTTTAGTTATCATTCTGGTTCTTACACAAACTGGCTACTGAATTTTAAGGAAGTCAAGATATTGTCCCTGGGCCTGAGCTTTCTCATTTCCTACTCAAACCTTAGGAAACATAAAATACTGTCAGGTTATTTTTAAATTTTCCTTTGCATTTTAGCTTCTCATTGGCAATTAATAACAATAATAATGACTATAAGAAAAAAAAACAAATAATTATTCTCCTCATTTTAAGTTGATAGTATACAACATATACAATTATTGCAACTCTATGGTTAGTTCCCAACATTAAGAGAACAAAAAACAGAAGTTGAACCACAGACTAGATAAGGAAGAAAGCACATAAGAAACACAAACTTTTGACTACCTATAATTTGTAGTCACATAGTTTTGTTTGTATTGTCT
The DNA here is from genome assembly GCF_020740605.2 of Lemur catta. NCBI lineage: Eukaryota > Metazoa > Chordata > Mammalia > Primates > Lemuridae > Lemur > Lemur catta. The sequence continues at coordinate 68,436,772 of NC_059139.1, forward strand.
TCTCTTTAAGATTTCCCCATCATACTTTTAATGGTCAACATGCCAATTGACATACAACCTTAAAGCACACTTAGGAAGACACAAATTTTGGACAATGTGGTAAGATTATTCCCCTGCCTCCACAAAATATACATCAATATTTCTTCCATTTGTCCTTTGCAGACAGAACACTATGCCAAGTGATTTGAAGAAATGTGTGAAGATTACAACTTACTTACGATCTTTTAAGATTCTACCAAGTCAAAGCTATTTCCTTTTACTTCTAAATTTTGGAAACATTTTGGGAGTGTTTTTCTCTTAGAAAATGAAAGTTATTGAAGGTTACAATTTAGTCTCTTTTTTCAGGAAATTTTTGTAAAATATTCTACACTGAGTCAGATTTCCATTCAACAAGGGTATTGGAATGTAAGAACAGTTAAACAAAAGGTAACAACAATGCAGGTCAAAATTGTGCTGCTGAAATTTGTTCTTAAAAATAATTTGCATGATGATCATTATCCAGAATCACTCACCCTACTTTCCTTAGATGATCTGTTTAGGTAGATATTAAGATACAGATAGCCCCCATAACAGAAATATTAAGTGTTAAGACTTCATGACTCAAAACATTAAGCTATAGTGATTTAAAAATGAAGGCAAAAATGATCAACTTAACCCTACTTTGACAGTCTTAGAAACTCTAAAGTGATTTTTCCAAATCTCCCTTGCATATTTTTGTTCTGAGGTTTTATAACCATGCAACATATATGGAATGTAAGAATTAAAAAATTAAATATTTCTATGGTCAGAGTATTTTGAGGTAAAAGAATTTCCAACATTTTGGAAGTCTGTGTCTTATTTGATGGACTATTAACTCATATTTTAAAATTTCTTTAACCTGTAACAGAGAATTTTCTTTAAAAAGATACTCGATGTGTGAAGATAATCAATATCACAGTTTGAAAGACAAAAATTAAATGTAATTAATAATGATGAATATTAACTAAGCCACTACTAATATCCGTCCATAGTTTTAGGTCCTGGGCTTCAGCTAGTGGAGGGCCCAGTGTGAACAAGATGAATCTTGTTATTCAAAGATGTTTTTAAAGTATACTTAGTCGTAAGGTTGAGCGTGAATTGATAGGGGATAGAAATTCAGACAATTTGAAGCAACATAAACTAACTTCCATAAATGAAAATGTATTTGGGGACATTCATGCAACTCTCTCTCTCTAAATACCACTTATATCTAACATCTCTGTATTTTCAACTAATTCATAGTATAGATTTAATATTTACTTAACTGACAAAACACTGTTAAAAATTTGAATTGTTTTGTTTCATTCAAGGAACATAACACCGAAAGATTAGAACTGAGCAACAACTTCTTACATCATGAAACAATGATGCACACATTGGTGGTAAAAATTTGCAGTTACTTAAGCACAGAAAAATAGCAATTTTACCAGAAAAATTTATGTAGGCTCTTTTTACTTTAAACAGACACAATACACAGTTTCATTCAAGCTTTTCAATATTTTCTTTAATTTGAGTAAATACATGTTTAATGAAAGATGTGTGTGTAAATATGGAGCTTAAGTTCATGTCGTACTGCTTGATTGACTTTGTGTGTTGTGATCACCTGCTTAGAAATTTCTGGTTAGCTCAATTGAGAGCTTTTGACCTATGAAACTTATTGAAGAAAAATTGAATCATGTGGCCCAAAGTAGCAGATTTATTTAATGTTCTTATAATGACCATTGATTTCATCACATTTATAATTTAGGAAGTCTTGCTGTCAGTTTTTACCAAGGTTTTAGAAATAGCCATTCATTCAGGGTTTGGTTAGTAATCTTTAACAAGACAATTTTTTTTCCTTTTTTTTGTTCTTCTCAGGTTTCCACCAAATATTTGGGATTTCTTGCAAAATCAAAAGTCAGAAATCACTGTAAAGGTAAAAATGGGAAATAAATACATTTTTTATAATTGTATTCATGTCAACCATATTTATCAACCATGAATAAGTTAGTAAACAAACACATTTGCATATATATCTAAGTTGATATTTAATCTAAAAACTAACTATATAAAGAAATTTTAGTGCCATCCACAAGGTACATGCTAAGTGCCAGACACTCTGTCAGGTGATTAATATATATTATGTTTAATTCTTACAGCAACCATACAAAGATAATGAGAAATTTCTCATTGCATGTGAGAAAACTAGGGTTAAAGAATATTTGCTTGAACCCGTACAGCTAACATAGAGAAGATTAAAATCAAGTGTTTCTTGTCCAAAATCCAGTTCATTCTCTTGTGCTATGTTGCACACAGGTGACAAATGTAAAAGCAACTGGTTGATAGTTCTGTTCTATTTTGCTGAAAACAAGATTTCAAAGTCTAGTATGTGTTTACAGGAATTAAAGCTAAATTTTGATTTTGCATAATGACTTAAGGACAGTAACCCTGGCACTCTTTTCTTTAGCAGTGTGAAAGGTATGCATATCTACTGGAATTCTCAAAAATGTTAGTCTCAGTACTGTTCATTCGGCTATAAGTCAACAAATGGAAAGTCTTGATTTTTTTATTTCTAACTATACTACATAAAACTTCTCCCCCAATGAAAAAGACCTTGATAGGAAACAAATATATTAACAAATATATTTTCCTTTTTCTAGTATCTAAATTTTCTACTTAGTTTCTTCTATTTTGAAGAAATAGAGTTTGGGCTTTATGTCATGCCGAGGTCAGAGAGAAATGAAAGGAAGAGAAATAAGGAAAAAGTACTGGTATATTATATAAAGAAAAGTTGAGCAAGTCAAAATAGCTAGAAATTCTTGGAATAAGGGAGTTGCAGGAATGAATCAAGTATAGTGAAGTGAGATGAAAGTGTTGAGATATCTGTGATAAGACAGCCTAGAATGTAGATTTTCTAGACATTGGGCAATGAGAATATTAGATATTTAAAAGAAGAAAGAGAATTTATGAATTTACAAAAGGGTATTTTTTTGTAAGGTCTATGCCCATATGTTTTGCTCTCTGGGTCTCATGGCCCTTGTGTAACTGTTCAATAGACCAAGGAATTGTTTATTTTTCTTGCGGTGATGCTTATTCTATCTTTGCATATGTGAACTTGTCAATTATCACTGATAGAGCTTTTGCAACAAGTCTACTTTGTAACATCTCTGTAAGGGAATAAAGGATTTCCACTTCGCAAACTCCAGATGAAAAGAAAAGTTGTATCTGGTTATACTTACTGCCAATTGCCTAACACAGAAAAGAGTGAGGCAAGTTACCTCACATACAGGGGAAAATGAAATGATTGAATCTCTTTGTCCTAAGTCAGGGCTATGAGTAGAGCATAACAGAGTTGCTTTAAACACTCCTAATGTTTTTTTAACCTTTGAAGGAGAGTGACTTCATCAGGTACCCGAAGTACCTGTGCAGATCAGATCTGATAGTTACTTAATACACATTAAAATTTAGAAATTAATTATTCCTTTGATTAGAGCACTTTAGAGTAAAAAAGTTTAGCAATCTGAAAATTTATATTTTATTTGATAGACTACAAACTTTTTAAAATACCCTATAACATTTCAACAAAGAATTTTTTCAAAAATGATGTTCAATATGAGAAGATAACATGACATTTTGAAAGACAGCTAATTAATACTTGATTAATGATAAATGTTAATTTTTTGAATTAAGACATTATATTGAATATTTTTCTCTTTATAAAAAGTTAAAATTTTATTTACTGTTTATTTTTTAAATATGTTTTATTTCAGAATATTAAAGAGTGTACATGTTTTCTTTACATAATTTGCTTTAGTACAGTTTGAGTCAAGGTTATGTGTGCCCTTCACCCAGTTAGTGTGCATTGTATCCATTACTTGTGAATCTACCTATCCCCTCTTCCTTGCCTACCTACTTGATTTCTGTGGAGTTTTACTTCCATATGTGCACATAACTGTTGACTGGTTAGTTCCAATTTAGTATTGAGTACATGTAATGTTTGTTTTTCCATTCTTGCAATACTTCACTTAAAAGAATGGTTTCCAGTTCCATCCAGGTTGTGACAAAAGATACCAGATCTCTATTTTTTATATGGCTGAGTAGTACTCCATGGTAGCAATATGTCACATTTTATGAATCCACTCATGTATTGATGGGCACTTATGTTGTTTCCACATCTTTGCAATTACGAATTGTGCTGCTATAAACATTCCAATATAAGTTTCTTCTTTATAAAATACCTTATTTTCTTTTGGGTAAATATCTAGTAGTGGAATTGCTGGATCAAATGGTAGATCTACTTTTAGTTCTTTGAGGTAGTAGTAGTATAGAGATACTACTTTCCATAAAGGTTTTACTAGTTTTCAGTCCCACCAAAAGTATATAAGTATTCTTTTCTCTCCATATCCATGCCAGCGTCTGTTGTTTTGGGACTTTTTGGCAATAGCCATTCTCACTTGAGTTAGGTGATATCTCATTGTTGTTTTTATTTGCTTTTCCCTGATGATTAAAGATGTTGAGCATTTTTTCAAGTGTTTGTTGGTCATGAATCGATATTCATTTGAAAAGTTTCTATTTATATCTTTTGCTCAATTTTTAATGGGGTTGTTTGATTCTTTTTCTTGATGATTTCCTCGAGTTCTTTGTAGATTCTGGTTATCAGCCCTTTATTGGATGTGTAGCATGCAAATATTTTCTTCCATTCTTTAGGTTGTTGATTTGCTCTATTGATTGTGTCCTTGGGTGTGCAAAAACTTTTTAATTTGATCAGATCCCAATTTTTTATTTTTGTTGTTGCCATGATTGCTTTTGGGTTCTTTTTCATAAATTCTTTCCCTAGACCAATATCTATAAGAGTTTTTTCAACATTTTCTTCTAGAATTCTTATGGTTGCATACCTTAGGTTTAAGTTTGTTATTCATGCTGAATTAATTTTTGTGAGTGGTGAGAGGTGTGGGTCCTGTTTCAGTCTTCTACATGTGGCCATCCAATTTTTCTAGCACAATTTATTGAATAGGGATTCTTTACTCCAGTGTATGTTTTTGTCTGCTTTGTCAAAGATCGGGTGACAATATGAAGATGGTTTTATATCTGGGTTCTCTGTTCTGATTCATAGATCTATGTCTTTGTTTTTGTGCCAGTACTGTACTGTTTTGGTTACTGTCACCCTGTAGTATAACTTGAAGTCTGATAAAGTAATGCTTCCTAATTTGTTCTTATTACGTAAGATTGCATTGGCTATTCGTGTTTTTTTCTGGTTCCATACAAAGGGTAGAACTATTTTTTCTAGATCCACAAAAAATGGCATTGGTATTTTAATGGGGATGGCATTGAATCAGTAAATTAATTTGTGTAGTATAGACATTTTAACAATGCTGATTCTGCCAATCCATGAGCATGATATGTTTTTCCATCTGTTTACGTCATCTGCGATTTCTTTCCTCAGTATTTCATAGTTTTCCCTGTAGAGGTCTTTCACCTCCTTAGTTAAATATATTCCTATGTATTTTATTTTCTTTGTTGCTATTGTGAAAGGTACTGGGTCTTTGATTTGATTCTCAGCTTGACTGTTGTTGGTATATATTTTTCCAACATAAAATACTTATTATTAATGTATGTTATAGCAAGAAAAATGGGTTTCTTTTGTTTCTTGTTTTAAAAATTACCCTAAACAATCCTTCTAGTGATTTTTAATATAACATATTTTCTTAGCTTGTTTGAAGTCGAAGTCATGAACTTTGGGACCATGATTCAGAATTGTACCTTTAGACAAAACACTTGACACAGAATAGCAGGGGAGCAGCACCACTGAATTAGGAATAACTCAAGCAGTCAGGGTGAAGATATAGCCAGAGATGTAACATTTGTTTTGTCTCAGTCAGTTTGGCCTATTTATACACTGTCATATAAGTGATGACCAAAACTTAACATTGAGTTATTTTCATACAAGACATATAGAAAAACATTTTGAATAATTTAGTACAATGGAGTTAGCATATTAACCTAATTCTCAAGACTGGTTCTTACATGTAATTCAAATCTTTCATAAAACACTCAGAAAAGCACAAGCTTTATAAAAATGGTTGATAATAATAATTCTCTTTTTTGCTGAAAGAAATATGTAGTGCTGTAAACAGACCAATGTTTTGAATGCATTAAAATAATATGAACACTCTGGTTCATTGGACATCCTATATTCAGCAAAGTAATTGGGACTAACCACTTCAGGGAAAAAAATAGTGTTCTGAAAATTATTTTATTTCCTTTTAGTTCTGCTTCAAAGACAGACTACTTACAAAGACACACTGCTTGCTCCAAAAGCAAGGTGGTTAATTACTAGTGTTTTTCTGCTCCGAGATAACATTTTAACTGGAATTACTCTAAAAGCAAGATAGACATTTACTCCCTTTGCCCAGTTTTAATCCTATATCAACAGAAGGTTTTATAAGTATTAAATGGATTATAACTTCACTGTGTTCTCTAATTATTTTGTTTATTTGAGAAAGAAAGTTAATAGTCATAAAGTCAAACGTCTAATCACATTTGCCAAACTAACAAACTGCTACTAAATCATTTTGTAGATTAAAACAATTTTACAAATGTACCATGCCACTAAAAGAATGTCTTCGTTATGTCTCTCAAATTTCAATGCCATTTTAAAGCAAATGAAGGTTGTCCTATTTTTTTAAAAAAGGAAGATAATATGATTGTAGTTAGCAAATCTTTAAGGGGCTTATCATGCTCTGTGACAGACTGCTCTGCACAGTTTCATAGATGCATGACAATTTCTCTCACCTGACTGGAAGCATAATAAGACATTTACAAAAAGTTTAGAATTGCAGAATACTTTGTTTATGACATACAACATGTAAGCCTGTGGAGAAAAAAAAATTCACATTATAAAAAAGGCAATATTCTCTCTTTCTTTCTCTTTTTTATGGGGCAAGCATAGAAGTATAAAACAGAGCAAGCTAACACTTCTATGTCATTTACAAGGCCTCTTACTACAAACTTAGTTTCCTTAATTCTAATTATTCTACTACATTTTGCTTATTTACATGTATATCTGTTTGGTGGGAACATTATGGGAAATGGTTTGCTACTACACTTATCTTTATAACACCATGGTTGATGACACCATGTTAACAGTTAGAAATTTGCCATGGCAGAGTACTTATATCACAAAAATTAGCAAATGTTACAAATCATTTATTTATTGTAAATAAAATAAATAAAATACAACTTATCTAAATTCTGAGAATAAAGTCGCTATATGGAATTTATTGTATTGTATCATCTAGTAATACAATTTAGTGTTATTTACAAATTGAATTCTACACATCCTGTACATAGTGTAGTTTATAATAAACATATATATATATATAATTTTTTGAAGAGGTGATTGTTAAAAATTTACCAGCACACCACTGACTAAATCCAACTATTAATATGTTGATAGTCACATAAGGTGTGAAAAGACAAGCACCTCAATTAAAAGACATAGATGGTCAGAGTCAATAAAAAAATGCAGAGCCTACTATGTGCTTTGCTTCATTTAAGAGCCCGATTTTACAAATAGGGATACAAAAATATTTAAACATATATTGGAGAGAGATACGTATCTTCAATATATGTCATACAAACCTTAAATAAAGTGGTATCAGACAGAAGACTTGAATGTTGGAAACATTATTTGCAAAAGAGAGGGAATTGCACAATTTGGAAATAGTTCATCTTCTAGGATTGAAATGCACAACTAATATGTAATAGCATACTCTTAAAATACATAAGACATTTGGCAAAACTAAAATAAAAACGAGAAAACCCACAAAAAATACGAGGCTATTTTAAGTCACTGTTCTCAAAAACAGTTTTACAAAAAGCAAAAAAAAAAAAAAAAAAAAAAAAAAAAAAAAAAAAAGTTTAGTGAGAATATAAGATATTTAAACAATAACACAGGCAGAATTAACACAATGGCCATATAAAAAACACTGAATTTGTCAAGAGCAGAATAAATCTTATACAATGTGTTCTTTGTTACCAATAGAATAGAATTAACTTGCACATTTTTAACAATGTTTTGTAGAAAATCATCAAATGCTTGGAAATCTAAGAAAGATAGAATTGCAAGAAACTCAGGGGTCAAAAAATGCTAATGAAATTCCATTTAGAAAAAATTAGATGAAGGACGATTAAATCATGAAAGTGAAAACTTGTCGATTTTAAGTTAAGGTTTGACCAAAGGCAGGAAAAAAAAACTATATTAAAGGAATATAATAAAAAGAGAAATTGATGAAAACCAACTTTCGAAGTATCTGACTCAAAAGTTGGAATAAGCATCAAATTAAACCCAAAGGAAATAGAAAAGCAAACAACATCTAGCAATTAATGCAATTGAAAACAATTAATGAAATTGAAACATTGAATTTATCAAAATGATTACATCTGAAGACAAAAGATGAGGAAGAAATAAAAAATAGGATGACGAATTCAAATAGGAACTTGACCCTGCCTGCTGTTTTATTTCTAAATAAAAGTTAAAGATCTGAAGAAAACAAGATTATTGAGATTAGATAATCAATGATGAGTATATGAGTGTTAAGCATATTAATTTTTATACTATATGAATTATGACATAAAATAACTACCAGATATTCTATTCAAATAAAAGCTAAATCTAGGAAAATTTAATTTATTCTAGTAAAATTTATTTTTTATTTTGACATATAAATTCTTTAATTTATTGAGATTGTTATATAAGGTAGTCTATATTTTTTCTTTCAGGTGGATATAACTAATTATGCTAGGATGAATTAAGAAATAATTTTCTCCCATTGGATTTAAACGGCATTTTGTAGTATATATAGTTCTCATAAACTCTTGAATAAATTTGGAAGATATTTCTAAAATCATTAACATGAATAGATCTTTTCAGCAAGGGAAACTAGGAAGACCTTAAGAAAAATAGTGTAATTGATTCCATAAAAATTATTTTTTTAAATTAAAATAATGCATGAAGTAAAAAGACAAAAACTCAAAATAAGAGAACTATTAAATTTCATAAGCAAGCCTAAGGTTTCATATAGATGATTTGGAAATAATCTTACAAAATGATAAGAAAAGTCAGATAATACATTAAGAAAAAAAGACAAATGGCAAAACAATGAACACTAAGAACTTACCAAAAAAAAAAACCTGAGAAGCTGCACTATCTAACTAGTACTTTGAGAAAAGCAAAATAAAATAAATTTGAAATATATATTTCAATTTATAGACTTGCTAAAATTTTAAAACTCTTTAAACAATGAAAATTATCAAGAGTGTTGAATATTGTGTATTCCATACCTACCGGTAGGAATATGAAATGCTGCAACATTACCTAGATATTACCTGGCAGAATCTATTAAATTTGTAAGTAGCTCTTGATGCAAAACTTCAATTTTAGGGAATCTATGCTACAAAAATAAAAGTTAGAATATAGAAATAATGAAAATAATGAGCATATTTTATTCATTTTGGTCCAAAATGACAAAATAAAAATATACAAAACGAATTAAAAATATCAATGTAATGCTTTATGTTAGTATGAACATGAAGAAATATCTAAATGGAGATGTATCAGCTTCTTAAAATTGATTTCCTATCTGTATGTGTGTGGCTGAAGAATAAAGGTAAATGTGAGAGAAATTGTTAATACATTCTTTATATATCTCTGTATTTTTACTTATTTCAACAACTATCACTTTCAAAAATGTTTTCAAGTGAATAAAATAATTTTTAAAACTCTAAATGTATACTAAAATAATAACATCAAATTAAGGTGAGGTGATGTTTTGTACATACCAAATAATTGTGTGTAATATGAGCGTAGCATCTATTATCAGAGGGTAGATTTTTTTATAGCTTGCATGCTTGTACTACTGTGTGTGTTTTGCGATAAATTAATTCTTCCAGAGACTTTCTATATTCTAACTATTGAGAAGCTTTTAGCTTCAACAAATTGTGATATCATTTGACCAAGGCATCATTTAAATATTAAAACATTTCCTGTTCTTATTTCCTTAAAGTAATAAAAGACGTTTTATTTGACATCAGTATAATTACATAGAAAAATGAATACGCAGGCACTGAAGACATGACAAAATTCAAGTACAAGATAGTTGTCTAAAATATTTATAAAATTCTTCTTATTATATATTTTATCACAGAAAAAATACAAAAATATTGAAAAATAATCTCACAGAGGGTCATGGACCCCCTGCAATTAATTTGTTCATCCTGTGTTCTGTTTACCCATGTGTGTTTAAAAACGAATATTTTTATTAGGCAATTCTTTATGCAGATTCAGATTGCTGCTTTGTGTTAAAGTTAAGTAAAATTATGGAAAAGTTATGCCCACCTTACTGAAATTTACACATGAAGCTCTTTGTTGTGTTGTTATTGTTTTTCAAATTTCCCCAGAAGTGTCTTTAATATCGTCTTGCCAAAATTCCTATCTTTTTAGCACTTTTGATTATTAGAAGAATCCTAAACCATCATTCAGGGCTAAATCGAATTTATTTTCAATGATCCTCTCTTTAGCCCTCAGACACTGATAAAGCTCAGTAGACAGGAAGTTGACTGCAAGAGAGACATGGTCAGTATTTTAAATACCTCTAGTCAGTTCTCTTTAACTGTTGGATCCACCACTATTTAGGGGTATGGGAAGAGGGAAAAGAAAAAGGATAAATGTGCACTTGCTTGTTTGAAAAGTTGTTAATCCTCTTTGGGGCTGTTGTTGCTTTCTGGCTAACATTGACTTGCTTTCAAAAACCTGTAAGGGCTGGATTATGAATTTGTTTTCACTTGCAGGTGTATTTGTGAGTACTTTCGAGGACCTTATGTGTGACTCCACTTTGCACAGTTTCTTAATGTAGATGATCTTGATGAGACTCATCTCCAAGTCTACCCTAATTCTGTACAAATTGAAATCTCTCTCTAAATCTGGCTTCCTTTTTCTAGCCATTCTTTTCATCGATTGAGGAGTGAGTGTGGTGATGATTAGTAGGACTGGTTCTAGCACCTTCCAAAGGGGCTTTCTACTGAAGAGGCTGAGCACAATGGTTAGAGACTCTCCATGCTTTGATTTTGGCTACCAAGTACTTTTCTCTCCACTTTTCTTTCCCACATTGGGCCTTAGTCACAGCTCTGATATGATTGGGGGAAAAAAATAACAAAAAGTCAGATATAAACTACAATTGGTATCAACACTACCAAATTCTTCTGTTTATCGTAATTTTTCTCATTTCTAACTAGTTCCAAGATCACAAATTGCCTAATGTTCTCCTACTGTCCTACTCTTCATGGCATATAAAATACATACAAATAATTTTTCTTGGTAAAGACACTTCCAATCATGTTCCACACTCAGCCTTATGATTTGTGCATTATGAAGTGCATTTTAAAAGAATAACATTGCCTTCTAACCTTTTCTGTGTTTTTGACTGATACTTATTCATCTCTCTCATCTCTTTTAACATACAGTGGGTATTAATATTTGTTCATTAATCAAAATGTATCTAGTTCTTCTGCTGTACCACATAGTGGCTTAGGGAATGCAAAATCAACAATGAGCAAGATAGACATTGTCCCCATTTTATGGTATTTTTATCTACATTTCTAGAGACTATTAAATTAATCTGGTGTTAGCATTGTCTCAGAGAGTGCTGGCGTTGGATAAAAGATAATGATATGATAATGAAAGATTTTTAGCAGAGCATTAAAATAAGAAATTTACAGCTAGCACAATCATTAATGTCCAAGGATAAATTCAAATATAACTTCATGTATTGTAGTTCTCATAGCATTACTATTAAAAATGGCTTATGCTATTTGATTTTTAGCAAAATGGAAAATCCAAGCTCTCATACATAATTAGGACTCTCCGTCCTATCATTTATCATTAGCAGACCAAACACTTATCCTCCTTGTACTTTTTTAGCATGAATTAATGGAAAATATTTCTGAAGAAAATAGACTTTCAGAAATGTTAAATCATTGTCATAATGTTGTGCTGTAAATAAAATTCAGAAACAAGGCAAATAAAGCTATATTCCATCCTTAATATTAAGAAAGGAGCACAGTGGCAAAAAAGCAAGTGCATAATGCTGGTAATATGAGCAACTGTAGAACACTAAGAAACATGTTGTTAGTCTGAATATATTGAGATCAAGAACATATTGAAGAGAGTCAGATAAATTAAAATATTTGTCCAGTTATATCCCATGCAGCAATGAGCATCGCTTAAGATTTTGAAGTCGTGTAAAAATAGGAATGAATATATCTGTCTCAAACAATTCAAAGGGATTCTCTGAGACTCCAGTGCATAAATTTATGTAGAGTTTCATGTTCTACAAAAATGTATGGCATTATATAGTGTTATTAACAGTTCCTGATAGTTTATTTTCATTCATTATATGGACAACATGAGCTAAATATTTACATTTGAATTATTTAGAGTATTAGTCAAACACAACTGTTAAAAATCATTTAGTATTAAGCAAGAAATTACTTTAAAACATTCTGAGAAGTGTAAATAAAACATAATAATGTTTTAATCATTACATAATAACCATGTGTAAGTTAGGGACCTTAGCTCCAGGCACATCTTGAAAATTTCTCAAAGTCAACACTTTATTTCCTGCTGATATCTCTAATCAATATGTCTACTTAAGAAATATTTCATTTCTTAGTTCTCTTGTAGCCCTATGATTATGCAAAATCAAGTCTTTGTTCATAATTTGTGGTTATGCTTACAACAACATTACTAAATATAGCAAATAAACTAAGCAAACAAAAGGATCCTTCAAAATTAGAATGGAACAAATTCTTACCATTAAACAATTAGTCATTTGAGATATTCAAAGGGGAAGATAAACCACTATAATGAATGTAGCAAAACATAAGGAACACCGAATTCCTTTAGTTGAAGGATATGTTACTCTTTAAAAATTTTTGTTGATGCCCTAATGATATCACAGATTTATGAGTCTTTTGAAAAGTAGTTCAGATGGTACACCATATATCCATAAATTCCCATTACAATTATCATTATTTCTGCTAGTACATATATTACAAATGAGTATAGATTTGCAAGACTTTTACCCTCTCTGAGTATTAATATCTCTCTGGCTAGGACTTTTCCATACACATTTCTATGGCCTAGACACACTGTCTTAAAGAGAAAATAATCCTTTGATCAAACAAATGTGTATATTATATACCAGGTACTCACTGCTCTAGGCAGTGCTAATCTATCAGTGATCTTGAAAGAAAAATCTTTAATCTCATTGAACATAAGTGTATGAATTTAGATAGAAAAAAATAAGACAAATAAATAAGAAAAATATATGTAACTTTTAAAAAGAGTAATAAGTGCAAAGAGACCAAATAATATGAGGAAGGAGAACTGGAATAATTAAGAAAAGGAGACAAATAGGGTACCTACCAGAAAAAGATTTATTGAGGAGGTGGCATTTGAGTGATAACCTAAAAGAAGTATGTGAACAAGCCATGCTAATAACTGGAGCAATAAAATTGTTATCAAGGAAAATAGTAAGTGCAAAGGCCCTGAGGTAACAGTTGCCTGGCATGTTTACAAACCGGCAAGTAGTCTGCTATGGCTTGACCAAAATCAGGAGTGTTAGTAATAGGAGATTCTATCAAAGAAGTAATCAGAGCTTAGAAAATACACTTGCTTATGGATTATTTCTAGAATATTGGTTTTTACTCTTAGAGAGATAGTAAGCCACTGGCTTTTGAGACAAGAAATCTCTGGATCTGATATATTTAACAGACTTACTTTGGCTGCTATATTGTGAAGACACTGTAAAAATGGTGAATAAAGGCAGGGTAGACAGACCATTTTAAAGTGTACTTTAATAACTCAGAAGAGCGATAGCATGGACTAGAGTGGTTGTAAAATGCCAACAAAGAAAGTGAACAAGGTGTCATGTTTTAAACCCTGAAGTGGAGGAAATACTTTTAGCAACAGTTGTAATAAACTGTTTCAAATGCTCTGGACAAGTCAAAGAAGAGGACATAGTACTATTAGGTGTACCGTCATTTATCACCTGTGGTTTTGCCAAGACCAAAACATCACCAAGAGTAAATATTTTCAGAAGTCAAGCTAGTAGTTTAAAACTCATACAAGTCACTGCTTTTTTTAATACACTATGTTCAATCAAAAATTTTAAGAATACGGTTTTCATTAAAATTTCTCCAAGTAATTTCTGCAACTCTAATTTTACAGCTGATTTTACATTGAAATAGCTCAGAAATTTGATTTTATCAATTAAATTAACTCATACAATTTAGCTTTTTGAAAATGAATTTTTTCAACCTGATTTTTAATCAAGAATGTTCAGAGGCTAGATTGTTCATTTAAATTATCTCAAATGTAGTATTTCTTAAATATAAGATTTATAACTTTTTGTTCAAGAATAGCTCAGGACTAACTCAGTGCATAAAAGACATAGCCAATGTCTTTTTTTTATTTCCACCTTGGTATTCACATAGGCATAATTTGCATTTGTATGAATTAACATATATAGAGTCATTCAATACACATTTGTGGTTTGTCCCACTGGCATGTGTAAGGTCCGGAGCTGAGAGGGAGACACATGAAGCTTCATGTGTAGCAAAATGTTGTTTTATTTGAGCATCTGGGTGCAGATGGGTGGAGGCCTAAAAGAGTGTCCACAAGAGAAAAGGGGAGAGCCTTGGATTTTATAGAGGGTTTTTCCGGGGGTAGTGAGCAACTGGGCCAGAACAGCCATAATAAATTTTTTTCGAACAACCAGTTTCTGGGACCCCCTGCATTTGTCTCATCCTGCAGATATAGGGGAGAGGGTAGCTTCATCCTTATCAGGGGGGATGGGATAGGAATGTCATGTTGCCACGGCTGTCTGTGGTCAAAGTTAGATTTACAACCTCCAGACTCTCCGGACTCCTGCATCCCTGCCTCAGGCCAGCGATAGGGAGGAGCAGGGAGAGGCCTTTTGTTCTTATCCCAGGTTCATAGGCTTTGCCTTTGGCAGAGATGGGATGACTGGAATAGTTAAACATAGTAATTGCCTGAAGCTGAGAACCCATCCTTTAAAAGCTCTGTATTTCTGCTTATGTTTAGGAAATTTAGATTTTGAGATGAGAAGGTCTGCCATTTTTTCTTCTTTGCCAGCAAAGAAAAAATCTCCTTCCTCATTCCCAAAACATATGTTCTCTTTCTTCTGATTCAGCCTTGTAGACCAGTGCCAAGCTTTCAGTGACAAAAACAGTTTACTCATTGCAACATAATCCATTCAGTCTAGACTTTTGAAAGCATCTGAGATGTACATGGACCCTCTACAATGATAGTAAGTATGTTTTCCAGTCATATAGTAAAATGAAAAATTAAACATTAGAAAGTTTAGAGAATTTACATTCATTGGTAATTTAATTCTGTTTTAAAATAAATACTTACCTAAATTTTTTCATTTTAAGTTGTTAAGGATATGTATGTATGTGTATGTATGTGTGTGTTTGTGTGTGTGGGGGGGGGCTCTGTGTGCATAAATTGTAGTAAAATATTTTCCCTAAATCCACAGTTAAACCTCTTTATTAAATTGAGTAGCATGTATATTTTGAAGTTCATATGGTAGGCAGAAGTTGAATATGAAATATAGAGAATTTAAAAAAAACAAAAATGCTAGATGATATCTCTCAGCTTTTTGTGGGTAGGAGTCCCACAATCTGCCATTTGCAAACTGCAGTGGTGTAATTCAGTCCAAGTCTGAAGATCCAGGAACCAGAAGGGTCAGTGTCCAAGGACAGGAAATGATGGATGTCCCACCTCAAACAGATAGAGCAATTTTGCCCTTCCTCTACATTATTATTCTATTCAGAGTCTCAACAGATTGTATAATGCTAGCCTGCATTAATGATGGTGATCTTCTTTGCTTAGTCTACAAATTCAAATGCTAATCTCTTCTGGAAACAATTTCACAGACACACTCTAAAATAATGTTTCACCAGCTATCTGGGTATTACTTAGCCCAGTCAAGTTGACATATAAAGTTAACCATCACAAAAGCTAAGATACACTCACTGGCACGATTTTTTTTTTTTTTTCTTTTTTGAGACAGAGTCTCACTTTGTTGCCTGGGCTAGAGTGAGTGCCATGGCATCAGCCCAGCTCACAACAACCTCAAACTCCTGGGCTTAAGCGATCCTACTGCCTCAGCCTCCCGAGTAGCTGGGACTACAGGCATGCGCCACTATGCCTGACTAATTTTTTCTGTATATATTTTTAGTTGTCCAAATAATTTATTTCTATTTTTGTTCTCCAGTTTTGTCTGCTTATATGATGACTGGAACTGCAGGAGATATCTTGCAGTCATGGGGGAAGGGCTCATCTACATCGGCCCTATGAATAGTAGCAACCGCCTGCTTATTGGGCAAGAAAGATATGCTTTTTTTTTTTTTTTTACTTTTTTCTTTATAATTTTCACAGTGACATGTTCTACTTGTTAAGAATGAATTCCATTGTATGAAAGAAAACCTAATTGACAGTGGCTAAAAAAAGCGTTTATTTGTTCACTCATGATCAAAAATCCTAGGAGTAGGGGAGTTACTGCTTTAAATTCAGCTCCTCAAAAGTACTTCCAGGGACCTGGTCTTCTACTATTTTTTGACATGGCCAAACTAGCAGCCCAGTGCAATAGCTTTCATTCTCAAACTTGACTCTTCACAACTGCAAAATTGATGCTCTAGGTTCAAATATCATGTCTATTTTTAAGGAAAGAAGAGAGGCAGGCATTAGCATAAGTTGTTGCTTTCCCTTTAATAAAGAGAGAATTTCACCTGAGAACTTTTTATATACCTTGTGCTAGAAATTAGTTACATAAACAATTGTAGCCAAAAGTGAGTTTGAAGAAGTGGAACTTTGCACTAATGAACTAATGGTTTTGTCCAGGTAAATGGGAGAAAAGAAGTTGAGTACCCAAATAACACCTTCTTTCAACCTTCTTTCCCACAAGAAACTTTTCCTTGTTTTTTTTTTATTTCTTATTAATTTATTTTTAATTGATGCATAATAACTATAGATTTTTTCCTTTGATTATATGTTTTATTCAAATATTAAGTATAACCCTGATTTTTATTTCTTCTTATTGTTAATTTCTACTACAAAGACCTCTTCAACTATTTCTTTTCTCTCCTAAGAGACTCAATAATGTTGTTCTAAAGGTCTTATTTTTAATTTTATTTTTCTGTATCTCATTTAATGCTTCACTGGAAAAACTTCTATTTTAGATGACTTCTTACCCACTTTTCAAATCCTCACCCCATGCTCATTTTTATAACACTTTAAATGAAATGACTTTGTACCATATATACTAAAATTTTCAAGTTTTCCCCAAATCAAAAAATACTAGAATGTACTAAAACATACTAGAAAATTATGATGTCCAGTGAAGCAAATTTATAAAAGCAAAATGTGTTGCATGCTTTTAAAAAAAATGTCCTAACAAGAAAGATTTAATTTTTATGCTGAAAAGTGTTAGGATTATGCAGAAAATATTATTTCTGAATACATAAAAAACAAATTGAACTGAAAATAATTACTTTTATAACTTATATGAAAACATTTATTTTCCTTAAGTAACGAGTATCAGTCAAAGTCTAAATAGGAAGATAGAAACAACTTCAAATGTTCAAAACAGAGAATATTAAATGTAGGAAATTGGCCACACATTGGAAGACGCATGTGCCTAACAAGGGACAGGGAGATGACCCAGAAATTAGTAGCAGTAGGAGGCCTCAACCAACTGGAATGGAGAGGCAGAGGATGAATTCCAGGAGCTAGATTACTGGATGTGAGCTAGGACTATGCTGGGACTATACAGAGGGAAATGGAACCATACAGCAGACAGGAACTGTGCCAGAGAAACTGACCTAAACAACATTCTCAGCTTCTTTTCTATCCCTTCCATGTTGCCTAATCCATCAGTGCTACACTTTCACCAAAACCAGCCAGAAATGGGTGACATAGGAACCTGAGATATACATTCTTTGAGAATCAGCACCCCTGAAAGACAGAACCCACTAACACCTTGATTTCAGACTTCTACCTTCTAGAATTATGACAAAATTAATTTCTGTTGTTTGTGCCACCCAGCCTGTGGTAATTTTATGGCAGCCCTAACAAATTAATAAAGTTTAAAAATACAAAGCATTTTAATAAAGAAAAAAGATAATTCTCATATTGATAATATACTCTTCTGTCTTAAATCCATGTCTCTCCTTGACTTGCGTCTGGTAAAACAGTATTGTCAGCCAGAAGGTCTAAATTCTAGGCCTAATTCTGGCATAAAATTCTACTCTGCACTAGTTCATATATCTTGTTGAAGGAACAATTTTATAAAACATCGAGCAATTAGGCTAGATATGATAATTTTTTGACTTTTATTTCCAATTTTCAGATCATTATCAGTAACTGAACACTTCTCTGATGTCTTTATGTTTGCATGTTATCATTCTTTTGATATTAATTTTTAGATTTATCTATATTTTCATGGAATGAATGTCTAATTGAAAATTACTTTATGCCAAACATCAGCAACATGACAAAAAAAAGGAGGCCTCTGACTAGCCATCCACCTATAGATGCACCAAATAAACATGTATTCCATTCATATATCAATTTCCTCTGAGAGAAAGTCAAAAACTAGTTGAGAGACTCCTACCCACTCTGCAACTGAGAAAATATTTACATTGATTGGGTAGGAAAAGGTGAGGCACATTTGGCCACAGGCCTCACCTAGGCACTGCACCATAAAATCTGGAAAAAAATCCCAGCTTTTCCCCATGGAAAGGAGGGTTTGAAACTCACATATACTGGCCTAACTCTAAGGTCCTCCATGATTTGGCTCTTAATTCACTAACTCTGGGAGCAGAAGAAATTAGGTGTACTCTTATTTTCTAATCCATAGGAAAAACAGCCACAGTTTTATACCGGTGTGTAAGCACTTCCAGGAGCCCACTTCCTAAGAGCAGGGCAGAGAAGATTCTTGAAAACACAGTTCTCTGTTTCTACCAAGAAGGCATTTATTACAAACTCTTCCAGTGGCTACTTGGTGGTCTGGCTTCTAAATAATTAACATGGAGGAGGTGAAGGGGCAGACGAATAATAGCCCGCCAGCAGCCTGAAGAGAATATCAGCACTTGACAAGCAGTCAGTGATAATTCCAGATCTATTGATTCCTCCCGGGAGAGTTTGTCCACACATCAAGTGCTCCAAGTTTTATAGTTCTTACCCCGAGGCACTGCATCCTAAGCATTTCAGCTCTGGGAATAGAAGGGACTAGGCATATGTAAGTCTTCCTACATCATAGAACAAGGAGGTAGTTTTAGACTGGTGTGCAAAAAACTTTCAGGGGCTACACTCCTTGGGAGCAATTGCAGAAAGAAGCTGGAATGTACAGCTCCCATTTTCTGTCTGGAACAGATTTATTGCACACTCTTTCAGTGGCTGCTTGATGCTTTGGCTTCTAATGAATTTGTGTCAGAGAGCTAACAAGGCAGACACACATTAGGCAGCCCGCAGCCCGAGCTGGAGCTTGGCACTTCCTGACCCTCTCCTCCTGTTTGCTCCAGTAATAAATTCAGATCTACTCATTCTTATTGGAAAGAGTTTGTTCACAGATGGAGTGACACAACTTCTATAGCTCCCACCCAAAAGACTGTCTCCTTAACAACCTATTTCTGAGAGTCAATAGGGCTTTGCATTCATGTGTGGCCCTAGACAACAACAACAATAAAAAAAAAAGAAAGAAAAGAAAGTGGACATGCAATTAGCCTATTTCCAGCAGCCATTTCCCTAGTATCATAGAGTACAATAGATCATTGCCTCAGCTTAGTGCACAAAAAGTGGGAGATAAATGCCTGTGCTCAGCCTGTTATAAGTATAAGATGTTTTATATAAGCCTCAAGGTAACTAAAAGCAAAAACCTTTAATAGACATAAAAAGATAAAAAGAAAAGACACAAAGCATACCAAAATAAAAAGCCACCAAATCAAAATAAAAGAAATCAAGAGAGGAAGAAATGAGCAAAGAATATACAAAACAACCAAAACAATTTTAAAAAATGGCACTCGTAAGTCCTTACCTATTAATAATTACTTTGAATATAAATGGATTAAAGTCTTCAATCAAAAGGTATACAGTGGCTGAATGGGTAAAATACAAGACCAAACTATATGTTGTCTATGACAGACTCATCTGAGCTTAAAAGAAACTCATAGGCTGAAAGGAAAGGGTTGGGAAAAGATATATAGCCTACATCTAAAATGAAGAAACTTCAGAAGAAAATAGATTGGGGAAAATTCTATGAAATAAAACTGACCGGAATTGATAAGGAAAGACTAATCTATTTCAAAGATAAAGGAGAATAAGGAGAAATGACAACTAAATGAATTGTGTAATAATGGATTATATATTCAAGAGCAAAAAGAAAAGGAATAGAGAAACTGGTGACATTAGAGTAAATTCTCAAATTTAACTAAGAGTATGGTAATACCAGGGTTAATTTCTTATGTTAATAATGATATTAATTATAGGGAGTTATTAGGTGATGTGTATATAGGGATTCTTTTCACTATTTCTACAACTCTTCTGCAAATCTAAAATTATCTCAATATAAATATTTAAAATGAGGTCAAAATCTAAACTACCAAAAAGTGAATGAATGCAGAAAATCTACATATTCTTACTTTTCCATGTTTAACATTTAATAAGAAAATATAATTATGTACAAAAATGTGAAATTAATTATATCATGACATATTATTCTGTAAATTGTCACTTTTGTATGTCAAAATATTGTGAATTTGGGTCCATCTGAACACATGCAGTTACAATGCATTTGATTAAGAAGTTTCATTATATTCCATATGTGTTATACTGATTCATTTTCTGTTTTCCTTCATTCTATTCCTGCCTTTTTTTTTTCTTATCTATATCACAGGAATGCTGAAATTCAGCAAACCACATTTTCTAGGTTTCTTGTAAGTTGGTTTCATGTTAGATTCTACCTGGGTAAATGTTAAGAGTGGTTTCCATATTCATGAATGGACACTAACTGATATACCTGGTTGAACCATCAGTTGTTTAATGAATTCTTTTTAGGCTAATATAAGTGGATTTCCTTGTCCTTTTTTTCTTCTATAAAGAATACTGAAATGTAGATATATACTTATCTTGTTATTTCTTTGAAATAAATTCTGAAAAAGGAATAATTGCATCATAGGTTATGATCATTTTAGTTTTCAAAAACATATATACTCTGAATTCTTCCACAAATGTGTAATATATTTTTATTCACTCAAGTAATATATGATACTGTAAACTATCTTATCTTTGTGATTAAGACAGATGTTAATAAAATGGTGGTGAACTGATCTCCAATTAGTGAAAACTGGTGTGCCTTGAAACATATGATCCAAAGATCTAAAATTTAAAAAAATGATTTTATAAAGAGATAGTTTTTGTAAAATATAAATTCCAGGAATATAATTCCCATTTTAACTTCTTTCCCTTAGTGGATTGTTAATTATACTTTAGGTGATTAGGCTGGTAAGGTGCAGAGTAGGTATAGAAGTACTACTCATTACCTAGCCAATGTGAATATGTTTACTTACATCAACTTTTTTTTTTTTTTGGCAACATCATGAAGTTTCTCTAAAGCCAAACAATTTCAATGAGAACTTAGTGGTTTTAAAACATGTCTGTGAATTCTTTGACCTTCCTCCCATAAAGAGATTTAAACTATGCCTGTTCTTTTGAATCTAGATGGGTCTTTATAACTGCCTTCTCCAATAATATGCTGTGGAAATGAATCTGAGTGCCTTTTGAGGCAAGGCTAGAATATACCATGTACCTTCTGCAAGTTTTCCCTGGGAACCTCAATTACAATGTAAGGAGGCCAGATAGCAAGTGATCACTATATGAAAAGACTGCAGGAAGTGACCACAGAGAGAGAGAGAGAAAGAGGAGAGAGAGAGAGAGAGAGAGAGAGAGATGCCCAAATATTCCAGCTGTTTCAGTGTTCAGAACTTTGAATCTTTTCATCCTAGTGCAAAACATGTAAGAGAAAAAGCCTTCCAAAGGACTGTACGCACATCTTACTGCAACTGTATGAGTTAACAAATGAGAATTGTCCAGTTGAGCCTAAGCAACTTCCCGATTCATGAGCAAAACGAATGATAGCTATTGTTTTTAAATCACTGTTTTGGAATAGTTTGTTTTGTAGCCATAGGTAACTGAATGAGTAATTTTATTTAGAATCATCCATAGGATTGTTACTGCATTTGGGTACCTTACCTTTTGTTCTAATTAAGTTAATAAATTTAAATCTTAAACTCCTTGAGGGAATAATGTTTCTATGACCTTCTTTCTATATTTTATTCTGAGATAATATTTCTGTATCTCAGAGCCTTTAGCTGTATTGGTCCCTAAATTTGTCAAAACTCTTGTCTCTCCTCCTGTATTTAACTGAGTTGCTTATATTAATGGAAAACAGTTTTGCATGAATCATCTTCATGAAAGCCTTCATTTAAGCAAATTTTCTGGTAATCTCCTCTATTAACTTGGGTTTCTTTGACAGAAGAAATTGGAGTTGTGATGTGCAAGTCAATACTGTGCTTTCTATATTTCAAATAGCAAGAAAAACTCTACTCAAATGTTTAGATAACTGCAGACTATTATCTTCATTTCTTGGTTATACTTTTCCTTTCAAAATGTTAGACAAGATGTGTACTATATAACTGTATCAAACCATAGGACATTGGAGCCTGGATTATCAAATTCTATTTTTCAGACTTACCACTGACTCTCTATAAGAAACTAAAATTTTCCTTGAATTTTCAAACCACAAAATAACACATCTGAGAAATACATTCTTCATTTATACTATTTTCTTATTCATTGTTAGCTTCTTGGTGCATTTGATAAATGCTTTGGAAATGCCTAAAAATTGATGTACAGCAACCACAAATCTCAAAGGCTGAAATAGAAGTAAACACTTCAAGCAAGAAGATTAGAATATTTTTAAAGTATCCATTGCAAGTGGAAGAAATTGAGAGGTGCCATGATAAAGGAGAGGAGTGTTAAACTTTGCTCTTCTCCTTTCACCTGTGTAGTGACTTGATCTTCAGAATAATTTATCATTTCAAGATTTTTTTCTTGGCTCTATTCTGCCTTCTGACATCACAAATTATACACAGACAGGGAAAAAGAATGCTTAAGTAATGGTGTCAGGAAATGGTAGTAACTTGGTCTCTAACACATTTGGTTATCACACCTTAGCCAATTTACTAATTATGCCAATTTTAAACAGTGAGCTATCTGAATACACTAGGAATTGGAATGCTACTAAAATTTTAAATAAACTGAAAATAATTAAATATCTACAAAGCCACGACAACTATTAACTCATTCTTAATAAATGATGCTAATTATGATGTTCTTTAAAATTCTGGAAAATCATAAATAACCTAGAACTAAACTAATTGAGAATCGATAATTAAATTATAATACCCAGACTCTATGAGATAATCATCCACCAAATGTGATTATATAAACAAATACACATAGACATGGAAAATATTCATCAATAAAACAATAATGGATTGTACCTTTCCCTATGACAATCATGAAATAACAGAGAATAGATTTCCCCTTCAACATTAAATTAAAAATAGAAAGATGCACAAAATATGTGAAAGAACAGTTTTCAGACATTGGACAATAGGCAGTAAATGACTACGATATCTGAGAGAAATTCTTAAAGGCATGCATAGAGACTATTCAGCACAAGACAAAGTATTGAAATTCATGCCAGAGCAATGTCCAACACTAATTAGAAGAATAAGATGAAACTCTGGACCCAACAATGTAAAATTTACAAAGTTCATTACCCAAATAAAATTTTACCAGCATGCAAAGAAGCAGACATATATGACTCTTAACCAGGAGAAAAATCAACTACTAGAAATGGAACCAGGAATTACAGAGATAATAGAGTTATCAAACATAGATGTGAAACAAAAAGATTTTATAAATATGCTCCACATATTTAAGATAGTGGAGGAAAAGATGTATATGATGATGGTAGACATAGGAGCTATATAGAAAGACACAAATGTGTTTAGGTTTAAAACACAATATTTGAAATGAAAAATACACTGAATTGAATTAACAACAGATTAGACACCACAGAAGAGACTAGTGATATTGAAGGCAAAACAATAGAAAATATCCAAAATGAAACACAGAGAAAAAAGAATTACAAATGAACAGAGCCCTGTTGATCAGTAGGACAATATCTATATCCGTAATATCTAATGGTCCCAGAAGGAAAGGGAGGTAAAGAAAGACAGAAAAATATCTGAAGAACTAATGTCTATAATAAAATTTTCTTTATTTACAGATGATATTAAAATCTATATAAAAAATCCTAAAGAATCTTCAGAAACAGCTATGAGAACTTTTAGATGTTTTTGTCAAGTGGCAGGATGCAAGCAACAAACAAATGAAAATGTAAATGAACAAAAACCAGCACCATATTCAGCAGTATCAAATCTACAAAATTCTTAGGGATATATTTTACAAGAAATATGCAAGCCTTGAATAATGCAATGTTGCAAACGGACATTATGGAAGACCTAAATGAATGGAAACAGAACTATGTTCATGGATCATAGGACTCAATATTGTTAAGATTTCAAATCTCTCTATATTTATTTATAGATTGAAAGTCATCTAAATAAAAATGGAAATCAACAAACTTATTTTAAACTCTCTTAAAAACACAGTTGGAGAACCTGAATTACCTGACTTCAAGATTTACTACAAAGCTATAGTAATAAAGGCAGTGTGGCATTGATATTATGGTATAAATATAGACCAATATAAAAGAAGAGGAAGGCAGAAATAGAACACATGCATAGTCAATTGATTTTGCATAAAAATATCAAAGTAATTCAATGCATAAAGGAGAAGCTTTTCAAGAAATGACAATGAAACCATTGAATATCCAAATGCATAAATATGAACCTCACCCTTACAATATCCTAAAAACAAAATTAAATCAGTATAAGTAATGGAACTTAATATGAGGGGGTAAAAGTATGAAACTTATCTACGAAAACTCAGGAGAAATATTTGTAGTTAGCAAATATTTCTTAGAGCACAAAATGCAGAAATTATTTATGTGTGAACATGGTGCCTGTAGTCTCAGGCATGCATTGTGCATGATCTTGATAAGAAAAAAAATGGCCAAATTAAAACAAGCTCGTGAATAATGAAGTTTGGCTTCCATTTGGATGTATATATACTTCCTAAAAGAAAACACAACAAGGCTTGTCTTTGTCTAAAAACAGAGTCACTGAACTGTATTAAAGACAAGCTGCCCTCCACAGTTGTGACAATTGTGAACTGTGGAGCAGCTTTAAGTGACCAAATATATTCTATATTAGGTTATTAATATATTCTGAATAAATATTAGCTGATTTTTTTTGAAATTTGATGAAAACTATAAACTCACAGGTCCAAGAAGTTCAAAGAATCTCAAGCACAAGCAATATGAAAACAAAAACAAAAACAAAACAAAACAAAACCTCAAGACACAAAAGCAAATTTCCTAAAACGAATGATAAAGAACAAAATCTTAAAAGCAGCTATACAGGCTACAGTAACCAAAAGTAAACAACAAGAAAAGATTTCTTGTCAGAAACAATGGAAGAAAAACTTTCCTAAAGTCTTCAAGAAGAAAAATAGGTTAACCTGAAGTTCTGTGCCTGATAAGAATACATTTTAAAATTCAAGACAAAATAAAAACTTTTTCAGATGTAGAAAAACTGAAAGAATTCATTACCAACAGATTTACACTATCAGTAATGCCAAAGGAAGTTATTCAGCTGAAAATGATGAAAATGATATTAGATGGAAGCCTGGATTCACAGAAAAGAATGAGAAGCACCAGAAATTGAAACTACATAGATAAATAATAAAGACATTTTTCTTATTATATAAAAATGCAATAAATTGTTTAAAGCAAAATAATAACAATCTAGTGTTGGGTTTAAACATGTAGTAAAAGTAACATACAAAAATTGCACATCTTTCTATATGTGAGTTATGAAAAACTAAACATTAAAATTTATATATGCACATATATAGGCAATAGCATCAAAAATGAAATACTTAGGACAAAGTTGACAAAAGATTTGAGAGTCCTATATACTAAAAACTGCAAAATGTTGCAGAGAGAAATCTGAAGAAAAATAAATGGAGAGTTATATTGTATCTACATTGAAAGATCAAATATTATTTGGATGTTAATTTTCTCCACATCGATCTATAAATTAAATGTAATTGTACTCAATATTACAGCACAAATTTAATAAAATAAAGCTGATTTTAAAATTCATATGTAGATCACAAGGAAATTAAATAGTCAGTGCTGACTTTGGAAAAAAACAGACCAAAACTGGAGAAATTACATTGCCTGATTTCGTTATTCTAAAGCTTCTCTAAAAATGATAGGATGGTATTGGTGTCTAATTACACAAGTAAATCAAAGGAATTGTTACTGAAAACTCAGCCACTTGTCCACAAGGACGAATCAGAAGAATGAGGACAAGCGGTTTGAGGAGGAAGGAAAGAGTTTACTTTGTCGACAAAGTAGTAAATATGGCAGACCTTCTCATCTCAAAATCCTAGATTTCCTAAACATAGGCAGAAATACAGCACTTTTAAAGGGAGGGTTCTAAGCTTCAGGCAGTTACCATGATTCTAATGGTCCCATCTCTGCCAAAGACAAAGACTAAGCCTGTGAACTCCACCAGCTGGAATTGGGGGCACTGGTGACACCTGGAAGTTTTAACAAAAGACTTAACCTGCCTCAGGGATGCAGGTCAGGATGCAGTTCCCGAAAGATTGGGGGAAGTTTTAAGGAGACAAAAAATCTCTTTGCCATTTTTTTTTTTCCAGGCCATTCCCTCTGTTATAGAATGAAATAGAGAGTCTGGAAATAGACACACAAAATCAGTTGATTTTTGCCTAAGTTGCAGATGCAATTTAGTAGAGTCAGGATAGTTTTTCCAAAAATCTAGCTACTTGGGAGGCTAAGGCAGGAGGATCACTTGAGCCCCCAAATGGGAGGTTTCAGTGAGCTATGATCATGCCACTGCACTCCAGTCTGGGTGACAGAGCAAGATCCTGCCCGTCTCTAAAAAAAAAAGTAATTATGCATATATGCACACACACACACATGCAAATACCTCCAGTTAGAGGTAATCAGATAGTAGAAATCTCATTTCTCTTTCTTTCCAATTTCTACCAGATTTAAAAAAAAAATAATAATTTCCTTTCCCCTTGTTCAAGATGCTGAAAGTAATCACAGGGAATTTTACTGAATAATTAAAGGAAAATTTTTTTAAAAGTTATAGAACATTACAAATATGTATAGAATGTATATTCCTTAATTTAGATTATTTCTGAAACTTTTAATAGAATGAATGTAAGGATTCCTGCAGATAAGGACTCTCAATTTTTTCATTATAATCCTTTTGAATTATTTTACAGCATAATTATTAATTAGTTTTTCTTAGTGGTTTTGATGAAGCCCATCATCTCAATCTTAATTGGTACATGTTAGCATTTAGATTCTATTTTCCTCATAACTGTGAGATTTAAAGATGGAACCAACCATTCCCAGAAATAAGTAGTTAACATATGCTCTCTCTAATACTCAGCAATGGACGTTATTTTTATTGTTTTTTTTAATGTGTTCTTTCCTCCCTTTTAAAATTTATTTTGTTTTTCATATGAGGAATACTTTAATTTCTGTATTCTTTGACAATACACAGAGCTGCTATTGCTTCTTAAAAAATAGCAGAACTGACCTTAACAATAGAGTGATGAATAGCTATGCTGCTAGACCCAGAAGTGTTCCAAGCCTTTCTTATCTTTCTCATTTGCTCTTTAGCTTCCTTTCTCACTGGTGGAGTAGTATACCATCAACATGACATATAACATTCATTATGTTGAAATACCTTAGATATAGAGTGAGAACAATAAGTGTTTAAAATGAGGATTCATGAACAAGTGAACTGTAATCTGTAGGAAAGGTCTCTACAGGTTGTTAGACATTTTTCTAGGTAACTGGATGTGGTATAGGAGCAATGAATTTCTGGGAAAGGAAGTGCTGTTGAAAGGACTCAAAAGGGAAAATGTATAAGCCCTGAAGAAAAACACTGTTGCAACTCAAATTGCCCTAAGCTTATCCCCATCTTAAAATCCTTTTCAAATATCAGAAACAATTGAGGATGGTGGGACTGGGTAGCTGAAACACAGGGAGATAAATTTAAGACCTGTGTTATGAGAAAGTATATTCTACATGCAGCAATAAGAAATAGATACCTGCATAGCATTCTAATGGAGCTTTGACAGCAGCTGGTGGTAATCTGGGTTAAAGAAAGTTTTTCTTAGTAAATTACTAATTTACAGCAAGAGCTGAAACAAGCTTGGGTGCATATTCAAATATAGTATAGGATGGAAGTGAAATTTCAAACAGCTCTTAAAAAATGGGCTAGCCAATAAATGGTGTGGACAAAATAAAATATTCATTTAAAAAAGTTAGAATTCTTTGTCACACCATGTAAAAAAGCATACATTCCAGGTAATAAATGCAAGAATAATTACATTTTCAAAGAATTAAAGGACAATAAAACACAGTCCTTCTATAAATTTGGGATTTAAAAAGACATTACAATTTCAAAATCTTGAAGTCATATTAAATGTCATCGAAAAAAGAATGGTTGAATAAAATAAAGTACACATATACCACAGAATGCTGTTCAATCTTTTAAAAGAAAGAAGTAAATTTATACATCCTGACAATATGATCTCCAGATCATATTGTCATCAAATGCAATTTACAGAAAATTATACATGATCTAATCTGTGTAATTAAAAAAAAACTATTACAAATAGGACCACAAAAAGAGAGAGAGAGAGAGAGAGTGTGTGTGTGTGTGTGCGGACGGGGGTGTTTGTAAATGAATATGGTCTGCACATGTATAAACTAGACTCTATCGGTGGTTATTTCTTGGGAGGAAAATAGGACTTATGAAGGTACAATGGTACTTTCACTTTATTAGAAAGGTTTGAGATTTTTACTACAGCATTATATATTATTTGAGTAATTGTAAAAACAATTGAATTAAAACCATACATATACTTTTAATGCCTTTTTTCCTATCATAATTGCATTTATTTGAGACTGCAATTGTTCAGGAAAGATAGGATAAGGTTGTGGATTGATTTGACAGTTGAAAAGGAAAAAATACTACTGCTAAATCAGGTAGTATTGCTGGAGCCATATATAAGTCAAAGGCAATTTGTTATGGTGATTTCTTGAATAGAAATTTAAAGGATTGTACAAAATTGTGTAAGAAGATTGCAGTTCTAGGTGATTTCACATAAATATTTTACCAATTGAAAATCCTTGTCACCTCCATCAAGATATTAACAACATATTGCCAATTCCCTTGAAATAAAAGGAGATGAGAGAGTCAACAAAGATAGACTCATCTTAAACTCACAAATAAGAATTTAAAGAAGTGTAATTTTAACTTCCACTGTTGTGCCAACTTCAGTTTGGGTGAGTTTCTAGTATATAAAACATTTCCAACTACGTTTGACTTTAATGTATGACAAGTATTTGATTTTGCTATTTGTCTTGCTATATAATAACTATGCCTGAAGGCCATAAAACGAATCTTATTTTAACATCTGAAATATCAGTCATAAACTCAAGTTATTAAAACTCAAAGAGATACATTTTGAAACTCAAAGAGATAAGTTTCTGTATAAATTATTGTAATACAAAAGGGAAATGATTCCATAGCCCGGTTGAAAGATAAGCCCTGCATCTGGGAATAGGCTTAGAGGGTTTAGCAGCATTGATGTATTTCACATCGCCTTGTCACACAGGAGAATTGCCATGGAAAGCCTCAGGAAAGGAAATGAGACATATGCTGCATTTATGCATTTAAGAAAATGTCTAATTTAAATATTTTTTAAAAGTGTTCATTTTAATTAATAAAGAAGAAGAAATTTTCCATTTTCTTTTTATTTCTTCCTCTGATTACAGCTTGCTGCCTTCCTGTTTCCTAGGAGAAGTAAAGCTTAGTAAGATATTCTCATTTTAAGGAAAGAAATCATCAAAGGTTCATAGAATGTTTGCTCAAAAAGGGATCTTAGAGCTTAGTTTTCTCATCTTCTCATTTTACAGATTGGAAATTAAAGAATTCTTTTCTGCAAAAGGAAATAATTTCTTGTTTCTATGTGACCATTATGCAGGAAGCCTTGGCTAACTGCAAAACAGCTCATTTTCTTAGTTACGTGTATAGGTGACTCACTTCTCAGTCATTAAGTACAAGGAAGCATTGGTAGGAGGATTTCAAAAGCTAGTAAACATGCAGATCATAACTCAACAGAATATGGCTCTTCTTCTTCATCTGGGAACAGGATACAAAGGATCCAGAAGAATAAAAACAGCAATAACAAAAATACTCAGAGGAAAAAAAATGAGAAATGAGTACCATTTCTACAAATAACACTTTATAATGAGTACTCTATTGTTCACTAAGAAAAATATATATCACAGGGGAACATGATATTCTATGTGGTTTTGAATACTACGACCACTTTTTTTTTTTGAGTTAAGTTCTTTTTATGCTGTTGCACCACATAGTCTTAGCTTCTATGGTAACATATTTTATGTTTAAGAATTCCACTTAAAAAAAACAATAGGATAATGGAAGATGTATTCAGGTGATGCTGACAATTCTGAACTCTTACACACAGCTGGCTCAAGCAAGCATTGAGAGACATTATTGATGAGCCAGCTGACCAGCACTGAGATCCTCAGAAAGCTGTCTTTGTTAGGACAAAGGCATGCTGTGTTAAAGTTGACATGATGAAAAAAGGGAAAGTGAAAGGTGCCATGTTGCATGCCCACAACTCAATTGCTAGCCAACCTCCTACACAATGTGCGATCACAACCGGTGAGCCACTATTAATATAAGATAGACAGCCTTACATAAAGTATGAAAATAAAATCTTTTCTAAAAAGGAGCATAATGGAACTGTGTGTTGTTGTCAAGGTAAAAACCCCATGGCAGTATGAAATAGAAAAGATCTAATTAGAATGTGCAATCTAACTTCTTACTAACTTAAGATGCAGTGTCTAAGGAGGAGACTTAATTCCTAATTTTAGTCAAAGGGCAAATGTACAATTAAGCTAACATAAATGCCTCAACCAAGCATTTAGGAGAATTCCCTTATCTCTGGACTCCCTAACCCACCACAGTTTAATAAGAAGTTCCAACCCAACCAAATTGCTGTTTGTCAAGCTGAAAAGAGCACAACCCACTGCGCTGTTCTACATCAGATGATACTTTCGTCTGAACCGAAGTAAGCATAAAATAGAGTACAGCATGCATCATTGCTGGAATTGAAAACAAACTTTTTTTCGCATATAGAAAATACGTCATTTATTTCTAATCCTAAAATATCTCCGCCAGCCACTGTTGGAACCCTCACCAAACTAATTTGAAAATAAAATACATGAAATCACAAGCTTTACAGAAAAAATCTGCCAGAATAAGAAAGTTTATAATTATGGGAATGCTTGTGCCAGTAATACCACTGGCCCAAGTCTCCTCATGCGTTAATGAACAGATATATTTCCAGTCTGCAGAGTCGCTGATGGGTGAGTAGCATTGGTTCACACAGCTTGCCCCTGTGAATAAGCAGTGTCATCCTTCCTGAGGATGAAGTTTATCTTTTGACTGGTGAGGGTTCATTAGCTCCTCTTTTTCTCCTACAGAAACTTCTTTAGAAAAAGGGAATAATGAGGGAGCTTTGGAAACAAAGCTGATCTGAGAAAATGATATGGCCCTAGCTAATAGGATGCACTGCTTTCCCTAGGCCAATTTCCATTTCAACTCAAATACACTCAGTTATGCTTATCCAATATTATTCTTTGACTTCAAAAATACAAAAGTTTGATGTTACCAAGATTTCATGGAATGCAGAGGAAAGTAAAACATAAAATCTACACTCGAATTTCAAGTTTATTAGTAAACGTTTATAAATATCTCTCAAAGAAGAATATGAAACCTGTGAAATAGTACAAGTAAAATATTGAGGGATACAACAAAAGGATATTAAACTCACCTGGATTGAACATACTAGGAAAACTGGACCCTTCCTCAAAACACTCTACTGTCATTTGCTTAAAATTTGTCACAAAAATCTAAAACTCTTCTATGAACAGAAATGTGAAAGGTATCTCTGCAGTTCCATTCACATGTCAGAGACATAATTTTTTTTTAAATGAAGCATTATAAGTTTCACTATTTGCAGATAATATAGTCATTTACTTAGAAAATCTAAACACTAATAAATATCACTATTAGAATTACTCAGTGAGTTCAACAAAATGATGGTTTATAAGTCATCATCCTCTATATTAATGATAGAAATGCAATTTGGACAAAACTGGATACACAAGGCAAAGTATTTTGGGTTACATTTATGGCAAACTCTTATGAGCATATTAGACTATGGAGGTTACTTAATACTCACTCAACTATTTACCAAGTGTTTACTAAATGTTTAATTTGTCTTGGTGCCTCACAAGGACAACAGGTAATCAAGGTGCAGAAATTAGTCACTGACTCTAAAAACAAACGTATGCTCTCTGTCGCTATGCATAGATATACACTCTGACTGAAATTCAAATGAAAGTTGTTTTATTCGCATATTTTTTCTTTTTTATTTCAGCATATTATGGGGATACAAATGTTTAGGTTATGCATATTGCCCTTGCCCCACCCAATTCAGAGCTTCAAGCGTGTCCATCCCCCAGACAGTATGCACCACACCCATTATGTGTGTATATACCCATCCCCTCCTCCCCACTCCCATCTGCTCAAGACCCGATGAATGTTATTACTATATGTGCACTTAGGTGTTGATCAGTTAAAACCAATTTGAAGGTGAGTCATGTCATGTGGTGCTTGTTTTTCCATTCTTGGTATACTTCACTTAATAGAATGGGTTCCAGCTCTATCCAGGATAATACAAGAGGTGCTAGATCACCATTGTTTTTTGTAGCTGACTAGTACTCCATGGTATACATAAACCACATTTTATTAATCCACTCATGTATTTATGGGCACTTGGATTGTTTCCACATCTTCGCAATTGTGAATTGTGCTGCTATAAACATTCAGGTGCGGATGTGTTTTATTTGTATTTATTTGTGTGTGTGAGAGAGTGTGTGTGATGGCCATTGAGAATAGCTCACATCATACATTTTTTTTTAACCAGGACCTGAAGAAATAAAGTAAAAGGGGGTGAATTCATTCCCTATTTCAAATTATTCTTCAAGGACTGCTAAAATGAGATCTTATATTAGGGGAAATAATTGTATTTGTAATATTTTTCCATAGTCAATATGCTTTAAAAATATAAATAATTTTAGTAGGCTTTAAAAATTCTTCTAATGTAATTTCTAATTAGGGACATTTTCTGTGTGAGTAGCAACATTATGTGAATCAAAATTCAGTTTTTCACATTATTTAGTTTTGGCCTTCACAGAGACAACACAATGATTAGTATAAAATCATGAAGTTTTCTACTAATAGAAAATAAATATAGCCATCATGTCACAGATTCTAAATATTCCTCAGTGGTTTAGATATCAATTTCTAATTTCACATTTCTAGACATGAAATCAGCTATAGCTAAAAGTATTATCACTCTGGACTAGATTTCTTTCCTTGTGCCTTCCAGACCACTTTTGCTCTGCCTTTCCTTTATGGTTTGAGTTCTTGCGAAACACTGGTCTATGTAAGAATAGTTTTTATTTTCTTTTACAGGGCCATGATTACTCATTACAGCATTATTTTTTAAATCTTGTATGTGTTCTGACTTCACATTTTTAATTATTTTTATTTTAATTAATTGCATTGTTAAGAGGGCCTTGCTTCTCTCAATTACTCTGTTGAACACCTGCCACTGGCTACCTCATATGGGGGAAATATTTTATTTGTCTTTGTGGTTAGGCTGCAACTCTCTATTTCCTTCATCAGAGTTTTATCTTCTGGCTGCTTTGAAGTTTTATCTCCCTATTCCATTGCTACGTGATTGTACATTTATGTGAGGGGTAACACGAGGAGAGAGAGGACTATTCTGTCACAAATTGACTCTGGTTTAATCTGGTTCCTAGAAGAAAGTAGAAATAGATCTAGAATGCATCCACACTGAATATAAATCTCTGTGTTAGGATTCTCCAGAAAAACAGAACTGTTAGTATATATTAATAGAGAGATAAATAAGAAAGTTATTATGGGAATTGGCTCACACAATTGTGGAGGCCAAGAAGTTCTATGGTATGTTCTTTACAAGCTGGAGAACTAGGAAAACTGATGTTTTATTAATAATTAAGTCCGAGTGTGAAGGCCTGAGAACTAAGAGGGCTAGTGGTGTAATTCCCAATCCAAGTCTGACAATGTGGGGTTTGGGTACGTTTAAGTTCCTGTGCCTGTCCCACAGCCTGAGCACCAGGATCACCAGACCAGCAGAAGATGGATGGATGGTCCCAGTCCAGGGAGGGAGGGAGTTGGCTGTTCCTCTGCCTTTTTGTTCTGCTCAGGCAGATCCTCAATGAATTAGATGATACCTTCCCATATTGGTGGGGATAGATCTTTACTCAGTTTGCTGATTCAAATGCTAATCTCTTTCAGAAACACCCTCACAGACACACCCCAAAATAATGTTTTACTAGCTGTCTGGGCATCCCTTAACCCACTGAAATTGACAGATAAAATTAACCACTGTATCTCTGATCCAGCAGAAATGAAAACATCATGATACTTTTAATGTCACAATATTATACTTAAGCACCGGCTGCAAAAGTGGCTTAGCAATTTTCTGTTACCACCATCACAGTAATTACAAAAGTTTGGAGGACTTAATCATTTACCAATTCTCTCTTCAGGCTTATGTCCACAGCAAGCTAGAAAAGGGTCAAAGAATAGCATAAGTTTTATTAGTGGCCGTGCTATCTATTAACTTGCAAATATAAAGATTTTGTTATACTCTCTAAGAAGTAATGGCTACACCTGAGGCCAAAATGAAGTTGTCTGTTGTTTACTCCCAAATCTAAATTTTAAGATTTGCCATTGGATTTGTGGAGTCAGGAATTTACCTACTTGGCCATTTGGAAAACTGTGGTCACCTTCACAAACTTGGCATTAGAAAGTTGCTTTATGACTTTTGTGAGCCCCAGGCACTTTGCCTCTGTGGACCTCCATCTCCATAAAAAGTATTAGAAATTGTATTTTATGACTACATTGACATAAATAGGAACCTACTATATTATAAATAAAGCATTTTTTCAATCTAAAAGTTTATTATTTTCTTCTGATTTTAAAGAAACAAGAACATTTTTGTGAGCCCCTAAATGTATGGTATGCCCCAGCCAGTGTGACTTCTGTGCCTAATGGATCAATTGGCCCTGTCTGGAAGAAGAGAGACTACCAAGAATTTGTGTTGTTGTTGGTGGTGGTAGTGGTGGGTGTGTGTGTAGAAAACCTTTCATTGATAAATATGGCCTAATTGATGTCTGGTTTTCACTCATTTTCCCCCTTAGAAAATTATGCTTTCTCATATGGAGAGAAGCAAGTGAAATGACAGAGGACAGAGAGGGGAGAAAAAAATCATTTGAATACAGCATTGTCCTTGGAAGCAAGAGGAATGTCCCCTTCTTTCTATGGAAATGTTTGCAGGGATGGGTCAGCCTCCCTTCAAACATAACATGGTCTATATTTGGCTATCCATATTTTTGTAGCTACATCAGACATACTAGGTTAGACCTCATTATCACTTATGTGAAAATGTATACAAATCAAATTTTATAATTTCAGAGGAATGTGGATTTTCTGCCTTTCCTACTTCTGCCAGTTCCTTCCTTCAAATTACTCAATGTTAATCCAGACCATCCCATTTGAAACTTGTGGACATTTTAGCTCTCATGTCCAATTAGCTGTCAAATTCTAAAAATTTTTATTGAACAATTTTTTTACACCTAGGTTCTCATTTTTAAACACTCTATAATATCTTTTTATCCTAATTAATTTATTCTGTATTACAAGTCTAATGCTGTGAGGATGTGGAGAAAAGGGAATCCTTGTATACTGTTAGTGGGAATGTAAATTGGTGCAACCACTATGGAGAACAGTATGGAGCTTCCTCACAAAACTAAAACTAGAACTACCCTATGATTCAACAATCCCACTACTGAGTATATATCCAAAAGAGATAAAATCAGTATATCAAGGAATATCGTCACTCCAGTGTTTATTGCAGCACTATTCACAATAGCCAAGATTTGGAATCAACCTAAGTGTCCATCAACACATGAATGGATAAAGAAGTTGTGGTACATATACACAATGGAATATCATATAACCACAAAAAGAATGAAATCCTACCATTTGCAACAACATGGATGGAACTGGAGAACATTATGTTAAGTGAAATAAGCCAAGCACACAAAGATAAATCTCACATGTGTGGGAGTTAAATATTAAAAACAATTGATCTCATGGAGACAGAGAATAAAATGATAGTTATCAGACAATGGGAAGGGTAGTGGGGGGATAACAAAAATACAGTCAGATAGAATGAACAATATTTGACAATACAACAAAGTGACTATAATCAACAATAAGTTAGGGTATAATTTAAAATAACTAAAAGAGTGGAATTGAAATGTTCCCATCACAAAGAAATAATAAATGCCTAAGATGATGGATACCTCAATTACCCTAATTTGATTAATTCACATTGTATGCCTTTATCAAAAGATCATATGTGCCCTATAAAGACACACAACTATTATGCACCCATAATAATTAAAAATTTAAAAAAACAAGTATAAGAACAAATATACAAATATTCTAATGAAATTTATCAAAGATACATCTGACCATGGAGCTATGCTAACTTCATTATGCTAAGAGCAGATGTTTCAGATTACAAATCCAACATCAGATCTGAAACTACCTTTTGGGAAAAAGGAAGAATTGAGACCAGAGAACTGTTAGTTAATATGAGGGAAAAATAGGATGTGATTTCAGAATAAAAATAATGCAGGTAGTTGCTCCATGTCCAAAGAGTAAGCAATAGAAAGGGGGCTTTATGTAGATAAATGATGGTTTTCAGTGAGATACGGCTACCCTTCCCAAAACAAGAATCAAGTCTCCAGATGAAGAAGAAATTAGACAGGGAATGGTGTAACGATGGTGTAAAGCAAACATGCATACCTCTCTCCTTGGTTTACATGCATTCTGCATAAAGTCCTCAAAGAAAAATAAATCCCACTTTGACTTTACCACCCCATTTTCCTGTTAACAAGGTTCTCCTCTTGCTTTCATTAGACAATCTTCTTTCTTCTTAATATTATTTCTCTTCTAAAAGAAAACCATATTTTTTTATTATTATTCTGCCAGTTCCTTAAAGAATTGAGGTTTCTGGGAAAAATTAGCTTCTATGGTTAAAGCAGGAGTGACTTCAAGTTTATGAGGTAATCTAGGGCTGTTTAAATGATGCTGGGCTAAAGATCAAGTCTGTTGCCACACTTTACTCAAGAGAGAAAACTACTGATGGAGGTGAATTAGTTGTACTATGAAGGTTAAAGGAAGGTAAGGCAGGAAGTCAGCATCTTTCCAGTCTCTACTTCTCTGTCAGATCATAAGACAGACTTACCTTAGACACATTATCCCTTTTTTGTTCATTTTATAAGCCAATATTTTTTGTTCTTAATTGTGAATGACGGAGTTAAGCAAAAACCTCTAATCTTGTTTACCTCAATGAGTCAAAAGGATCTATATTGTTTTCTACTTAAGATACATTTCACTATAATGACTTTATACTTTGAGAGTATATTTTTAGGTTACTCATTTGCTCATTTATTCATTCATTCAATAAATATTTATTGAGCACTTTGCTCCTTGTATTGCAAACAAGACTGAGGACGCTTTTGCTCAGAGCTAAAAATAATGGCAATATTCGAAATGAAAACAATTCACTGCTAATTATATATCCTGAAAAATGGGATACGGCTTCATGCATATTTTAACCAATTTACCTACAGAGAATAATAATAGTCACTTTAGATATTGCTTATAATTTTCAGGGCATAGTCTTATTTAACTATTACAACAATCATTTAATAGATAAGAAGCCCCAACTCTGAGAGATTAAGTGATTTGCCAAAACACACAGAGGCAGGAAATAGCAATGCTGAACCCAGGCTTCGTGATATCAGATGCTTAATTAATATAGTATACAAGGTGTATGCATTTTCACATGTAGATATTTGAGCATGAACTCTAATATTTCCATTAAGATCATGCTGATGGGATAATCAGGTAATGAGCACATTTCATGAAATGTGTCTCTAAACAAATTCATTACGGTTTGAGGGAGCCCATTGTGTGAAGTTACAACATTTTAGATTTCATAGAAAAAAGTAAAAGATAATGAAATAAATGACAAAATGACTTTGGAGAATTAAAATGCTAACCACCTCAAACGAGTGATTTATTTATTCCAAGTTACATCTCTCATTATCAAAAGGAATTTGTAAAGAATTAATTTTATGAAGTTTTATGAAAACTGAAAATAAAATGAATAGGGTGATTTTTACCACTGTTTTTTTACATGTTTTCTTTATTGCTCTGATAGAACAAAAAGTAGAATCTTTTTTCAAATGATAATTATTCTTATCTTTATTAATTAAAAAGCCCTTATTGCTACCTTTTGACAAAATTTCTCAGCTATTAAAATAATATTTCAGTTTTCAGAATGTCTGCTCTCAAATCAGAGTGAACAAATAATGCCTACAACACTATCAAGACATTTTCTTTATCCTGCAAGCATTTCAAAATAAAGATAACTTCAATTTCAAATGATAAAATTCTTCAAATCACAGATGTTTAAAGTGTGATTCTGTATAATCCAAACCACCATTTCACCCTCTGGGCTATTGTTCCTAAACATTTAATTGTGACCCAAATAAATGTTCTAACATTTTAGCAACTATTTTATTTTGAATAACAACAAAAATAAAATTCAGGTGGCTGGAGAATATTCACAATAGATGGCTTCGAATTAAATAGTGGTACCCTTGAAGGCCATTGTGTTTAGGCAGCAGGGTGGGAGTTATTTATTGGTCATATATTCTCCATTCTAAAAACGGAAGGTCAGACCCTTGCATGACACATTCACTGTTTTATTTCTGCTATTTGAAAATAGGTATGTTGAACATCAGGACAGTGACAAAGAAAAGCACTCCTAAGTAAGCTTCAGGAACCTGACATCAAATGAACATAAAATAGATATATTGTATCTTTAAAACCGTATCCCTTATTTCCAACACAGCTCTCTTTGTTTGCAACTCCATGAATATTGTATGATTACTGTTCTTCACACAGTTCAAGGAAACCATAATGTGGCACCACTAAGACACTCTGTTCAGCAACTTAAAAATAATTCCCCAGAGGTGGACACTGATAAAAGGGCTTGATGAAAATGGCTGTTAGAGGCAGACCTTTCCACAAAAGCTAGGTCAAGTCACCCTTGGTCATGCAGATAGGAAAAAAAAATACAATGTGCACACCAAGAACCCTTTTTATATTTCCCTTTAGAATTCCTCATTCTCAATAATTTTTTTCATGTACAGAGTCAAGATCATTGAGACTAAATTGAAAAATCTGACATTGGATTCTCATTCATAGGATAATAAATATAAGCCATACCATGTTCATTAATTGTCCAATATGATTCTGTGGAAGTAGGTACATATGTAAATTCTTTAGTCTTAGATGTTTTGAAATATAATAATAAATAAAAATGTGAGAATTAGAATTAGAATTGCAAATATATATCCATACTGCAAGGTAATATTCTTTTCTTCACCTGATAGTACAAAAGATTTCTATCATTTTAATTTTAATAAATTATTTTAAAATGTCATATCTGAATCATATTAGTTTTATACAGTGTAGTATAATTTTAATTTTAGATATTAATTATTGGCCATATTAGAGTAATGATTGCTGACCACCACCACAATGATTCGAATGCTGAGATTTGATTCAAATACATATTTGATTCTTTTAACAACATGGATATATAGGAAATCTTGGAAGAGTTTCATTATTCAGAATACTTGGTAAAATTTTTCCTTTGTCAATAATTCGAGGTAAATTTTCTTGTCTTAATGTACATTTTGGATCAGATACTATGCACAGGAAATCAATTAAAGATATATCAGACATAAAAGTCATTGAGAGCACAAAATGCAGACTCTCTTCCTTCTTTGAAAGAACATACAGTCTACGTAAGAGAATTATACACATAACTATAAAATTATAACTAAATATCTCTATGTAAAATTAAAGTTAGAGACAAAAGGACAAAGACCAGAGGGAGAAAGGCATGAGGAATGTGAGGGCAATGGGGGGTGGTGATGGCGGTAAACTGAGTCCTGAGGAATGAGTAAAATATACATGTGTGGAGGGCAGATGAAGGACACTGCAGATTGGACTCACATTACAATCAAGTACTAAGACATGAAAGTGGATTTGCATATACAGAGATCCACAAATAGATCCTATTGACTGTGATGATTGGAACATTCAAGTAAGGAAACAGAAGAAGGAATTTGAAAAATTGAGAACCTATTAAAAGCGATCTTGAATGTAACATGACCTTCCTGTCAAAATATTTGCTGTTGATGTTTGTATTTGTATACGTGTGTCAGGGGGTGGTGAGAAAGAGAACGACATGAGTAATGTAATGTTTTATTATGGTTTAATCTGGCTAAAAACTGCAGGGTTTTCAGAAGAAACTATTATGCTTTGGTGGTTAAGGTGGAAATGATAGGACCTGTACTTACAGTGGTTTCCATGTGGAGAGCACATATAGGAATAACATTAATAGGGTGTTGGGCAGATGGGATGGGGAGGGGATGGGTGTATACATACATAATGGGTACGATGCGCACCGTCTGGAGGATGGACATGCTTGAAGCTCTGCCTGGGTGGTGGGAGGCAAGGGCAATATAAGTAACCTAACCTTTTGTACCCCCATAATAGCTGAAATTAAAACAAAAACATTGTTATAATAACAGTAAAAAAAAAGAACATTTTAGATATAAATTATTTTTAGGAAGGAGGAACATAAAAGGCTTTATGATCAATCACTTATACAGAATAAAGTAGATATTTTATGTAAATATTTAAGCCCCCATGATTTGGTGTGTGATGGCTTCTTTTTGTTTAAAGATCATGCATTCAGCTTTATTTTGAGCTTG
Source organism: Lemur catta (assembly GCF_020740605.2). Classification (NCBI taxonomy): domain Eukaryota; kingdom Metazoa; phylum Chordata; class Mammalia; order Primates; family Lemuridae; genus Lemur; species Lemur catta. Next base: position 68,478,303 of record NC_059139.1, read on the forward strand.
AAGTAAGCAGGAAATAAGAGTAGAATTATTCTACTTACCATCTTAGGATGGTTTTCTTTGCAACAACGTCTGTTGCTTTTGTTTACTTTTGAACGATCTACTGCACAGCTTGGGTCCCTAGGCCAGGCATTGTTTGTCTAAATTCACGATTTTTTCTCTTCTAATTAATGAAGTAATAAATGTTAGCATGTATACATGTTAGTTTCCCAGAGAGAAAATTATCCCTAAAAGAAAACCAGTTATTAAAGTTATCATGTCATTAAAAAAAACAATGGTTTCTACACAAACAGTATTTCAAATGATGAATTTAATGATGGTTTAACTCTACAGGTTGACAGGATCCACCATTTAACAATGTTCTCTATTGTACTTGGGGCTTCAGGAGGAGTTAAGAGCGAGAATTATAATGCTTGTTTGTGGTCGCAAATGTGAGGGTTTCTGTTAGGTCTCACAATAAGTCTTTCACATATCAGGATTCTACCATAAATGTTAATTTATTTTTTTAATATTTTCTTATAAATATTAATGTAAATTGTTTAAAATTGAAAGAACCCAATCATACATCTTTGGAGGTTCCTAAATATTGGGGGTATGTAAATGGCTTGTGTTTTGAGAGAGACTGTTTCACATCCCAAGCAGGAGAAAATATCAAGTATGAGAGAGTAGTTAGCTAGTAAAGCAACAAAAAAATCTTACCAGTTTCTGAAGCCTGCAGTGAAGGTAGACAGGAAAGAGTGTAAGAACGAGACTGAGAAAGGGCCCAGCCCATCAGCAATAGAAAAGCCCAACTGTAGCTCGGTAAGCCCAGAAAAATGACAGAGCTCAATACCTTTAAGAATATTTAGATAGCTGAGTGTTGCAGACCCTGAAGATGCGGTATAAATAAGAAAGAAAGAAATCTGGATTAGAGAAGGTGGAGCATGAGCTAGGTTTAAAATGACAGTAAAATTAAAAGATGCATGAGAGATGATATGTTGGAAGTAACGCAATGAGACATGGATGTACAAGGTGTGAATTATGGCTGATAAAGACACCAATTTGAATAGAGCACATTGTTCATGAAAACAAAATGTGGTAGAGTAGAGAAGAATGATGGTCCACATGATGTGCATTCTTTAAAGTCCAGTGAAGGAATTTAGGCTTCTATAGATGGAATAGTGATTGAGATCACTATTAATAGATGCACAAAAGATGTCTGAGAAATAAATTTGTGTTTAAGTATTTTTCAGAAATTTTAAGTTGTATTCATGATGATTCTGGTGATAATAGCTGGTATATTTTGGAGGAAAAGTGGCTAGAACTAGGATGTATAGTTAGGAGGCTCATGAAATAGTTCAGCCTTTGGAATATCATGAATTCTGGAATCAGAGGCATCAGGGTTACATGTCTTTATCCCAAAATTAATAGCTCTGAGATCTTGAGAAAGTTTTACTTATTCTTCCTGAGTTTAGAGAGAGAACGTTATAAGTGTCTGTCTGCAAGGATTCTTTGAAGATAAAAGTATATACATGTGATATGTGTGTATATATATACATTTATTGATTTTACAGTGCCTGACATAATTCTCAAAAAATGTTTATATACTATATTTATATTTTATTGCCCTTTATTTAGTATCTATCTATCTATCTATTTGTTTTATCTTGTAATCCTTTTCAATATCTTTCCTTTAGCAATGTGTCTAAAGGTATAAAGTGTCTATAGGCTACTTAAGAAAATAATTTGAAACCATATAGATATCATAAAATAAAGTGATTGAGTGAAGAGAAGATATTTATGCCAGAAGGGACACATGATGAGGCAGGTCGTACATAACTGGACAAAATTTTATCATGTAAGAAAATACTTTTTGCCAGTGGGAATTCTAGAATTACTTTTAAAATTTCCTATGTCCCATCTTAAGAAAATATTATATCAAATGCACAAAACAGGAGTTACCAATATTTGGTATATTTCACACAGTATTTTTCTAGACCTTTTATGGATTTTTACACACCATTTAAGATCATGTGAAGAGTGCATTAGTAGAGTACATTTGCCCTCTATCAACAGCAAAATGTATACCTTCATCTCTTCATCATTCCTGACATACAGAGCCTTAGCTCTCTGTGTTTTCTGTTCCCTAGAGAAGTAGCATGCCCAAAGAGACTCAAAATACATTTATTTCCTCAATGGAGGCACTTTTTGTAACTTTCAAGATAATTTAAACCACAGGCTCAAAGATTCAACCATGGTATGCTAGAAGAAGGCAGTGTAACAGATTGTAAGTGCCTTTGGTTCTATGTGGGTATCAGAAGGGACAATGATTACACAGCCTGGCCCTGAATAAAAGCAGCCCTACTCCTTTCTTAATTTCATTGATTAACTCTTTTTCTTTTTTTTTTTTTTTTGAGACAGACTCTCACTCTGTTGCCTGGGCTAGAATGCCTTGACATCAGCCTAGTTCACAGCAACCTCAAACTCCTGGGCTCAAGAGATCCTACTGTCTCAGCCTCCCAAGTAGATGGAAGTACAGGCATGTGCCACCATGCCCGGCTAATTTTTTCTACATATTTTTAGTTGTCCAGTTAATTTCTTCCTATTTTTTTCAGAGACGGGGTTTCACTCTTGCTCAGGCTGGTCTCAAACTCCTGAGCTCAAACAATCCACCTGACTCGGCCTTCCAGAGTGCTAGGATTACAGGCGTGAGCCACCAGGCCTGGCAGATTGACTCATTTGTGTTCAGAGCTAGGATCTCTCCTTGGTAGTCTCAATTTTAAATATCTCCTCATTTTATTACCTGTGTACCTGAGCCAAATTGCTTAAACTCATCTAGACTACGGAGTATTAATGCTAACTCAAATATAGTGCAGATAACAACTCTTCCAAAAGTTATTTTGTTTAGACAAGGCAATAATGGGTAGATTTCCCATGACTAAAATTTTAGATGATTTTTGGATGCCCACAGGCTTCCTTATTCATGATAATTTTAATGAGAGGTAAGAGTAATTATGAATACCAGTTATACTTTAGTGGTTCATCTGCAGAAATTAATTCATTCTTGACAACAAATTTGAACAAATCTGAAGATTGGGTATTATCATCAATTTCTGTTCACAAATAAGGATTGAGATCCAAGAACTTGACAGTAATCATTATTATCATCAATATGCTTTTATTTGTCTTGAGAGCATATATGGATTCAAATTTCTATTGTGTCATTTACTAATTTCATGACTTTAGTTAACTTGCCTGATGCTGCTTTAGTAATTTACACTTCTATACTTGTTATTTTAATTTATTTTAATAACATAGCTTTTGTGAAGTTAAGTAACAATGCATGGAATATGGTTAATACTTTTAAAGATTTTCTTATTTCTTATTTATATATACCTTTATTTTTTATAGCACAATGGAGATTGTTTTACATGTAGTAGAACATTAGTAATGAAGTAATTAAAAGATAAATATTTAGTTAAAAAGTAATAATTTAAGGAATATAATAAATAAAAAAAATGCACATTATTTCAATGACACCTTTGAGAAAAAATTGTAACACTTTTTTTTCTGGTAGAAAGAATCCTTCAATAAAGATCAATTCATGTTTTATGTGTTAATGCTTATATGATTCATAGATAAAATAATTCTACCATAGAGATGCTTTTTTATGCTGTCCTCAGCACTCTTGTGACCATTAACAGATCATTAACATTGATGGGAGTTCCTAAGGCATATTGAAAGTACATACTCAGACAGCAACTTGCTTCCTTTAAACATGATGGATAAGCAAAAATAAAATTACAACTGTTGCCTTTAAAGATATGTTTGAAGTTTGAAGTTTCTATATCATTAAAATGGTACAACATCTCTATTATGCTTAACATTACTTTTTGAAAAAGTAGTAATACTCCATGGATTCTGGCTCTTTTGATCATTTTTTGGAGAGAGAGATATGAAATAGAATTCTTTGTTGCTTCAGTTGCTTGAACAGTATGTATAGAATGACAATAACAGAAATGTTAAAATTTATGTAACAAATATGTAAAAGATAATATAATTAGTACTAAACAAAAATATAAATTAAGTTTCCAATATTGACAAAATATAACCCTAAATAACCCAGAATTCATACTAATGTTAAAATTTCTTGTTAGAAACGTTTTGCAATTATGTGGACCAGTTAATTTGTATTTTAAAACATTTAAAATACTTCTTATTATAAATACATACACAAATAACATATCATATGTTATGTATATTTTAATGTAAATATTTTCTTTCCATATTTTAGATATATATAATATCACATACTATACTACCATGTATAGATTGCCAAAGCAATAAATTCAATATAACCAATGCTGTCTTGTAATCCTGATAAAGACAATAATGTAACAGAAAAAGTCATCTTTTTACTGAGAAAATAATCAACATTTAATGTGCTTGTATTAGTTAAGTGGCAATTGGTATAAATATCATTTAAAATATGTTATTAGTGAAAAAATTGGAAAAATATAACTTTGAAAGTTCAAAGGAGAAATCAAGGTGACTATCACAATAAGTAATTCACTTTTAACACATAAGTTCAATGATATTCAGAAAGAATCAGAAAGGAAAAGACTTCAAAGGTCTCATAAGCATAAAGAAGTCAAAGAAGGTCAATCTTGAAACAGCTGCTGGAGGGGATCAGAGAGATAAAACTTAAACCTAATAATTACTATTAGAAAATTAAAGGAATAAAAGGGGCCAACATCAAATCAAAAACTCTTAAAGTGGCAGAGTAGAGTCCTGGGAAACAGCAATAAAATCTATCCAGACATAATTGCTCAGAATTCATATTAAAAATTGATTAAGAAAAAATAAACTTCTACTCATTTATCAGCATATTATCAAGAAAGTCCCTAGAAATCATTCAGCAGAGTAAGGAATAAATGACAGAAAACAGGAAAGATGACTTTTTCCTGAGTCACAGAGAATTTAAAACCTCTTAGTAAAGGGATAAAATCCTATATGTGAAATCTATTAAGTCTCAGACCAAGGATGAGCTTTTGAATTGTGGTCAGTAAATCCAATTGAGACATCTCTGATTCTATGGCTCAATGACCCAGTGACTAAGTAGATAAGAGAAACTTTAATTCATGTGGTTCACTGACATATTAATCTGCATATTATTCTGGGCAATCAAATATAGAATTCATATACCAATATGTATTTTCTATTTTCTGAGTAAATTCCATCACAAAACATCCACATCCATACCAACTCAGTTATACTTAATGAAAAATCTCAGTAGCATGAGTCCACACTGATATCAATCAATTATTGAGTAAATAAATAAATGAGTGAGAATAGACACATCTTCCGTGCAAAAAAAAATCCAAATAATTTATAAAGAAACTCTGTGTTCAAGAAGGTAGAGCATAACCCTCCCTCCATTAAGCATGGCCTGTGCATAGTGACTTCCTGCAAAGAGTGTACAGTATGGAATGGAGAAAAAGAAGAGCAATGTTGCATTATAGAAACCTGGCAAGTGTTACTTCAATCAGACAATCAAAGTCAACATCATCAATGATCAGTCATTTTGATGGTATGTGTTCTTGATAGGATATAATGAGAATGGCACTTCACTTTTGTTTTCTTCCTCCCGAAAATACATAATCACAATATCATTATGAGAAAACCATCAGATAAATTTCAATCCAAGGACATTCTATAAAATATCTGACCAGCATCTCTCAACTGCTAAGTTCATCAAAAAAAAGGAAAGTCTGAGAAACTGTTACAACAAAGAGGAGCTTAAGGAGACATGAAAATTAAATGTAATGAGTTATCTTGAGTGGGATTTAGAGCAGAAAAAGGATGTGAGATAAAAGCTAAGGAAATCTGAATAAAATGTGGACTTCAGTTAATTAAAAAAATTCATCAGTATGATATAAAATTATATACTAAATACTTTTTTAAAAATTTCACATACAGGAATTACTATTTAATATCTGAAATTGTTAAAAATTAAGCTATTGCCAAAAGGTGACAATGTAAACATGGCCAAATAGAAACCTCCAGCGATTGTCCCTCCACACTAACACCAAATTCAACAACTATCCAAAAAAGCAAGTACCTTCAGAAGAACCAAAAATCATGAGAGTGATTACATTTTTACATACTAATATCAGTAAAGCCAAGACTCAAATCAAGAAGTCAATAGCATTTACAGTAGCTACAATAAAATAAAATGAAATAATAAAATTAAAATACCTAGGAATATGTTTAGCGAAGGAGGTGAAAGATGTCTACAAGAATTACAAAACACTGATGAAAGAAATCAGAGATGACACACAAAAAAATGGGAAAACATCCCATGCTCATGGAGGAAGAATCAAAATCAACATTGTTAAAATGTCCATACAGCCAAAAGCAATTTACAGATTCAATGCAATTCTCATCAAAATTCCAATGTTATTTCTTATGGATCTAGAAAAACAAATCCTAAACTTCACATGAAACTGAAAAAGAGCCTGAATAGCTAAAGCAATTCTAAGCAAAGAGAACTAATCTGTGAGCATCATATTACCTGAATTTAAATTTATTTATTTATTTATTGTTAACAGTGATTATTATTAAGTGATACTAGCTTTTATTTTTAAGTATGTGGAAGTGAAGCTTATAATGACTACTCCTACAATTTAATGCCACTTGCCTTGATTCATACAAAGGCACCAGGAATTTAATTCACCATTCAATTTGCACCATCAATGCAAACAACCTGATGAAACAAGTAAATGATATCTTAATATCATTACTAAAGTAGTTTGACTTCATCATTCTCTGCAAAGAAAATTAAGGATATACAGAGATCTATGATCTATGGAGACCACATTAAAGAATTGTTATTCTAGAAAAAAATCTATTACATAACCTCAAGATATTTATTGCAGCAATTTTGTATTAAATTTGTAATAATTATGAAAGTCAGAAGCAATGAATGAATAGATAAAAATGCTGCATATTTGCAGCATTGATGGAGATGATGGAATATTCTAGAAAATTTAGAATGGAAACATTCTACATTTCTCTTTGTATTTCTTACTTTGTCACTGTATATCTGTCTCTATGTATACACACTTTTTATATGTATATTATAAATACATACGTTAATAATCCATACAGTTTTAGGTTACAAACACAACATACTGAATGAAAATATGTTGCTAATGAAATATATATCATAACAATTGTAAAGATATTACACCTGAAATAATGCCTTGTAAGAAAATATACCCAATCTTTAATAATATTTGACTTTAAGAAAAAGGTGGAGAGAAAGGAAATGGAAAGAATATAAGGAAGGGAAAGTAAAGGCAAAAAAGACTTTAAATTGAAAGTTTTATTAATATTCAATATAATTCAATATATTCAAAATATTCTGTAATATTTAATATATTTTATTTTGAAAAAATAGAGGATATCTGACAAAATGCTAAAACATATCAATTCCATGAAGTCTCAAAAATCAATGTTTTATATTCTCTATTAAGTTTCTCAAAATAATGTAAAGTATGGCATTGGTATATGGAAGATACCCTAATAATTACCATTTCAGAAAAGTTCCTTAAAGTTTAAAACAATCAAAACATGAATAATTTTGACAATTCATCTAAGAAACTTATTTTGTTTGTCTTTGTATTAATTAGGAAATTGACTCCACTAAATTAAAACAAAGCAAAACTACACTCTAATATAACAAAAGCTGAGTTAAGTATGACAACATTGATGAAAGTTTAATTCTAAATATGAAAACATGGAGAGGATTGAGATTAACGTACACATATTTACAAATTGCAAATACCAAAAAACTAAAAGTAAGACTTCCTATTAGATAATATACTCAACAGCAATTGATAAAGTTAAATTTTAACACAACATGAAAATTCACCAGCAGGAAGAACATGGCAGGCTGTAATGAAATGACTGATTCTCTCACTTTCAGCAATGATTATGTGTGTGACTTTGATGACCCACTAAATGCTTCTCATAGGTTCTATAGCAATTGGGAAAAATCATTATAGTTATGAGTCCTTACGTTTTTGGGAATATGTTGATCATTGTCAGAGCTACATATTCAATTAATCCCACAGTACTTTATCAATGGCTAATGCACTCTGGAACCACAATTTCTTTTTTCTTCCTTATTTAACGAAGTAGAATAAAGAGTTTGCAGACTCATTTATTAAAGTTCAAATAAACAACTTCAATCGACTGGAATCAGATACAATATGTACAACTGAGAGAGGCCCCCTAGTGGACCTCCTTCCTGCCTGGTTTATCCTTTATCCATCCCCATTAGCAGGGTTGCATCTGTGTGTCTTTTGTGAAACTGCTGTGCAATGTTGGCAGGAAAACACTCAATCTTTAGGTAAAAATTCTTTTGAAATTTCTATTTTTGGTATCCCTCTTCTCATTGTCACTTGACAGGCAGAGGGATTTGGGGCATCAATTTTTGTGACCAATTTGATGAATGATATCAATAAAATTTCACCTTTTTTTAACAACTTACAGTTTTTAGGTGTTTTTAATCTACATAGTTTCACTTACTTTTCATCACATCCCTGAGGAAAAGAAAGAAATTTGTTTTAAATGTTGAAGTGAATGAGGCCTTTAGAGACTTGTAGAAGCTCTCAAGGACATACTAACAAAAGGAAATTTATCTAGTTCTTTTGGCTCCTTTTAAAATACTTTTCCCATGATAATACCTTCTTCCCCTTAACAAGCAATACTAGGAACACTTGAAATAATACTTCTTAAAAATAATAACCTCCATAGATTGTTGCTTTACAAACATTATTTGTGAACAAACATGTCACTCTGGAATTTCCCTGTGACAATTACTTATTGAATTATAGTTAATAATTCCTTATATTAAACTTCCCTTGTTAAGCCTACTTTGTAGTGTCTGTCTCTTGACTGAACTCCAACTGCTGGAACTCTCAATTCATATACCATAGATTAGTTTCACTTGTCAAATGGTACATATACTAATGGGTTTTCATGGCTTTAGAGCAAATGATATGGTGTTTGATATCAGTACATGTCTAAAAATAGGCATCTATGTTTGTACAGTTTCCAGAAAGTATACATTTTGTTTGTATATCTTCAAAGAATTCTAAATTCCTCTTTTTTCTGTCTTACTGTTCCACCTTCACAGGAAACATTTAAGAAGTATTTGTGGAAAGTATACAGATGAGCCATGGAACTCTGCTCTCTATTCCTAGGCCCATCACCTAGTAGTCATAAAAAAAGATTAAGATAGCAGGAGAAAAATGTCAGATTCTTTTTAATTTTTTGAAGAATTTTCCTAATAACCGAACATATGGATTCAAAGGAGATTAAAAATGCCCTAAGTTATCGCCTCTAGGCCTTTTGGCTATGATCAAGTGTAGTATCTGTTCTTATCAGTTAAAAATGACCTAAATTTATTCTTTCCTTGCTCATCCTCCATGACATTGTACAATTTTCTTCAAAAGGACATTTCTTAAAACAAACAAACAAAATAAACACATTTTTTTCTTCAAGTTCCAAAGCTATATGCACACACTTAAAGTACCTAGGAGAAACTCACTACTAAATTACCAATGTATTTCATAAATGTATGCATTTAGTAGCCTCTTGTGCTTTTATGATCTTATCGAATACTTCTAAGAAAACTACCTAAATATCTAGCAAATATCCACTTGCCTTAATATTTGGATTATTTTACTATTTCTGTCCCAAGAACAATAAAACTATGGGATTCACTGACCTATTTGGAATTTTTTTAGGAATAAAGGCCATTAAACACTTTTAAATTAGTACATTTTTTGTTTATTTGTTTATAAGACACTTCACAATTGTGGCAAATAATGCTTCCTTTAAAATACACTTTTAATGATGCTTAACTTTGAGATGTTTAAGTAAATTAGTAATGGAAACTTTACTATCTCCTTTATGTCACCTGTTCCTTCATTTAAAATTTTCAGGATAACAAAATTGTTTTGTCAAAATTTTAATAAAACCTACCTACAGAAGATTCATGTTTGGTATCCACAAGAAATGGCCATAGTCTAAATCCGTCCATAAAATATCACTCCCATGCCATGTATCCTCACAATAAGGATCAGTGTTTTCAATCTAGAAATTACTAGTTTGGTTTTCAGAAGTTCAATCATATTAAAACCATATACATGACATTAAAATACTTAAGAATTTCATTTAATAGTTCTATATTTATGGTGAATAACCTTTATCTTCTCTATATATTCATGAAGAAAGTGAGATATTTTTAGAATGCTCTGTATAATTTACATAGTTTATTGAAATTATATGTTTGTAATATGTAGACTAATTTTCTTGCTTAAAATATTCCACATGAAAAATTATAGTAGAAGACTGGTATTTCAATACATTAACATCAATGAAATAAAGATTTTAAATTTCAAATGACCTAATCAGCTAAATTCTCCAGTAAATAATTTAAAGCTTGGAGTAACTTACTTCAGCCAGCTCTCTAGTTCTTTCATCCCATTTGAGGATCATTTTCTGGTCAATAATCTATTATAAGCGTTGGTACATTCCCTTTATAAATAAATCATTACTGTCTATGCCTCTTCTACTTGAGTAGGATCTTCTTTCCCTCTGTTTTGTTTCTTTCTCTCTCTGTGACCATGGACTACAGAGGACACAGAAGCCCTTCCCATAGTATTCCATTAAGTTCTTCTTAAAGATTTTGTTTTTATTCTGGATTTCAGATCTTCTTTATGCCACCCCACCAGATAATTACAAATTACATTTCTCCTTATATAAAGTATACGCTGTGCTGGTACACAACACATTTCCAGGGGAGGTATAATTTTCCCAGGAAGATGTTTGCTATATTCATCTAGAAGGTTCCTGAAATGGAGATAGGATATTATAGCAATAAACAGAGAATATTATGTTATAAACTCATTTGTGTTTTAAGGTACGGTGAGGCAGTTGGTGTATAACATCGGTGTGCTGTACAATATTTTACTTTTTTCTGGAAGTAGGGGATTCATGGATGTGATTTATCTGTTGATCTTTCTAATAACTTTCCTAGATCATTAAATAGTATCTATAGCTCTGACACTAAAACCTGATGGAACATGGGCATAGCCACATGAATTATTTGTGCCTTGGTTCTATACTCACAGGTACTATCATCTGTGTTTACTGATATCAATAGGAATTGAACCTAGCTTTTAGAAAGTTTAATAGAACTAATGGTGTGTATCTTCTGTGTATGTGCTATCTATCATAGTGCTTAAGAATTCCAGAGAAAATCCACTTGAGTTATATACTTGCTTTAGCAGTTATTAGTCTTGGAACCTCATCTCATGCTGTTCTTTATTGCACTCTTTGAGCTCCATGTAAACTGGTATAGTCTTTGGCCGGGTGCGGTGGCTCACGCCTGTAATCCTAGCACTCTGGGAGGCCAAGGCGGGTGGATTGCTCAAGGTCAGGAGTTCGAGACCAGCCTGAGCAAGAGCGAGACCCCATCTCTACTAAAAATAGAAAGAAGTTATCTGGCCAACTAATATATATATAGAAAAAATTAGCCGGGCATGGTGGCACATGCCTGTAGTCCCAGCTACTTGGGAGGCTGAGGCAGTAGGATCGCTTAAGCCCAGGAATTTGAGGTTGCTGTGAGCTAAGCTGACGCCATGGCACTCACTCTAGCCTGGGCAAAAGAGAGAGACTCTGTCTCAAAATAAATAAATAAATAAATAAATGAAAACTGCTATAGTCTTGGTTTAGTGTTTTGCACTTGTCATTTCATTCTGCCTAGAAAGTTTTATTTTCTAGATCAACTTTGCCTTGCCTTCTCACTTCCTTCATGCCTTTGCTCAAATGTTATCTTCTCAGTAGAGTCTTCCTAACTATTCTATCTTAAATTTCATTCTCTTCTCCCTGATATTTCCTGTTTTTATTCCCTGATAAATTTTTCTCCACAGTATTTTCCATGATCCAGTGTATATAGTTTGTGTGTATCTCTGTCATGTGTATATGTCCATGAGGGTTATCATATAAAAAACAGGATTCTCAGTTAATTTTGAATTGCAGATATACATATGTCCAAATATTGCCTGCAACATATTTGGACATACAATAACAGCATTATTTGCCATTTATCAAAAATTCACATTAATTGCACATTCTAATATGCAATATATGAAACATACTTTAAAAATACAGTATGTGGTAACATCATTTAAACATGCAATATTTGGGAAATATACTAAAATATATTTGTTGTGTATCTGATATCCAAATTTAACTGGATATTTTGTATTTTTTAATAAATCTGGCGACACTAGTGTGTGTGTGTATCCATATGTATGTATGTGTGTCTCTCCAACTAGAATTTTACCTCTATTAGAGAATTTTTGCTATTTTTTTTTACTGCTATAGAAGTGAACAGGGAACTAGAGGTGCTCAATAGTAGATATTTGAGAGAATTAAGTTACTTGACTCTTTAGGTTTTATTACCTGTAAAATTAAGACAACAATATCTACTTATAGGGATTCAGTGAGGTTTAAAAGACATATGAAGTCTGTCCAGAAAGTATCCAGCCACATAATATGAAAAGCAGAGGTATTTATTGAAGAAGATACAAGATACAAGAAACATGTATATAGGACAATGATGCCTCAGTCCCTTTCAAAGGAGGCACCTTGGGACCTTGCACAGTTCTCCGCCTATCTCTCCCACTGTTCAAAATACTCGTAAAATCCTTTGTTGGAATTGCCATCAGCTGCCTCGTCATATTTTTCTGAATCTCATCAGTGGTCTGTAATCTCTTCCCTTTCAAAGGTGATTTTAGTTTTGGGAAAAGCCAGAAGTCACAGAGTGTCAAATCTGGGTTGTAGGGAGGTGAGTCACCTGGGTGATTTGATGTTTCACCAAAAAACTCTGAATGAGACTGGATGCATGGGCGAGAGCATTGTCATGATGAAGCTGCCAGTCACCAGTCACCGGTTGCTGATAGCTGCAGCTGTTTTCATCACATTGGATCTGTCAACTAACAACGAACATTGAGGTAGTACTCCTTATTAATTGTTTAGCATGAAGGAGTGTACCCGTGATGGACAATGACTTCCCAATCAATAAACACAGTAAACATGGTCTTGATCTTGCTGCAACTTTGCCTTGCCTTCTTCACACATGGAGACTTCCATTGGGATGACTGGGCCTTAATTTCCGGGTCATAGACATAGATCCACCATTTACCTCCAGTTATGACCATCTTAAGGAAATCTGGTTCATTGGTAATGGTTTGAGGCAAGTTATCAGCAAATGCAGCATGATGTTTCTTCTGCTCTGTTAGCAGGAGCCACAGAACTTATTTGCCATGACATGTTTCATTCCAAGATTCTGCATCAAAACCTCAGAGACAGTAGTTTTGGGAATCCCCAGATCAGCTTCTATTAATAATTCTCACACTGTCAGTTGCTGGTCTTTGCTGATTGAAGCCCATTACACGTTCCACATTCTCAGGTGTTCTGCTTGTTGTAGGTCTGCCAGAATGTGGATCACTTTAAACAGATTCTAGACAATCTTTGAAGCATTTGTGTCACACTATTTTTTTCTTCAGAATATTACAGGGGTACAAATGTTTGGGTTACATATATTCCCTTTGCCCCACTCAAGTCAGAGCTACAAGTGTGCCCCTCCCCCAGACAGTGTGCACCTCACCCATTAGACGTGAATATACTCTTCTCTTCCCTCCCACCTGCCCAATACCCAATGAATGTTACTACTATATGTGCAAATAAATGTTGATCAATTAGTAACAATTTGATTATGGGTACATGTGGTGCTTGTTTTTCCATTTTTGTGATACTTCATTTAGTAGAATGGGTTCCAGCTCTATCCAGGATAATACAAGAGGTGCTAGTTCACCATTGTTTTTTTTTTTTTTTTTGGCTGAGTAGTAGAACTCCATGGTATACATATACCACATTTTATTTATCCACTCATGTATTGATGGGCAAGTGGGTTGTTTCCACATCTTTGCAATTGTGAATTGTGCTGTTATAAGCATTCTAGTGTAGATGTCTTTTTTTATAGAATGTCTTTTTTTTCCTTTGGGTAGATGCCCAGTAATGGGATTGCTGGATGAAATGGTAGTTCTACTTTTAGCTCTTTGAGGTATCTCCATATTACTTTCCATAGAGGTTGTACTAGTTTATGGTCCCACCAGCACTGTGTAAGTGTTCCTATCTCTCCACATCCACCCATACTTTTATTCATGCTGCACTCATTGCATCATCCCCAAAAGCCTTCTGAATTATCTCAATAGTTTCTGTGGAGGAATGTCCAAGCTTAATGCAAAATTTGATGAAGATTCGTTGCTCTACTCACTCAGTCATTTTGAATGTGGTGGCCATATAGTACACAGCTCACTCAATGGCATGTAGTCCCCCACAGAACAGTACAGCATTGTCATTGCTCATCCATGCATATTTCAGTCCACTCTCCTTGGTTTCCTGGTTACAACAATGTCACACAAACCATTCTCATTATATTAACAATGGCTGTGTATTATACTTTCTGGACAGACCTTGTAGTTCATGTAAATCACTTTGTACAGTACCTAGTAAGTAGTGGACAATTGTTCATTCTTTTGCATTTGTTATCATTATAGTTATTAGTGCTATTGTTATCAATCCCAAGAAGGGACCCAGATATTCAGCATGAAGACCTCCCAAAATATTGATGCTTTTGATGTAAAAATTGTCATGAATTACTTTCCTTCAGATTAAGCTCGAGAGAAAATCACTTTGCTTCTGAAAGACATAGTCAGTGTCTTTTAAGTCTAGTTGGAGTTCAACAGTATTTTTCTATTTCTCAGAAGACATCAAAATAAAATGTTTTCCTTTCTTCATTTAGGAAGGCACAAAAGAGGATGGACCAAAGAAATCAAGAATGATGAAATGACACTTTCAAATGCTATATCTGATTTTCAAATAGAAGTGTGTTATAGAGGGGAGGAGGATGTAGGTAGTGGGAAGTGCTTAAAAAGCAATTTGAAAACTATTTTTAAATAACACCATTTGAAAACTTGCAATTTCCTTGTTGTCTGAAATAGGCCTTATAAGAGTTGGACCCATCAAATGCACTTTAATACATTAAGTGCCATTTCGGTTTTACAAGGATCTCGTCTAAGAAGCTAAGAGTGCTGTACAGGGCAAGGTTAGGTCTCCTAAAAAATAGAGAGTGCCATCACTTCTTCCATTAACAATATAGAGCCACAGGCTTTATTGTACATGTGCCAGACACTGGTGCTTTTTCAGAGCACCATCTTCACTTCTTCAGAAATCAAGATTAAATAAGTTTAAGCAATAGATGAACACTTGAAAGATGGATATAAAATGATTATTTTCTATAAGTCATAGTATATTTCAAATTTCTCTATGATACTTGCCATTTAAATGAACACTTTAGTAAATATTTTTGTGAAGTAGAAATGGAGATTTCATATAGTCAAAGCTTACCTTATTTGTTTTCTATATTTGGACAATAACAACATTATTTTATTTTATTTCAGTGGAGAATACCTGGTAAGCATTAGATAGACAAAGCCAGGTATAGTAAAAACTTTGTTGTACTTACATCACTGCTGAAATTAAACAAATGTTTGATGTTCATGTCCCATATGGTGACATCCACTGTTATTAGTAGTCTATTAAGCAAAGAACATCAAGGTAAGAAAGAGATATATTATTAATAAAATATATATATTCATTTTTACAAGTATGATTCCATCTCAGAATCCCAATGGTTTCTAATTAGGCATTCGAATGAACATACACTTGAATTTTCACATATATAACTTTAAAAACAGACAAACATATAGTTCAGTTTCTTAATTTGCCAGTTACTATTCCCTGTAGTAGAAGCAATGCACAGAGATTATAAGCATAGACTCCATAACTAGATTCCCACTTAGACCTTCCTACACATGCAATCCTACAAAAATTACTTATTTTGGGGTCCTGAGTCCACTCACTTGACTAATGGGAGACAATAATAACACCAGACTCATATTTGCGAAGATATAGTGATATATTTCAGGTACAGTGCTTACTATCAATCCTGGTATACAGTATATGATACATAAATGATAATTTTTAGTACTAATTTATACCACCTCAGGAAGAATATGGTTATGTAATAACCACCATGAGCCTGAAAAATTTGTTGACTCTCTTATTATCATGATGATCATTATTTTAGTTGTTAATATATTCATATATTGTTATAATATTTTACTTATACAGAAATATACACATATATTTTCATTTCATGCATCCATAAATTTTATAAGCCACATTTACAATTTTGAGAAGAGAATTTTCATAAATTTTGATTGCATTCTTATCTTTTAAAGTAAGTAAATTATTTAAAAATTACTTCTATCCATACAGTTTGCAGGATGGTAATTTTTAATCTTTATATGGCAGAAGTCTTTGTATTTTGAGTAACTTTACAGTGATTATAAGAGTTTGTGATTTAAGTAAAATATGTAAATGAACTTAAGTGATATTTGCATACTAAGATGGGTTTAATCATAATACTCATAATCAAGTGAAAATTATTTTAGGTAGGTGTAGCTTTAATGAATGTGGTGAATTAGCTTTAATTTGCAAATGAGTGCCTTTACATAATGTTTTTAAAATTTAACTTGATATAAAAAATTGATCATTCTCTTACAAGCTTAAAGAAAATATCAGAAACAGCAGACTAATTCAACTGCTTTTTCTTCATTTCTTAACAGAAAAGTTTAAAGTACCTTATCAACCTATTGTCTAATAAATAACAATATAATAAATAGTAACAGTAGAGTTTATGTTAATTATGCAAATGACTTACTAAACCTTTGAAAATGATAAAATTCTAATTTCCGGTTAGTAATCATCTCATCTATAAAAGCACAATCAACTGAAAAACAAATCATGAATTACCATTGTACAATTTAAATTTCCTGGAAAGTGTAATAAATGCAGGAATATAATTAATACTGGTTTCTTGTATCTAGTTTATAAAGAAAATTCAGAAGCACCCAATATTCCTTAATTATTTTTCAAATAAAGTAGAATTTGAGCAAATAATTTAATTTATTAGTAGTCCCCTGTCTATATGTGGAAGTAAGATAATACAGTTTTTAAAAATATGGATGTCTGAGTAAGGAGGTGTCTCTTCTAATCCTGGCACCATACTAGCTCTCTGACCATTGTCAAATTATTTAACTTCTCTAATACTTTTCACATCTAAAATAGCAATAATTTATGGTTCCTATATTTATTGAATTACATAATATTGTCTTTGGCAATCATTTAGAAAATAGAAGTGCTTAATTAATATTAACTATTGTCATTATAACTATTATTATTTCCTAGAAGGAAAAGCATATCTTTACAAGTATACTTCTTAAGTAGTACTAGCACAGATGACCCGATCAAAAGATCAAAAGAGCAATTGACTTCCCTTCCTCTCCCTGTTATCTAAATATATTGCAGGAAGGAAGATCAAGAATGCAACCAGACCTGGCCCAAATCATTTAAATATAACACCTGTCTCTCAGATTAATTTAATTTGCTCAAGTTAATTTAATTTGCAAAGAGAATCATTTCTGAGTCAATCTGTTTCCCCTATCCATTTGCCCTCCCTAGTACCATGGGTCAACCCTAGACAGAATTACCTGTACTCCTCATTTCCCCTCCCATCCAAAAAAAATCTGAACTTCATTGGGATATTGATTAATCACTCTGTGATAAACATTTCTCTTATTAATCTGCCTTCATTGTGGGTCGATCTTTCATCGAACTTTCAGGGGAAAGGGAAAGTTTCCTGTCACCCCTACACCTCTCTGTACGTAGGTTTATAAAAGGGAGATAATGATAGAACCTATATCAAGTTGTTATGATAAGAATTAATTGAGCCAATATTCTTAAAGTACCTAGAATAATGCCTGGAACACAGTAAAATTTATAAAACTGTATATAAAATGATTTTAAAAATCATCACTGGATTTATAATCTGTTTGGAGAAAGAATGAAACATACATAGATGATAGGATGATTGTTTTGAAAAACTTAATTGCCTTTCTACAGAGAAAGATCTGGTATGAATATAGTAAAAAAAAGAAAGAAAAAAAGAGGCTGCACTAACTAGATATGATTTAGCATTGTATAGCATATGAAGGAATTTTTTAATCTATTTCTCCATACCACTCTCTCATTTGGCTCTCACATAGGAAACTGATTTAATGTGTGTAATTAATACTTTTTAGTTTGCATATATTTTTGCAAAAGTTACATTATTGTTTTGTGTGCATTTTTAATTTGCAAAAATGCTGTTGCATCATATACATTATATTTCTTACTTTTTTCAGTAATCACATGCTATTAATATTTGCCAACATCACTTTCTATATCTTTAAGCCATTTCTTTCAACCATTGAGTCATACTTCATGGTGTGCATTCAGGCCATTTTACCCATTTTGCTTTCCAAGTAACTGGCAAATATTTTTAAAAAGTAGATAGTGCTCATGGTTAGTAGGGACTAGAAGCTACGAGAACATCTATGCACTGATAGTTAAAAGGACAGACTGGAAAGCCTAGTCAAAAGAAATCTTGTACGTGTTCAGATTAAATAATAGATCACTATTTTAATGTGCATATTTCTCACAAATGATGATCTCATACTTTCCTTATATTATCCACTTGCTTGTTAGATATTTGGTTTTCCTCTTCTGATGAGTTTATCCTTGTCAGTTATACATTTTCCTACTAGTTTTCTCCTTTAGAAATAGCTTCCTAAATGTTTTACATAATAATCTCAATTTATTTTCGACATTGAAATATCTTTTCCTGACCAATCTTGTGTTTCTTAACTTGGTCTGTAGTATCCTTGGTTAAACAGGTATTGATTTTTTTAACCTTTTTTTTACATTTTATCTAACTTAATCATAAATAGTAGAAATACACTTTAAATACAGTCTACAGGCTGAGCATAGGGGGGCAATGAGAAATGCTTTCTTTGAGTAATGGATCATGGTGACCTCTCACATCAAAGTTAACTTTATAAAAACTTATTGTTAAATTTATTACATTTTAAAAAGTCATCAGGTACAAACATACACAAGTATTCACACACACACACACAAAAAGACATATATGGAAGCTTCCTTTAATCTTTCATGCAGCCTGATTTCTACATAGATAAAGGATTCTGAAATAGAAAATACTTTTGAATTTTAATATAGATAGATAAATAATCTATGTGTTTATCTATCATATCTAAAAATATGTTTTACTGCTTTCATCTGTAAAAAAATGGGTATTAATAATGGATACTATAAAATGTTCTTAAAATAAATAAATGAAAAATATAATTATAGTTTTACAGATATATTTTTCTCCTCCTTCCAAATTGGTTTACTAATTATTTTATAAATACTACAGAAAGGCAAATACCAATAAGTTTTAAAAGCCAAACTATAGTTGGCAAATAAATACTTTTAGGAGATGATAATTTCATTAGCTTGATTTACATATAACTGATCATTCATAAGTACAATCAACTGTGGAGCAACCCAATATCTAGACCCTTATCCTTATACTTTAATTTAATAATCTTCAGCATCATTAAATTATAATATTTATTTCATGGATTTTGCCTATAAAATTGTGCTTTATAACTCTATGCAAACTGAATTTGCTGGACACTTCACCATTTTAACAATTTATAAAAATTATAATAAGAGAGATGTGACAAAAGAAACCAACAGAACCACTAAATTTAAAATAACAAAAAACAAATGTTTTAAATCTTCCTAGCAGTTATTTTTAAATGTTCTTAGTGCCTAAGAAATATTGTCTTTGATTTTGCAAATTCTTTTTGTTATGCTAATTAATGTATTTAGTCCTCACATTAAAAACATAAATATATACTATTTCCTTTTATAATAAGATCTGCTTTTATTATGTAAGTTATTTGGTAATTTTAACTAGGACATGGTACTCATTCAAGTAATGCTGTGGCCAATTTAGGAGAGCCTACTTCACAAAGTATTGCCTGATAATGTTTTTCCATCAACAGAGCCCTTGAAACTGTTTAGCTGCTTAGGCATTTGCTATTGAAAAATGCATCCATCTCTGAAAACAAGATGGAGGGAAATGCAGTCCTCATTTTCCAGTACTTAATTTGTTCAAAGGACTGTAGCAATTTCAAGAGGTGCTAAAATATGCATGCATAAGGCTTGATCATGCTAACAATGAAGAAGTATAATGAGCATTTATGATTTGGATTGAAGAGTTTGAAAAGGATGCAAATTAGTATCTTATCTAAAAGGACAAAAGATATTCCATCAAGTTAAACAGCAATTTGCCAGACTTTAAGCTTATCACAAGCATTTAAAAAACAACCAGTATTTACTACACTTGCTGAGAGTATATATGTCAGTTTATTTCCCCAATGGGAAAGCAGTTAAAAGATATCAAGGATTCTTCCAAGTCATAACAAAGTATACAAGAGAGGGAGGTGGTGATGGTAATAACTGTGAAATGTCAGTTGAGAAAACAGAGTATAAATTTAAATGTCAAATTTAAGAGCAAAAATATGTCATTCATATCTATCTGTATTAGTTTTCTCTTGTGTAGCAAATTACCACAAACTCACATGCTTAAAGCAACATTCCTTTATTCTGATCCAGTTCTGTAAGTGAAAAGTCTGGACGGACTTAGCTTGGCTGTCGGCTTCAGCTGTACCAAGACCAAATTCAAGATGTAAGCTGGGTTGGACTCATCTGCAATTCTGGGGAAGAATCTATTTCCAAGCTCATTTCTTTGGATGGCAGAATTCAGTTCCTTGCAGTTGTAGGACTGACGAGGGAAAGAAAGAAAGAAGGCACCAATTCTCTCCCTAATAGGATGAGGTGGAAATTCTTTTTTCTCCTCCCCTGACATTCTTTCCCTCAGATGTTCTTTTTTTTTTTTTATAAAAGCCAATTAAGGAATGACACTTTACAACTTTTCTTGGTATGGGGGACTAGACTAGAAACCCACATTCCAGTCCAGGTGTCTACCTACAGAAAGCTGTGTTTAGGTAGATATATTTGAGCAGCAGAAATGGCTGATGATACTATATGTTAATATAATACCATCTCTTTCTTTAGTTACACCACCCAAACATCATTTCAGGAGCTGATAAAAAATAAATAATTTCCCACAAAGTTGCCATTAGAGAATTTTATGCTGTCTACTGAAAAAGAGTCACTAAGGCTCTTTTAGAAAGGAGACTTTATTTCTTATAAAACGTTACCACCTGCAGGCTGCCCATCCTGACAGGCTGGGAAGAGAGACCAGCACTTCCAGGGAGTGAGGGATAAGACAGGAATTTATGCAGAATAGGTTGGTCAAGCATACATATTCAACAGGTTACTTGAGGAACTATGAATATTTATGAAGGAGACCCAAACACGTGCATATTAGGTTGACATGTATATAACATACATCCCATGATCACTTTGAGGTAGGGACTTAATGTTTAAATGTATTGTAGTTAGGTCATGTATGTGAAAAGGTGAAAGTCCATGAACTGTGCATCCTCAGGAGACCAGCCAGAACCAGTCCATGGCTGCCAGTCATTTATTAAGAAGAAAGTCTTTGTGATATGAAATAGCTGTCATGTCATGTCAGTAACTATATAAGCTGCACTGACCATAGGATGAAGTAAGGGAAGAAGTCTTCCTTCCGGCCTTTTGTTTTTCTCATGTTAGCTTTGGTAACATCTAGTAATGATTAGCAAGGGGAAGGAGCGTAGAAGCAAATGGGACATGGCTGGCCTCTGTGGTGTCAGGAACTCGAAATTTTGGGATCTTTTAGTCAAAGAAGGGTCTAGTCTGTTGAAGGAGGGTAGGACTTTTATTTCAATTCTCAATGCCACCATAAAAGAGGCACTGTTAAGCAGAGAAAGTCAAGGACAGCTTTTTATTTTTCCTCTAAATTACAGATTTCATTGAAAATGCTATCATTAGTATCATTCTTGTTGTATGTTTTGGGTATATAGAAATAATAGACTACTACAGAAGTCATTTTGCAAAGTCCACACATTCACAAATCATTAATGACATATTTATGTTGTAAGCACTTTTTTAAAAGTATTGGGTTTATATTAGATATTAAATATTTTTTTCACTTTTGCTACCTCATCATAGAAAAGAGTTCTATAAGCAAGCCTTTAGTCGTCTAGAAATATTCTACATCACTAACAATTAAGCTTTCCTGCAAATATAAATGCTTTTTTAAAATGATAGTTTCCAAGGGGAATGACTCAAAAGTTATCTTTGTCCTCCAAGTGCTAAACCTGGATAGAAGAGGATTGAGGAGCTTCATCATCATTTTGTTTGATTTTCATGAATTATTGTCTAGAATGTGCTACTCAAAATGTGCTTCTGTGTTGAGATAAGAAAATTGCTCCTGAATATAAATCATTGCCAAATACATGCATACTTGGAATATATACTCAGTTGTTTCTTCCAATGTCCAAGCTATATTCCAGGCATTTTAAAATCAATTTAACATTTGAGGGCCAGGGTACAATTATAATGTTATTATTTCTGGCTATCACAGAACAGTTGCTTCAAAAAATACTGTTGAACTAAGCAATAATAATAATTATATGGTTCTTTTGCAAAGAAATCCAATAAATACTTTTATATATACTTCATACATATGTACATTATAATTATGATTGGTTGCTTACAAAATACAGTAGGAGCAGAAATATTTCTGATTATGTTGAAATTTAATTGCTTCTATAATTTAATAGCTTCGTTATATGACTTTGAAGACATGGAGAGGGAATTTTTCTGTGGGTTACTTTAAAATACACACACACATATATGTCCCGTATAAGTCTTGATGAAGGGAAACATCTAGGAGAGAACTAAAAAGTGGGCACCTCTTTTGAGGTGTCATTGCTGTTCTTTATATCAGAAATGACCCGATAAGCTATAGGCGATATCATCTATCTTAACAACAAGAAAGATAAAACATTTAAATTTTAGTATTTAAACTACTAGAGAGATAATTTCCAGCCAGTAAAATATCCCCTTGGGTCAAATTAGCCTCAATTAGTCAATTAATTCCCCATTGGTGTTACTCAGTGTGTGTATATCTATATAGATATATATGTGTATCTGTGTATATGTATATATGTATTAGATATATGTATGTGTATATATACTCTTTCTATATATACACTTAATATTTATTTATTTATTTATCTTCCACACATTCAATCCCAGATCCCAGTCTTCCCAGTTTTCTACTCTAATATGACTTGAAACCCAACTACATTCTTCTGAAGAAAATAAGCACTGCAAAAAATAAACATTAAAGAAATAAACAATTTCTTACCTTAAAAATTTCATTCCAACCTTCCCCAAAGTCAGCTTGTCTCAAGTATGAAAGGCCAACTTTACTGTACCCAAGGTCTGGCAGAAACCCAAGGGCAATTTTATGTGGATTTTTTTTCCTATTCTATCTCCATTTCCTTCTCATCCTCTGGTTGATCTGATGTAGGGGATGGGGGGAGTGTACTTCACATTACATACTTCAGGAGTCCAACATCTTCAGCATTAATGAGTTCAGTATTCTGAAGTAAGTCTCTGCTATCAAGATCAAGAGATTTTTTTCATTTTATGGTGTGAAATAAGTTTCCATTTTTTTTTCCTGAGGTCATAGATGCAGTTATGAGTTTCAATCTCCTGAGAAAATCCTGCACTTTGTACACAGAGGTTTTTTTCTTCATCACTCCACAACAGCCACTTGTTTATTGTATCCAGAAAGACATTGGGTAACAAGAGTTTCCAAAGCCCAACTCACAATGGAACTGATTAGGGAATACCTAAATTGTCTATGGATGAAAAAGAATAAGTTGATACAAGATCCTTTTGGCTGAAAACTAGAAAACACCCTTTGAAGAGTCTAGAAACACACTTTCTTACACAGATCTTATGAATGTTTGGCTGTTCTCCAAGCTCCAGCTCTGCCATGCGTGCTAATCTTGCCTCGCCTGTTTTGTAGATAAAGCTTCAAGTCCCTCTCAGAAGCCATGCTGCCCTAATAAGCGAATTCAGGTTAACTTCGATCTTGCCAGGATTCTCTCCCTGGTCACTAATAATCAGAACACATTTCTCACTCCAATTTTTTCCTTGCAGGATCCCCACCTTGCCCAAACCCAAATCTCCATCCTGGAGAAGGAAAAATTAGAAGTCATTATACTGTAACAGATTTATCACTGGCAGGTCATTAGAGATGTAAAGGAATTTTTGAAGGAGAGAATTTTAGAAATCCCAATTATAGTCACACTCATAGAGCTCTTAATAAGAAAAAAAAAGTTGATTAAATACAGTCACAGCTTGGAATCACAAAAGGCATGAGCGGTGCCTAATAAATCTGACAATTTTTGAAGGCAGAGCACAAAGAATCAGCAGGAGAAATCTGAGAAGTAATCTTTCTTTGGTTTGCGAGCACTTTCAACACGCTACAGCACACAAAAGACTAATTCACAAGGTCAGGAAGTGGGACATGGTGGAGTGAACACTGAAAACAATCTAAGAAATTTTTAGATGGTAAAGGACTTCAGGTGGACAATGTGCTTTAAAATGAATAGCATCTGAGAGACATTTTACTCAGACAGGGATCTAGTTTTAGGCAATTTGACTGTTAATTAGCAAGGAAAAAGAATATAGCATGAGATAAAATATGTAATTAATAGAAAATTCAGACTACTGGTAAGCCCATAAAAAAGCAAAAATAAAATAAAACTGAACAGTTTGGCTAGTTTAAAACATTAGGAGAGAGCTTAGTTATAATTCTTTTAAATAAATATTTAGCTAGGACACAAAAACTATGAGGTGATGTTATAAGGACAAGGATAAACAGAGAAATAAAGAAAAAATAGTGCCTATACATTCAGGCAAAGATGTCAGTGGAGGGCATAAAAGTTATTGAGTTTGGATATTAAGACCTTGTTTATCATTATTGATTGAGAATAAAATGTAATAAAATAGTCATTAGTCAAAATCAGTTCAAGTGAAACAAAATATTTTTGAACAATAACATTGTTGCCTATTATCTGAAACTGACTTCACATTAGTACCTATAAGTTCTATATTTTTAAAACATTTTACATTTCTTTACATTTTTTTCTTAGTCTCACCAAGTCTAATGTTCAACATATCCAAATTCTATGACAGGTAAATTAACATAGTCTTATCTTAACACAATGTTGTGTTCTATAAATCCTATCTCAAGCCCCATTTTTCTCTCCTGAATCTGCATTTCCGAAGCCACTGAGGATGCCCATCATGTGGGGGCCCTTTACTAAGGTCTTGCTTCACATGTGAACCTTCTTAGTAAAGTTTTAGACAAATATGTTTCTCACTAGCTGTGCCATAGCAAAAAATGAATGGATATGAGATTGTGAATAGCCCATAATGGCATACATAGTAGGATATTTCATAAGAACATTTGTGTGGCTTTATAGTAAAGATTCCTGTAGCTAAGATAACAGCTATTTTTGAGTGTCTATGATGTACAGAGGCACTCTTCTTTACACAAATTACCTAATTTAATGCTCCCACAAAAAGCTATCAAGTAGAAATTATTTTTCCTATTTTATAGTTAGAAATTTGAGGAACAAAGGAGTAACTTCCAAAAAATCATGTTATTCAATAATTTATTTTGGCATAGGCAGCCTTTGAGCTTTATTTCATCTTTGTCTAAAACTTATACTGGGAACCACTTTGATACCTATGCACAGAGAAATAGGACAGCAGCAAAGTAAATGGCTCACAACACAATTTTACCTAAGGTCATCGCTTTCCTGCTAGGATGTTAGTTGAAGCCAAGATATAGATCATTATTGAAAAGGACCTGTAAAATGTTCTAATCTTGATATGCCTCAGAAATAAGAGGGACTGTAGGATATTTAGCAAGAGAGGCAGCTGTCATTAGCTAGCAAAATGTAATTCTTTTAAAACAATGTTACAAGTACCTCACTGAACTGGGTTCATTTACACTAAATGAAGTTTTCAAACAAGATAATATTTCATCTACAGTATCCTACACTAATTGAAGAAACATGAAAATTTTGACCATTGAAGAAGCCACTCAAAATAACACATCCTACTTTAAGTTAATTTTATCTGTGCATTTAAGGCATGTTAATAATAGTTATATTATAACTACACTTTAATATATGTATAATAATATTCTGAGATATGAATATATTCTGCACTTGTTGCACTGCATGTTAATAATAAATAGTGGCTGTTTAGATCAAATAAAAAAAGCAGTGTCAAAGGATAAAACAAAGACTACTAGAAAAAAAATAAGAAGAAAATGAAAAACTTAATCTATTACTTACAAAGCAAATAATAAATACCAAGGAAGAAATTCACATAGTAGTTCTCTGAAGGGGGAAAGTCAAAAACTATTAAATGCTAGAAAAGAGGCATTTGTAATCTTTATCTGAATCATTTAAAACTACTGTAGATAGGGAAAAATGAGTCTGTGCACATTTGACTAAAGTTAAGTTGCATTGTTCGTTGGAAAGTAATTCAGTTTGGGCCAGCAATAAATTCCCAGATATCACTCGGAACAAATTAAAATGAAACACAATTTAAAATATTTTTTAGCAATTTCAGAATAGTTTTAGATTTACATAAAAGTTGTGAAAATTGTAGTGTTCTAACAGAATCCAAACCCAGTTTTCCCTGTTATAAAATCTTATATTAGTATGATACATTTGTTCTAATGAAATAGTTTTAATATTATTGCTAAATAAAGTTTATGTCTTATCCAGATTTCCTTAGTTGTCACTTAATGTTCTTTTCTTTCCCATGATCCCATCTGGGAAACTGCATTACATTTAGCAGTCCTATCTCCTTAGGCTTAGCCATGACAGTTTCTCAAACTGTCCTGGTTTGGGATGACCTTAACAGTTTTGAGAAGTACTGGTCAGATATTTTATAAAACACCCCTTAATTGTGATTTGTTTTATATTTTTCTCATGATTAGACTGGGGTAATGGGTTTTAGGAAAGAATACCACAAACGAAAAGTGCCATCCTCATCACTTCAGACCAAAGAACATACTGTAAAGTGAGTAATTACTACTGAAGTTGATTTTGATCATTTGGCCAAAGTAGTATTTGCTGGATTTCTCCAATGTAAAATGACTCTATTTTGTTTTTTTTAAACCCCTTCTACTCCATGCAGTACTCTTTGGAGAGTAGCAAACAGCTGATATTTAAGGAGTAAAGAGATACAGAAAACCTATATAAAATCTTCAGAATTCTTCTATTTGAGAGATTAGTCTATTCTTCCCATTTGTTTATTTATTTATCCAATCATTGATTTATACAAGTATGCATTTATGGTTATTTACTTTATAGCATGGCTTATAAATCAATATTACTTTATTCTGTTGCTCAAATTGTTTCAGATAAGTTGTGGGGAGTTCTTTCAGTTGGCTCCTGTGTCTCTTTGAAATGCCTCCATCATCGTGCTTTATTTTATTTTTTTATTTTTAGAGCACTTCCTTACCTTTATGATACAGGCCTAGAATCAGCCATTTGTCTACGGATCGCTGTTTTGTTTTTCTCCTGGAGAATACAAAAATCTAAAAATATATACCAAAATACATAATACATATGCATACATATATAATTCAATACATATATACACATATATTATATATATGTTCTGTATGTTGTATACCTGTATATAAAATTATATATATATTATTTAGATTTCTAGTTTACATATCCATATATATGTATATATGAAATAAATCTGGACACCAAACATGTATATTGCTACTAGGATTTAGTACTTCTAGCCCATTTCAGTTTACAAAACAAGAAAACATATTTTTGTATTCTAATATATATATATATACACACACATCTACAAATATTTTATATGTGCTAATCTGTATCTATACTAGGTTAAGCCTGAGTCTATACTGTTATCTCCCATTACCATGTGGCTCATTTTAGCCTTTTCCTCTTGCTTATTCTCATGCCTACAATAAGGAACCTGGCCCCACTATCTAATTTACTCAATTAATTGTTTAGTTCCAAAATTCAGGTATAGTGGTTTCAGAATTATTAACCCATACCTCCATGGGAAACAACTTTATCAACCAGAATACAGTGCTTATGCTTAGTTCCTTTTGCTTTTAGTCATATGGATGTCACTTATTTCCAAAGTTACTTAGGCAAGTACTTTTCCCCAACCAATTAATTGAGATTGTTTCATGCATTTATAATACAATTAGATTGTTTTGTCACATTCTCCTTTTCATTCTATGATCACTCTTCTCCCTTAATGTTTTGCTGTTGTTTTTTAATTAACATACATTAAAACCCAGGCACAATGGCTCATGTCTATCATCCCAGGTACTGGAGAGGCTGAGGCAGAAGGATTGTTTAAGACCAGGAGTTTGAAGCTGTAGTGAGCTGTGATCATGCCATTAAACTCCAGGCTGAGAAAAACAGAGAGACTCCATCACAAAAAACAAAACAAAACAAAAACACATTAAAGTTCTTTGTGATGTAAAATTCTATAGGTTTTAATAAATGCATAATGTCATGTATCAACTATTATCAAATCTTACCGAACAGTTTCACCACCCTAAAAATTTTCTGTGCATCACACACTGAACTACCACTGCTCCTTGAACACCTGGCAATAACTGATCCCATCTCTTTAGTTTGCCTTTTTGGAATGTCATATAATTGAAGTCACACAATATGTATCCTTCTCAGACTGGCTTATTTTACTTAGCAATATGAATTTAGATTATTCAGGCCTTTGAACAGATTTATAGATCATCTATTTTTATCTCTGAATATAATTCCATTGTATTCATGCACTATAATTTGTTTATCCATTCACTTATGGACATCTTGGTTGATTCCAGTTTTTCGTGATTTTGAATAAAGTGACTATAAATATTCATATGCAATATTTTCTGAGGACATAACTTTCAGACCAGTTTGGTAAATATGTAGGGGAATGATCACTGGATCCTACGGTAAAAGTATGTTTTGTTTGGTGAAAAACTGATAATCTATTTTCCAAAGTGACTGCATCAATTTTCATTCCCACCAGACTGAAAGAAAGGTTCTGATGTTCCACATCTTTGGCAGCAATTGGTATTTTCCATTGTACATTTATACCATAGACTACTACTCAGCAATAAAAATGAACAAACTCTTGATACATACAACAACCTGAATCTCCAATTGATAATTCTGAGTGAAAAAAAAAGTCAATACTAAAATATTATATACTTAAATGATTTCTTAAAATAAACCATATTATATATATGACATTCTTATGATATTCTTAAAATAAAAAATATAACATTCTTAAAATCAAAGAAAAATAAGGAAATGAGAAACAGAGCCATGTTTACTGGAAGTTAAAGAGAAGATGAGGAGGTAGAGAAAGAAGTGAATGTAGCTTTAAAATGTAACATGAAGAAAACTTGTGTTGGAAAGTTGCTGTATCTTGACTATATTAATGTCAATATCTTGGCTGTGTGTTTTGTAAAAGGTTACCATTGGGAAGAATTGGGTAAAGTGATCATGGAATCCCTCTGCATTATTTCTTACACATACATATGAATATACAATTATCTCAGAATTAAAGTTTAAACATGGAAGGAAAATAGCTTAAACAACTCAATGAATGAAATAGAAGAATATGGACCAGGGGTAAGAAGAATGAAAATCCAGCAGGACTGTGTTCTGGGCATTGGGAAAAGCACAGACATGGATATGTTGTCCTTAGAGGTCAGGGTTTGCAGGTTCATATTTCTCCTTCACAGCACCAAATCTGGGTAAAGGACCTGCTCTGTTGGAATGATATTTCCCAGCCTCCCCCAGGTTATGTTTAAGTAAGAACATGTGAATTATTATAGCTAGATATATAAATTTTAAACCAGAATTTAAGAAGGAGATGACCTTTTCTCTTCTCATTTCACACTGGATATCAAAATCCAGAGAAAGTTTAGAAATTATTTTTTCTGGATGACATAGCCTTTGCAATCTGGAACTCCAAAGACTGCATAAAACAGAAGGTTGCTCACCTATACCATTGGAATAAACCATAACCAGAAATTGTTTTTTAAATTGTGTTTGGCCATATATTTTATCATATATTTGTTACACTGCATATTGTTATTACCATAACTAATAAAATAATCTACTAACTATCCCTTCCCACAAGACCTGGAAGACCGGATAAAGTCAACAGACAGACTCGGGAAATGACAGGCAACTTCAACAAACAAAATAATAACAAAACTTTAAAATATGGACTTATTTTGGACTCTCATTTAAAGAAAAACTAATATTTATTGCCAGCCACATGTAATTAGAGCTTAGTCATTCATGTGATGTTGCAACTATTTCACTTAATTAACTCAAGCTTTTGAAACTGCAGGTGAAAAACCTCCTCATTTAAAGGAAGTAATAAAAAATACATTCTTATCTGAATGCACAGTGTTTTGTTCATGTGATCCCCATTAACAACAAATGGGAAAAGGTATGCATATAAATTCTTTCTCATTAAAGTAAAACTATGCATGTTAGCATTTCTAGAGGTATATTTAAAAAGCATTGACAATAAAATTGCCTAAGTTCTATTTCAAGTAATTGGAAAAACTATCTCCAACACACACAAAAGCACACAGATTCATACAAACACACACCGTTTTTCCTCTTTTATTTCTAGCAAATAAAAATTATGGAAATAATTCTTCATGCATTCTCATGATATTTTAACAATATATTCATCACATAAAACACAAAAGATTAAAAGTGGACTGAAATTCAATAAAGTAACTTTAGTGTGTTCAGCAATAACTGATCAAAAATTAGAGGTGAAAAATTTTGTCAAAATATGAAACAATGACAGAGAGTTTACAAAAGCCCTGAATTGTGTAGTTCTTCATGAGCCCTAATACCATTCAACAACTTCTCTCAAATATTGAATTTTCATTTAGCAATTAGAAAAGAGTATTTCCTTTTAAACTCTATATAATATGACTAGTTCAAATTCAGATATTTAATTCAAATTCATGTCATAATATAATATAACAAATAATTGTCTTGGGAAGTTTTATTAATGAATATGGGTCTATTTTCAGCCTAGTGCTTATGAGAAAATATCATTTAAGCATGCTAGACAAGAACATTATTACACTGAATTTTACTCCATAAGCATTTATCTATGAGAAGGTTTATGGACAGAACCAGAAAAAGATTTCCTTTATTCAGGTAATATATACAATGATGATAATAAAAAAGACAAATAGCAATAGCTAGTATTTATTAAGCACTCTCTATATATCAGGAACTTTGTTGACCATTTTATACTATTTTTCTTTTTTAAGTTTAAAAATAGGATAGGTGTCTAGTATTTTTATAGTTTGACAGATGAGGAGACTAAAGCATTGAGAGATTTAGCAAATTGCCCAAATCGTTCCAACTATTAAAATTTAGAGCTGAGATTTGAATCTATATCTCTAATTCTATGTTCTTTACTCTGTTTTTGCACTAAATTCCAACTATTTTCCATCTCCTCTCCTTTATACACCTCTGGAAGATTGATCTTGTGGACTATTTGAGTATCTTTTTTGACTGCTTTCTGTCTTATCTTCACTGTTCCTTTCAATACCACTTTCTACAAGCCGGACTTCTGCATTACTCTTGTTTCTATGGTCATGATTTTACAATTTAAATCTCTGTAATTATTGGACACCAAGAGAAATATGGTGATAGTACTGAAGAGAATCCATATGATTTTGAGATAAAAACAACAGGACTATCTCTGTGAACTGCAATCTATTCTCAGTGAAAACATGCTCAAGAATGTCAAGAAGGCATAGGATCATAAGTTCTATAAAGGTGTACTAGATTCCTGTGGCTGCTATGATAAATTACCACAAATTAGGTGGCTTAAAATAATAGAATTTTTTTTTCTCTCACAGTTCTGAAAGCCAGAAATCTGAAATTTAAGTGGTATCAAGGTTTCATTCCCTCTGGAGCATCTAAGGAGGGATCCTTCCTTGGCTATTTCCACTTCTGGTGGTTGTTGGCATTCCCTGGCTTTTTTTAGCTTGTGGCCACATCATCCCAATCCTTGTCTCAGTCTTTATATAATCTTCTCCAGAACCCCTCAAAGCTGCCTCATGCCCCTTCTCAGTCAGTAGCCTCCAAAGAGAACTACTTTTATCATGCCTCTCACAGGATTTGCTTTATATAAATACAGTGAAAAAATGGAATAATTTCTAAATTAAATTTATATAAATTTGTGAAATTTATATAAATAGTATTTTGCAAATGGAATCATAGAAAGACTACTGACTAAGCTCCCCCAAAACATCTCTGTGATGATGGATGAGAAGAGGTCAGCTGGACTCTAGAGCCTTTCCAGTACCATTAAAATTATTCACTGTGGGCAATCACTTTTTCAAAACACTAGTAAGGCAGACAGGAACCATTTAAAATGCCACTTATAAATTTTATGAGCAAGTAATATTGTAAGAAAAGCTTCCAAGGACGTAGATTTTATTTACTTAACCACATTGCATGAATTACATTACATTTTACAAAAGGAAGAAGCAGTAAAACTAGATAAAAGTATGTAACCTGCTAAAATTTATATTCACTAAAAAGACTAATCAGGAAATTAAGATGTAGAAGTTCTAATTTTAGGTCCCCTAGTAACTCAGTATGTTTTTGTCTCTTTCTGTTCATGCTGTTATAATGAAATACCTTAGTCTTGGTAATTTATAAACAGAAATTTATATCTCATAGTCTGATGGCTGATGAGGAGTCATTCTTCATACATGGCCTCTTGTGGCAGAAGGGACAGACACTGTGTCTTCACATGGCAGAAAGGATGGAAGGAATAAACTGCCTCCCTCAAACCCTCTTATAAGGGTACTAATCCCATCCATAAAAGTAGAACCCTCATGATCTAATCGCTTCCCAAAGACCCCACCTTTTAACACCATCACCTTAGGGGTTATGTTCCAGTACATAAATTTAAAGAGGATAGCAACATTTAGACCATACCAATAACCATAAACAAGTTCTTTTAATTTTGTGACCCAAATTTGAAAATAGAAATTAAAAAGTTATGTTCTGCCAGAGCTAGGTAAATGCTTAGAGAATATTGACTAGTAAGATCCATGCTATATAAAATATTAAGTACTATGTAACTGCTAATATTATAATCAATATTTAAAATAAATTATTTTCTTAGCTAAAAAGTAGTATAATGTTTTTCAACATCACTTTGTATGCATTCCTTTGTTTACAATTGTACAGTATATGAAAATCAGTGCTTACAAATACAAACTGCTTTTTTAAACGGTAGATGTTTGAAAATAGAATTTTTCATAAAACTATCTCCTTGGCAAGGACATGTTTTCATAGTGGCTGACATCATATTTGACTAAATATTAAACTTCACACTGTCCTGAAGATATTTTGTACATTTAAATTGCTGAAAAGCAAATTTTATATCATTTCATGAAACGATATCTATCAATAATATTTTTACAGAAAACTATGCATATAAATGTATGCAAGTATGTTTTAGAAATTCAAAGTCAACAATAGCCAAAATTCCCAAATTATTCTTTTAGCTTCCATAGCTATCATTAGATTTCTTGGCAGTATAATGTCCTTTAGAAATTCTGGAAGCAGGAGAACTTCTTGCTTTCACCCACAGCATAGCACATCCACCAGATCTGCAATGCAGGGATTATGTTGTTACCCAGCATTGCCCATAGTGACAACAAGGCATTGTTTTTCACCTTGGAGCTGGACCCTGGTTTAAATCTTCGCTCACCATTTATTTATTTGTTTTTTTCTTTTTTTTTATTTCAGCATATTATGGGGGTACAAAAGTTTAGGTTATGTATATTGCCCTTGTCCACCTCCCTCGCCAATCAGAGCTTCAAGCGTGGGGTCCATCCCCTACGGTGCGCATCGCACTCATTATGTATGTATACACCCATCCCCTCCCCCGCCACACCTGCCTGACAGCCGATTAATGTTATTCCTACCTGTGCTCTTAGGTGATGATCAGTGAAACCAATTTGATGGCAAGTACATGTCGTGCTTATTTTTCCATTCTTGGGATACTTCACTTGAGCAACTTCACTTATTCTTCTATGTCTTAGTGTCATCAAATGTAAATAGGAATAGCATTAATAACTTCCCCATAGAGTTGTGAAGATTCAATTAGTTAAGAGTGCTCAAAAATGTGCCTAGTACCTTGTAAGTATTTAACCAAAGTGATTGTGTGAATGAGTAATGATAATGATAATGATGATGGTGATTTTAATCTGCTGCCTAAACTTCTTATACTACCATACACATTGTGGCAAGAGGCTAAAAATTACAGTTCATATGTACTATTTGCACAGATAATAATAGAGGCTAGGGTTGGGAATGGAAATATGCTATGTACGGCCAAATGTTCGGAGGTAAGCCAAAAATTGGTGATGAAATAGTGAACAAAATATATAGTGAAATATCAGGTGAGCCCTCTAGTGTAGATGAAAGTGGTAGATATGATGTGAAATGAACATATTGCACAATAATCACTTGTGCATATATCTGTATCCTGTTACTTTCTGTAATATATAGCCTATGATTGTTTTAAAATGTGTTGAATTCAGTTGATTTTCATGTATTAGCCACAAATTTTTATTTATATGTTAAATTCTAGAAGCACAGTTTCATGTCTTCTATGTCTACACATATATTTAATTATATCTCAACTTTAGATCTAGGTGGTTTAGCAAGTAGATAAATCCTGCAATGTTTATGTTTAGCTGAAGTTGGTATTAGGTTAAAATTTTATTCATTACTCTGAAAACTTTCAGAAGATACTGCTTTATAAGTTAGCACAAGGTTTAACTAAAAATGATAGGAGTCACAATGATATTGCAATGATTAGGAAGTGGACTGTTGATTCACAAGCTCTGCATAATCTTCTTCAACTGAAACCTATCTCTTTTGGGAAAATAAGAAACATATAGTCCCACACTTCTGCCTCAAATTCCTGGGAGCAGAACAAGAAATCTCTAGAGAGCGTTTTGAGCTGGAGAAGATGACAGAATTAATTCTCCCATGAATAAAAGGGACAGAGAGTCCTGGCTGCATTCAGCTTCAGAAATCACTTCAGAAAACATGGCTTTGAATAGGATATCAGCCAAGCATGGAAGAAATAAGTAGAATACAGTGAATGGATGGGAGTGTAATAGGGATAATAATGATGTATTATCACCAAATGATGCTGTAGATACTGAGATCCAATGAACACAGCTGTCCTATTGACAATTTCATGTTCACTACCAGTGCAATCACTACCACGGAAGAATTGAAAATTTGAGAGTGAACACTGCCACATGATATAAATATGGAAATAGGTTAGTAAAAGTTTTGCCACAAGCTATGTGTTCAGCTAAACACATAAAATAACTAACACCCATTTAGAACTTAGTATGTGAATGGTATTCTAATTTTGCAAGCATTGTACATATTAACTAATATGATCCCCACAACAATTCATGAGGTAGTGTTATGTATTCTCATTTTACAGATGAAGATACTGAGACATAGAGAAATTAAGTGACTTGCCCACAGGAAGTTGAACACTAGAATCTGATCACTGACTTGTTTCAGTGGTGATCACCTTGTTTCATGGTGATTCATGGTTATTTTCCCATTGACATCCTGCCACAAATCCAAATTGACATACAAGTACAACAAGAACCTTACATTACATTGATAAAAAGCCTAGAGGAAACAAGGCTCTTAAAGAAACAACTGCTAATGAGTCATCTGTGAATAAATAGTGAATTTCTCTTTTTAGTGTTTTTCTCTGTCTGGCATCTTTCACACCCACTAAATAAATTTTCAAAAACAATAAACAGCAGACAAAATGAGGCCAAATGTTTACTTGCTTTCTGAGATGTAGCTGTAGCTGTAAACTTACACTTCTAACCTTGAGAAACTAAACTTATAATTCTAGCTAACAAGGATGAGAAATTCTCAAAATACTTAGAGACCCCTGCAAATACCTACACTTAGTACTGTCCCCAGCCGCACGCCTAGACTGGCCAGAGAGCCCCTGATGACCAGGCTGCACCATCATGTGCAAAATCATGCAGTTCTACACAGGTATAATATAAATTTAGTTTTGGAGTGAATATATTCATTTTGAGTACCCTAAAATGCAGTTATTTTCTCTTAGAAATAATGACAAACCAACATGAACATGAATAAGAGGTACATGTTATAGCCACTGCTGAATGAGCTAACAGTGAGTGTGAGCTTTCCATGACATTGATCATGTCCTGTCCTGCAATACAAGCTAGTATACATATGTGTGTACACATACATACAAATATGTATTACATTTTGCCTTTTTGGAGGCAGTGACGGTCCAATTCACATCTTTTTCTTAGGGTAGTTACTACAAGGCCTGGCTCAAAGCAGTCACTCAATAGTAATTGACTCAAAAATGTTAATAATTAAAAAAAAATCTTTATACTGAAAAAAACTATTTTATATATGCCTAATTTAACTATTCCAAAATATATAATCTTCTCTTTAAGCCCATTCATATTCTGAATGAATCCATAAATTTCTCAACAAATCATCATTTGTGGTCAGAATACTACATTCAATGAGTCAGAATTTATTTGTAATGGATTGATAATTTCTTACACTTATATAGAATGTTATTATATTCTTTGGATTTAGGCTTTGTAATCAGATAGCCTTAGGCAATGATACCTACAACTGTGTAGATTAAGTTTAATTATATAAATACTCATGCCTATATTTTCTTTCCTTTGTAAGGAAAATTGTAATAATACAATTTTATAAAGTTTGAGGGAGGATTAAGGGAAGTAAAATATGTTAGCACTAGCATAATTTAATTTATCAGTAAATGTTAGCTGTTATTATAATTATTAATCTTTTAGTGAATTTTAATCTCATGATAATACTTGAGATAGCTGAGAATTATTTACGTATAAAGGACAAGTTCAGAATGACCAGCTTAATTACTAAATTTTTACCTCTAATAAGTGGAAGATTCATGGTTCCTAAAGCAAGTACAGTTTTTTAAGACTGAAATTGAATTAGGAGTTGATAGATTATTTTTTATACCTAAGCCTCAGCCAATTATATTTTGGTCATTATTTTGTATTTTTAAACATGCATAAAAAGCTATAGTTAAGTCATCATTTCTCAAATTTTCTTCCTCTGGAACATGTTTATGTGCATCTTTTTTTCTTCATAAATAAAAAGGATTAGACATTTCCAGGCTATACTCAAACAGATAAAGGGCTTGGAAGTCATCATTTCTATTCTCACAATAAAAAAAAAAAGATGAGCAATCTTAAAATTAACAACTTTTCTTAGATCCTTCAGAAGATGGAAATCACAGGCCACTTCTACCCAGAAAACTAGAGACAGAAGAATAAACTGAATAATACCTTAAGTCAGTAGAAGCTGCTAGAGACAGTAACTGCTAGGAACAATTAAATGTTAATTGTTAAATTTCTGGAAGATACCTGTCAATTATTTCAGAGTTAAAATCTTTTAATAACCCCAGTCTCAGGGGTCCCCCACACATCATGAAATTTACTTCCAGAAACCCCACTAAATCCTCATGATAAAGATTAAATTGTGTTTAGGTCAATGGGAGGGGGGAAAGTAACCATTTTGTAATATGACCAGAGCTTTCTGTTTTCCATAAAAAAGGCCTCCATTGAAGGGAAAGAACTTTATTAGAACTTTATTTGATCTAGAGGGAAAGGAATAAGACAACTAGAGTTCCCTCTAGATTTCTTGTCTCTCCCAAGAGAAGGGGAGAAAAGACTAAGAAACACTAATGAAGCCCAAAGCCAAGGGATTCTGGCTCACTAAAAGCAGAAATTTAACCATGACATAATAGAATACTTTCCTTTATAAATATGTTACCATTATATCAACAGGGCTCTGGTATAATAACAATGGGTTACAATGGAAAAAACTCCAAGTCATGAGGACTTATTAAGATGAAGTTTCTAGGGAAATACAAAAACAACAGGTGAGACAAAATGAGGACATCAGAGAAAATCCAGGACTTTGACACTTATAGTTCAAGGAAACATTAAGCATAGTCTACTTCCAGCCAGATAAGCATAAATACTTATAATAAAGGCCTATTTAAATAAATAACTATTAGCTAATATACCATGTCCGGGTGTCAACAAAAAAATGGCATTCTAAAAAGCAAGAAAAATAAAACCATATTCAAAGGATATAAAGCAAGCATTAAAACTGATCTAGAATGGATATGGCAGATATTTTGGAATTATCAAACAGGAATTTTAAAATTATTATCATTGATATGCTGAGAAATCTCATGAAAAAAGTGGAAAAATGTAAAAAAATACCCAGATGAACAGCTTAATCAGAAAGATGGAAACTACAAAAAAAATTTAAAAATAGTATAAATAAAAAACTCTGTAACAAAAATTTTAAAAAATGTCTTTTATGGACTAAGTTATAGATTGTAGATAGCTAAGGAAAGAATCAGTGAACTTGAGGACACATCAATAGAAACTTCTCAGTTGAAAATCAAAGAGAAAAAAGAATGAAAAAAACAACTGACCAGATATCCAATAACTGTGAAACAACTACAAAAGATGTAGCATATGCATAACAAGACTATCAGAATGATAAAAAAGAGAGAAAGTTGTAGAATATATATATGAAGTAATAATAGATGAAAATTGTGAAAAATTAGGGACATAGAACAAAATACAGAGCCAAGAAGCTGAAAAAATACCAAGAGGAATAAATATCAAAATATTTACAGGTAGGGATATTATATTTAAACTATAGAAAATCAAATATAAACTCAAAATCTAGAAAGAAGTCAGATGGGGGACATTTACCTACAGAAAATCAAGGATATCAATTATATTTGACTTGTCTTTAGAAACTATGCATACAGGAAGAAAATGGGGTAAATTATTTAAAGTGTTAAAAGAAAAAAAACAAAATTGAATTCTGTATCTAGCATAATTATATTTCAAAGGTGAAGGAGAAATAAAGACTTTCACATACAAACAAAAACTGAAGGAATTCATCACCACTATATCAACCGGACAAGAAATATTAAAGGAAGTTTTCAGAAAAAAAGAAAATATATTTTAGAAACTTCCATCTATGCCTAGGGGCAGTAAGGAACAAAAGAAAAGAAGCAGGTGGCTAACTGTGGATGATATGGCTCTACATAATTGAGAAAAGTTACAGAACTAAAGGCTCCTCTCCCAGAAGGAAGATAGAGGATTGAAGAATGTTTTCAATATTCCCATCCGCTAGGTTCTCTGCTCATCATTCTTTTGGTTCTCTGTCCATCATTTCTACTGAATATAAATTCTTCCCATTGGCACATGGTACATTTTCTAAAATTAATCACATCTTAGGCCACAAAATATATCTCAACAAATTCAAAAAAAATAGAAAATATACCATTTATACTCTCAGACCATAGTGGAATAAAATTAGAAATCAACCCCAACAGAAACACTCAATTCTACACAAAGTCATGGAAATTAAACAACCTACTGCTGAATGATTATTGTGTAAAGAAGGAAATTAAGGTGGAAATCAAAAGATTCCTCAAACAAAATGACAAAGAGGACAAAGGTTATCAAATTCTGTGGGATTCACCAAAAGCAGTCCTTAGGGGAAAATTTATAGCTTTAAATGCTTACATCAAAAACACAGAAAGATCACAAATCAACAATCCAATAAATCATCTCAAGGAACTAGAAAAGGAAGAATAAACCAAACCTAAACCCAGCAGAAGGACAGAAATAACTGAGGTCAGAGCAGAACTAAATAAGATTGAAAACAAAAAAAACCAGAAGATTAATTAAACAAAAAGTTGGTTCTTTAAAAAGATAAACAAAATTGATAGATCTCTCCCTAGATTAACCAGATATAGAAAAGAAAGGACCCAAATGAGCTCAATTAGAAATGAAAAAGGAGATATTACAACTGATATCACAGAAATGACAAAGTAGGCAGCAATGCTCACTGGGGAAAAGAATCACTATTTAATAAATGGTTCTGGGAAAATTGAATAGCCACATGTAGAAAACTGAAACAGGATCCATATGTCTCACCACTCAAAAATATTAATTCAGGATTGATAACAGACTTAAATCTAACACATGAAACTATTAGAATTCTGGAAGAAAATGTTGAAAAAACTCTTCTAGATATAATCTTAGGCAAAGAATTTTTAAGAAAACCTCAAGGGCAATCACCCCAACAACAAAATAAATAAAATGAGACTTGATTAAATTAAAAAATCTTCTGCACAGCCAAGAAAACAATTCCCAGAGCATATAGACAACCTACAGAATGAGAGAAAATATTTGCATACTGTACATCTGATAAAGGGCTGATAACCAGAATCTACAAAGAACTCAAACAAATCAGCAAGAAAAATCAAACAACCCCATTAAAAAGTGGACAAAAGACATGAACAGAAGCTTTTCAAAAGTAGATAGACAAATGGCCAATAAATACATAAAAAAAAAAACTGCTCAACATCACTAATCATCAGAGGAATGTAAATCACAACCCCAGTGAGATATCACCTAACCCCAGTCAGAATGACTTTTATCAAAAACTTCCAAAACAATAGATTCTGGCTTGGAAGTGGGAAAAGGAACACTTATCCACTGATGGATGGGACTGCAAACTAGTACAACCTCTGTGGAAAATAGTATGGCAATTCCTGAAAGAACTAAAAGTAGACCTACCATTTGATCCAGTAATCCCGCTACTGAGTATTTACCCAAAGGAAAGAAATTCATTTTATCAAAAAGGCACTTGCACTCGAATGTTTACTGCAGCACAATTCACATGGGCAAAGATCACGAATTAACTTAAGTGCCCATCAGTTCATCAGTAGATTAATAAAATGTATTACGTGTATATTATGGAGTACTACACAGCCATAAAAATGAATTAATACCTTTTGCAACAATCTGGATGGAACTGAAGACCACTCACCTAAGTGAAGTATTGCAAGAATGCAAAAACAAACACCACTTGTACTCACTATTAAATTGGAACTAACCAATCGGCACTCATGAGCACATATGGAAGTAAAACTCAACAGAAATCAAGTAGGTGGGAGGGAGAAAGTGGATTGGTGAAATTATACCTAATGAGTACAATGTACACTATCCGTGTGATGGGCATACTTATAACTTTGACTCAGTAGTACAAAAGCAATCTATGTAGCCAAAACATTTGTACCCCCGTAATATTTTTTTTTTAAAAAGTAAAAAAAAGACTACTCTGGACAGCTAGCCAAAGTAATAACAAATAGCTAAAACAATTAATAAATTAATACAGCAATAGATAAATAACAATATCAATATATGCATTTTTTTCTACTTGGAAACCCTCTTTAAATTTCTTATGTCAGAGCCATCCGGAATGGTAGCCATGAGCCACAAAATAGGGCTAGTCCAAATTAAGATGTGCTGTAAGTAAAAAATGCATACCAGAATTCAAAGATTTAGTATAGAAAAAAGTAAAACAACTCATTATGTTTTCTAAATTTTGATTATATGTTGAATTGATAGTATTTTAGACATAATGAATTAAGTAAAATATATGAAAATTAAAAAAGTAAAGTGTACATGGAAAGGCAAAGGACCCAGAACCATCAAAATATTATTAAAGAAGGTTAGAATATTGATATTTCCCAACTTCAAGACTTACTATATAACTACAATAATCAAGGACACATAGCATTGGCAAAAGAGCAGACAGACATATCCATAGAACAGAATAAGGAGCCCAGAAATAGAACCATACATATATAATCAACTGATTTGATCTTGACAAAGGAGGAAATCAATTCAAAGGAGAAAAGACAGTCTCTTCAACAATGTGTGCTGGAACAACTGGATATCCACACACAAAAACAAAAATTAATCTAGACTCAGAGCTTAAAACCTTCACAAAAAATAACTCAAAATGGATCATAGACCTAAATGTAAAACATATATCTCTAAAACTTCTAGAACTTAACTTGGGGAAAATATCTAGGTGACCTTAGGTTTGGCAATGGGTTTTGAGATGCAACACCAAAAAAATGATCTATGAAAGAAAAAAAATCTGATCAGTTGTACTTCATAAAAATTAAAAACTTTTACTCCAGAAACAGCACTATGAGAGAACAAAAAGATAAGTCACATACTGGGAAAAGATCTTTGCAAAACTCATATTTGATAAAATACTTGTATCCAAAATACACAAATAACTCTTAAGATTGAACAATAAGAAAATGCAATTAAAAAGTGGGTAAAATATCTGAACAGACACTTCAGCAAAAATATGTGTAGGTAGCAAATAATAAGCATATGAAAAGATGTTCCACACTATATTTCATAAAGGAAAGGCAAATTAAAACAATGAGAAACCACTACACATCTCTTAGAATGACTAAAATCCAAAACACTGTTAACATCAAATTCTGGTAAGGATGTAGAGGAATTCTCATTCATTGATGGTAGAACACAAAATGTATAGCCACATTATCAGACAGCTAGGAAGTTTCATATAGAACTAATGTAATTTTACCATATGACCCAGAAATTGTGCTCCAAGTGAGTGGAAAACTTACGTACACATGAAAACTTGCACATTGGCGTTTATAGCACCTTGATTCATGATTGCCAAAGATTGGAAGCAACCAAGATACACCTTAAGAAGTAAATATATCAACCAACTGTGGTACATTCGTACAGTGGCATATTATACAGTGATAAAAAGAAATAAATTTTCAAGCCACAAAAAGGAATAAATCTTAAATTAATATTGCTAAGTGAAAGAAATCACTCAAAAAAGTTACA
This sequence comes from Lemur catta, assembly GCF_020740605.2. Taxonomy (NCBI): domain Eukaryota; kingdom Metazoa; phylum Chordata; class Mammalia; order Primates; family Lemuridae; genus Lemur; species Lemur catta. The sequence goes on from NC_059139.1 coordinate 68,521,396, forward strand.
TACTGTATGATTGCAACTACATGACATTTTTGCAAAGGAAAAATTATAGACAGTAAAAACATCAGTGGTTTCCAGGTATCTAGGGTGAGGAGAGAGAAGCGATGAATAGGTGAAGTTCAAGGAAATTTTAGAGCAGTGAAACTACTCTATGTAAAACTGCAATGGTGGATATATAACATTAAACATTCGTCAAAACCCATAGAACTGTAAAACACAGGAGTGATCTCTAATATAAACTATATACTTTAGATAATAATAAAATGTCAGGATCTGTTCATTAATTGTACCAAATGTGCTCCATTAATGCAAGATATTAAACAAAAACTTCAAGGGTGGACAGTCAGTGGACATGGGAACTCTGTACTATCTATTTAACTGTTCTTTAAATACAAAACTGTTCTAAAGATAAAGTCTGTTAATAACAAAACAAGAATAGGGAAAGTCTGCTAACTACACACTTAATCAAAATGTTTTGTTGGATGTTCGCTTGTTAATAACTCTGAGATATTTTCAATAAACACTTGATTTACAATGTTTCCCCAACTTCATTGATAATAATAGTCTTCTTTTAGCAGAATGCCCATTTATATCAAGAATGTTATTGTATTACAAAATACCTATGTCATCATATTGCTCCTTCACTTGTGTACACACATCTCTAGGTGGAAGCACTAGGCTCATGAATAATTAGAATTGGTTAATATTCTTTTTATTTTAACTCAGGCATCTTGCTGAGTGAGGTATACTTGCTTGAGCAGGTACTCGTGTAGTAGTGGTTATTGATATTGCAAGGTCAACAGCTGTCCCAAGAACTTGACATTTACTACCTCTTCTTATTTGTCTACAAAATTTTCAAAAATTCTTTCAAAACTATCACTTTTATGTACTATTTAGTGATTGTCCTTTATTTCTCTTTTTTCCATCTCATTACAATCTGTCAGTTTAATTTCACAGTAAATTGAGTGGTATCAATGTCCCTGAAACTCTCCCTCTCATTAGCAATCGTGTGAGTTAACAGATAAACCCCCCTGAACCAAGAGGTATTACCCCATGCGTATTCCTTATCTTGACCCCTGCCTCTGACCTTACCAAGTGGTAACTTATATATCACTTATGTCTCTATGTAATTTCTAACCTCATTCTGGTAATATGTTAAATGTGGAAGTATATTTTTCTCTTAATCTCCAAACCGCTGTTGACACTCAAAAGGCCCACCTTAAATTCATAGACTTTTCAAATTGTATTTTCAGTGTCAGAAACTTTTCCCAGTAAGCTTGGTAAGGCATTCTATCTCCCTTGTGGAAATGAATCCTTTTATACTTGTGGTCCCAAACCCCGAGACCACAGACTGGTACCAGTTCATGGCCTTTTAGGAACCAGGCTGCACAGGAGGAGGTGAGTGGCAGGGAGTGAGCAAATCTTCATCTGTATGTACAGCTGCTCCCCATTGCCTGCATCCCTGCATAAGCTCCACCTCCTGTCAGATCAGCCGCAGCATTAGATTCTCATAGGAGCTCAAACTCTACTGTAGATTGCATATGTGAGGGATCTAGGTTGCGTGCTTCTCATGAGAATCTAATGCCTGATGATCGGAGGTGGAGCTGAGGCAGTGATGCTAGCACACTGGAGAGCAGCTGCAAATACAGATTACCATTAGCAGAGAAGTTTGACTGCACAATAAATGTAATGCACTGGAATCATCCTGAAAATATCCCCACTCCCACCCCTGGTCCATGGAAAAATTGCCTTTCTTGAAACCAGTCCCTGGTTCCAAAAATGTTGGGGACTGCTGCTTTATACCATGGCCTCTACCCTGGGGTATTCATGTATATTTTGGCACAGGCATATATTCACTAGATTTCCTCTCATTTTGATGTCAAAACATATTGATCTAGGAGAATTGAGAGGACTTCTAAAGTAACTAGCAGAATCATACAGCTTAGTCATAATTAAGATTCAAACCAACCTTAGTTATCATAGAGTATTCCACTCCCCAGCGAGCATGCTTTCATATTACTATTGCTGTCAAATCTAATTGAATTGTTTCCCCAACATTTTGAGACAAGATAGTAAATTGACCATTAATAACTGAGACATTAAAAATAGAAAGAAGAAATAAATAAAGAAAGTGACTACTTTCATTCTAATAAACACATTCAAATTATTTGGGGAAACAAGCTGGTGTTGGGAAAAAGAAATTGACTAACCAAATATTTGAATTGGGAATATGAAGGGATATGTATAATTAAAGAAAACAAGAAGAGCAATCTGATTCAAGATCATCCAATATACAGTATAATTGTTCCCAGTCCTATTCTTCATGTGTCTACTCCAAAATTTCACTCTCTCCTATTATTTAGTTTGAGTAAATATGTGTAAAGAATAGCTAATTGAGTCCAGGCAGGAAAATCTCTCTTGAAGAGGCCTATTGCATAATGGTTTTGTCTTTGTATGTGTGTTGCTCACTCCAATAATAAATGGTAGATTATATCCACACATTGGTGGATATAAAAGAAAGAATACCATAAAACCATAATATCTTTGTGGAGATAATGCTTAAAATTTGGTTTCTTGCAATAATTCCAAGTTAATGATCTTTTTGTCTAAGATGGATTTCCTTAGTTTAACATTAAAGTCATTCTGAAAATGCTCTTTCTTACCAGCATCACTTGTACAATAAACATTTGAGTGGACAATACTGTTGGTAATTGTCCTAAATACTGTATTTCATCACTTTATCACTATCATAATTAACTCCAACTGATTTGCCTCACATCTGTTTCATTAAGCTATTCTTTTAGACTACATTGCTGATGTATTGCTAATATTTGAAACATTTTGAGATAAAATTATCATGTTCTTGATAACAGCTGTTGACCACTCTCCTCACATCTATTTGAGAAAACTAATAGAAACATCTCTCATTTTTAAGATTGCTCAACACAACTGTAGATATATACAGATAGCTGAACCAGAATAGTAAGTAGCAATATTAAAACAGTAACAATAATCCATGGTACTCTTATATACTTTGCATACATGCTCAGTGTTTTTTAAATCCATTTTCTGCATCCATCTTCTGTATCTTCATAGTAACACTAAGCATATGAGGATTAAGTAAATTTTTTTCATGAGCACACATAGCTAATTTTAAGTAGGTTAAGCGTTAAAAAACAGGCTTTTGTTTAGTGAAATGTGGTGTTTGGCCCTGGGGAAGAAGTGAAACTATAATGACTTCTCCCAACTTACTCCAAACTCTTCTTTCCTTAAGGGATAGCTTTGCCACCTGTGTTTTGCTCTAGATCCCATTAAAATGCTTGAATTTTATTGCTTATGATTGAATTGGGTGGTGCTGTGAAAATAATCCAGTCCAATTTTTAATCCATGGTCTACATTCCTTTCTCTGGGTTTATGATCTCTGGTTGCATCAATGCTTCACAACCATCCTATGTCTGAGCTGCTACCTCTGACCTATTGCTCAGATTTTCCTTCATATCCTATCTTGTTTTGCCTCAGATGTACATCCTTATTGTCTATCTCCAATAGTCTTCTACAGTTGGATCCATTCTGTTAAAGTCAAGTGTCATCATGCATGTCCATAAGTTATTTAGAAATAGTTATTATTGTAATAATACCATCTTTGGAGAGATAATTTTAAGGCTTGTATTTAGTTTGGAAGAATATACTAAGGTTTAAATAGGCCAGAAAAAAAGTATTTCACCTTAACACAATGCAGTAAAAAAACCCCTATGGATCCTTGAGAAAGACTGAAACAATTTGGAAAAAAAAAATACTGTCTGTATCTCAGTCTCATAAACTTTTATTTTTCCTAAATTTTTTCACCTGTAAACTGACACTGGCGATCTAAATCTTCCCTGTGGGGATTTGTGAGGTATGACTAATGTTGCTAAATCATGCTGAAAAAAAACAAAGCTTTGCGTTTAATATAAGTTGTGACAATAAGACAAGTGATTAGCAAAGCTTTTGTTTTTGAGCAAAACATACATTTGTACTTTCATATCATTGCATGTCTCCCTTTGGCATGGTATAGAATTTACCAAGAGAGTGTTATAGGAGCATTTTCTGTGTCCCTATTTTATCCATGATGAAGATTGTCTTGTTTTTCAGTTTCAAAATAGGGGGGAAAATTCTTTGATTCATTAATTTAAAAATAGGACTACAGAGGTTGAATTATCTGACAGATGAGGGATGAATTACAGGATACTCTGCAGATGTCAATTAGAAATATTTGGCACAATGTTATTACCTGCTAATGCAAAATGCTAGAACTGGAGAAGACCAAAATTAAACTCTAAGGATTTGAAGAAAGATTAGATACTTTCAAGTGAAATGCTTGACGGAAAAAACATCTGTGACAAGATCATTTGGCTACTTCAACACATGCAAGGAAAATGCCGTTTACCTGGAAAATGTTAATTTTATTTTCATTAGCAGGAAGAGACAGCGGATGCTTACAACAATAGAATTCATAAGCAGAAAGCAACTAATTTTTATTCTGGATGTAGAACAAGATGATTTGCACCCTAACATTTATTTCATCAAGGACTTTTAGGAAATCAGAAGAATAGTATATATTTTTGCCATTTTTTAAAAGTTACACATTAGGTTATTTTTTCATCTTGGTGGCTTCTTTCATTTTAAATTCTTTTTTACCCCATATTTCCTATTTTTCTATGGAAAATGTTGACTTCTTAAATATTATAATCATTCAAGTGACATTATTAAATATTTAGCTTGACTCATCAGCTGATAATTATTATGTACTCAAATTAGCCAAACAGTATTACAAAAAATAAAAAATATAAATAATAAATAAATAGAAACTTCTAAGAATTGATGGATATATAATTTAAAAGCCAACATTTCCTAACATTATGGATAGTGATATTAGGTTTTTTTCCAAGTATTAATTTTATGTTATTGTTCTTACTCCATTGTGTTATCTATTTATCCACCTGTTTATCTTTCACCTAATCTGAATTTATCTTTCATCTAATCTGAATTTATCTTTCACCTAATCTAAACATAATTCAGAGTAAAAAAACCCTGGTGAAATTATGTGTGCAGGCAGGCTGGGCAGAAGAGATAAGGATAATGCAGATAGGGGGCCTAGACAAAGAAGGATCTTCGTGGAGGGGCCAAGACGGTGGACTAGAAGCAGCCTGCACTCACCACTCTCAACGAGAGGATCAAAGGTTCCAGGTAGGGGTTCACGCGTGGATAGACCCTCTCAGAGAGAGTATTGTGAATTATCAGAGATGCAACTAGAGACACCCAAAGCAGGGGAGCGAAAGACGACGTGACCCATGTGACAAGATTGGAAGTTATCTGGGGAAAGCTTCCACATACGGGGAAGGAATAGGGGAGAGATACCTGGGGCTTCGCAACCCCCAGCGGACACTGAAATCTGAGCTGCAAGGGGGCTTCCCACCCCCAGCAGGCCTCCCAGCTGATCAGAGAGCTGCTTGGAGATTGCAGCAGCGCTGCACTGGAGCGTGCACAGTGGGGTCCCACCATCTTCTGGTCATAGGTCTTAACAACAGACTCCAATCTGTGGTCTCATCCCCAGAGTGTCTGATCTGCCTGGGGTCGGCTCCACGTGGGCTTCCTCCCCATTACCCTTTCCAGCTCAGAGAAGGAGCAGGGAGGGTGGGCGCCCTCACGTGCACTGTGGCGGGTGCCATGCCCCTCAACCCCCACAACTGGCTGTTTCCCCGGGATCCAAACAGAGCAAGCACCCACCGACCCTCAGGATCTGCCGCTACCATCTTGCCATCTCAATAGTGTTGCCGCTGTCACCTGAGTAGCGTTGCAGCAGCTGCCACGGTCAGACCTGGGTGAAGGGAGAGCTCCAGCCACCATATATTACCACGGCCCCACCAGCCGTGTGTTGCCCAACTGCGGTGGCTTGAGGCACCACCTTGCCCAGGCACCGGCCAAGGCCTCTGCCCGTTCAGGCACCACCGAGGTCCTGCAACCCTCCCAGGCACTGGCCAAGGTCCCATGACCCATCCAAGTCCTTACCAAGGTACGACAACTCATGCGGGCAACCATCAAGGTCATACAACACACCCCATCACCCTTTGCAGTCCTGTGATGCATCCAGGCACACACTAAGGTCCTGTGACCCACCCGGGCACTGCCCAAGGTCACTCCACCTGCCTCCATGGAGAGGGACTTTCCCAGCCCCCTGCCCAAGCTTTCCACAGTGGCCTGGGGACCAGCCCACCAATCCAAATGAATATCCTCCAGCGCCGGCTTGGACTGTGACAACTATAGGGCACTGGAATGATGCAAGAATACAGCTGGGTAAAAGGATTTCAGATCATCTGCCCCTCTCCCAAGGCATCAGTCCTCCAGAGTAGGACACAAAAGCACCATCCAGGGATTTCTCTTCCTTCTCACTAAGTAGGAAAGTTCCCAGCAAAGGTGAACAGGTACGCTGCAAATCTATCAGCCTTGAGCTGAGAGAAAAAGTTTCAGATGAGAAGAAACCAGCAATAGAATTCTGATCACATGAAAAAACAGCTAGTTCAACACCTCCAAAGAATCACAACAGAGCCATAGCAACGCATCCCTGCCAAAAGCAAATTATCAAAATGTCAGAAATGGAATTCATAATATGGATGGCAAACAAGATGAATGGAATTGAAGAGAAAATTTAAAACCAAAACAAAGAAACCAAAAAAATATTTCATGATGTGAATGGAAAATATGAAAAACTCACTAAAGAGATAGGCTACATAAGAAATAATAAAATAGAACTTAAAGAAATGAAAGAGTCATTTAGGGAATTACAAAATACAGCAGAAAGCTTCAACAACAGAGTAGACTAAGCAGAAGAAAGAACCTCAGAGCTTGAAGACAAGACTTTCAAAGTAATCTAGCCAGTCAACGATGCAAGAAAAAGAATAAAGAAGAATGAACAATCACTCAGAGGAATATGAAATTATGTGAAACAAGCCAATCTACTAATTGTAGATATCCAAAAGGGAGAAGAAGAAAGAACAAAAAGCATGGAAAATTCAAGGGAATTATTAAGGAGAACTTCCCTGGTATTGCCAGAGATTCAGATTCATTGAACACCAGGAAGATTCATAGCAAATTGGACATCTCCAAGGTCATAATCAACAACCTGGCCAAAATGAGGAGAAAATTTTACAAGTTATAAGACTAAAGCAACAACTGACTCACAAAGGAAAAACAATCAGGCAACAGCAGTCTTCTCAGTGGAGACGTTACAAGCCAGAAGGGATTAGATCCCCATTTTTAGTCTTCTTATGCAGAACAACTTCCAGTCAAGAATTTTGTATCCTGAAAAACTAAGTTTCATAAATAATGGAGAAATAAAGACCTTTTCAGACAACCAAACACTGAAGGAATTTGTCACTACTAGCCCTGCCCTACAGGAAATGCTCAAAAGTGAGATTCATGATGGCCTTCCAACCTACAGAACTGTAGAATAATACATTTGTATTGCATTGGTTAAGCCACTAAATTTGTGATGCTTTGCTATAGCAGCAACAGAAAACTAATACAACAGCTAATATGGTGTGATAACTAAAATACAGAGCTGAAAGCTGCTCAGAAACTACAACTTGGTTTAATTAACACTGAGTCATCTATCCTAACAAGTTACAGAATAATCTTCATGAATCCTAATTATTTTTATTGATCAAGAGGTATACACACCATACACACACATACCCAAGATATATTACTGACCACATAAAACTGACTGTAGTCGTCCCATGTGAATTCCATTGATTCACATTTCTACTCTGCCATGTAAATGTAAAATCTGTGCCTGAAGGAAACTTGTGTGTGTATGTGTGTGTGTGTGTGTGTGTGTTTGTGTCTTTCCTATCCTTCATAGCATCTAGGAAATTGTTATAAAGATAGCTGGACAAATGTATTTTCCTGATAACTTGAAATAAATAATAGCCCTTTTTTCCTATGATCTTTATCTTTTCATATTTGCCATATCATTTTTCTTGTGGACGGGGGCAGTTGTCCCTATTCATCTTTCAGACACATTTCCTATTGTGCTTGTATTATATCAGAAATCAGCAAAGATAGGATGATTAGGTTTATGTACATAAACAGTTTCAGCTAATTAAGGACAAAAAGAAAAATAATTATTGCTCATTATCTAAATAGTTCAGAGTCTGCCTGAGTTTAAAACAAGGAAAAATTATATAATATGCAAATTATTTTAGAGGAAGTTATAGATGTAAATTGTTGTAAAGATTTAAGTTGTTTCCACTTTCATTAAACCTAATGAAGCTAAGAAAGTTAACCTCATAACCCATAATTAGAATATTTTTCACTATTAGATAGTTATGATTTACAGGTTCATATGTAAGTGACATTGCTGACATTTTTCTTTGACTCCCTACCATTGCCTATTTCTAAAAATATACACTATTATGTTTCCCTGGGAAATTCTTTATATATCATTATGAATAATCCTAGAATAACTAAGCCACACTAAACCTAAGCAACTTCTAAAGCAAAACACTAGCAAGTCCTTCTTATCTGAAAACTTCAGAATTTAGGCCAATGCCATTTTATTCTGGAACACAGAAAGTTAAACACAGTATTATGGATGAAACAATCAAAGAGAGTTAAAAGTAATCAAGGAAAAATATGTTTTTTTAAGTGTCTTAATACACATGCTGTACCTATTAAATTAACAAAAGCCAGAAATAATCATAATCCCCAATGTAAACAAACATGTACCTTAGTTTTCAGTTAGTGACAATGAAAATTTCCAGAAGTACTTATGAAAGAATTTTGACAATATGTTTCAAAAGCATTAAATGTATTTATATATTTTTCTTACAATAATAGGGGTGGTTATTTCTAGGTGGTAAATCACTTCCATATTCTTCCTATTGCTTATCTCTTTTCTGACTTTTCTCCACTAAACACTCATTAACAACATCATTGAGAGGTATTGCAATTTTAAAGAGAAACAATGTTATAAAATCTTTTTTAAAGTTTATGAACTTTGTATCTACCTTTCAAAGATTTATCTTGTAAAGCTCAAAAAGAAGGAAAATAATTTGTACATTTGCCTTAGATCCCTTAAAATAGGGATACTATTAGGAAGAGACCAAATATCATATCTTAGTGAAATGGTTAAATAAATTTCAGTACTCCAGAATATAAACAAGCTCTGAAAGAAAACACATAAAAATAATATTTATTAATTTCCAATATGATATATTTTGTAGTTATTTCTAACTTTTTTCCATTGCATGTCTTTAAAGAACACATGAAAATTTTATATGTGAATTAAAAATTTTAATTTATATTTTCCACACAGCAGACCCAGCAAAGTGGCTAGCATCAACCCTCTCTTTTGGCTACACTCTCAAATACAACTAGGATTGTAAGATTAAGTCCTAAAAATTTTATTCCTGAGTTCATAATAAATAGAATTAAGACATCACTTTTTAAAAATTACCTATAACACACATTCCATATAAGTTATGGAAAAGCATAGTTACTTTTACAATCAGAATGAAGAAGAAAATTCACTCACAATTAAATATTGCTGATGGAGGCTGAATATTAATGTGTTTGCTAGTCAACATATATATTTTTAAATAATTTTAACAATGCTATTTTTTTTCATTCATCTCACTTTCTTCTTCTCTCTTGTTAATTGGATAATGGTACCTTAGGATTTGAATGGTGATGTTTTTAAGTAAGCATAACTATTCATAATGAAAAACATTCAGTGCTTGGCAAATATTCAACAAGTAGACATATCCTTTAGCTAGACCCTAATAATTAAAAAATAAAATATGTTAATATAACTAAAGATAATTATCCTAAAGGGAAAGTACATGTGACTATCACGTTCATTCCCAATACTTTAAATATATTTTTCCAAATTAAATGTGGTCTTTTAGATTCTTCTTTCTGCACAGAAAAATACCTGCTATGGTAGTCTGATATACTCTTTGTAAAGAATACTGTTAATGTTGCAGCACAGGAAAAACTAAGGACAATAGCAACAACAAAAAATTGAAGAGGAAAGGGTCTTATTTCAACAAGTCGATGATTTAGTAAAGAAACACTAAAGGAGGGGGAAGGCTTGTCAAACAGCCCTGACCTCTAGAAACTGGAACGCATGATCTGCACTGCTGCACAAAAGAACTAAAAAGACACCTTGAGCTTATTGAAAACCCATTTGATATTCAAGGCCAGACACTGATGAGTCCAGCATGTCCTCTTTCCTGAAGAGGCTGCCAAGGAGATCCTAAGGTCACTTTGGTCAACATACACAGTGTGTGGGCAAAGGGCAGATGAGTCCAGGATAAATATTCAATCCTTGTGATGTCCACCATTTTATCCTATTTAGTTTGCAAAGGAAGAAGCACTTCAGCACAAATGTTGCAATCAGAATGAAAGCTACTTGGTCTGAACAAGAAAAAATAATTATTTACTTTTTTCAGTGAAATTCATGATAGTTTTGAGTGGTTTCAAGATTTAATATTTTGCATTCATCTTTAATAACTCTAAGTGCTAAGGAAACCTACATATTGATTTATTTTAATTCCCCGAACTTTGTATGAGGTAGATATTATGGAGAAAACTGAGATGCCAGAAGAGATAAATAATTTGTCTGAGGTTATCACAAATGTTTTAGGTGTTGGGTTTAGAAGATAAAGAAAGGCATTATAGTCATGCACCAGATAACTACATTTTGACCTAAATTTTGACTTTTTTTTTTTTTTTTTTGAGACAGAGTCTCACTTTGTTGCCCTGGCTAGAGTGAGTGCCGTGGCATCAGCCTAGCTCACAGCAACCTCAAACTCCTGGGCTTAAGTGATCCTACTGCCTCAGCCTCCCAAGTAGCTGGGACTACAGGCATGTGCCACCATGCCCGGCTAATTTTTTGTATATATATTTGTAGTTGGCCAGCTAATTTCTTTCTATTTTTGGTAGAGACAGGGTCTCACTCTTGCTCAGGCTGATCTCGAACTCCTGACCTTGAGTGATCCACCCGCCTCGGCCTCCCAGAGTGCTAGGATTATAGGTGTGAGCCACCGCGCCCAGCCAATTTTGACATTTTGATCAACAACAGATATAGGAGGGTGGTTCCATAAGATAATACCATGTGTTTACTATACCTTTTCTATATCTAGTTATGTTTAGATATACACATACTTACCAGCGTGCTACAATTGCATAGACTATTCAATCTAATAACATGCTGTAAAGGTTTGTAGCCTGGGAGCAATAGACTATATACCACATAGCGTAGGAGTGTCGTAGGCTATAACATCTAGATTTGTATAAGTACACTCTGACATTCGCACAATGGTGACATCCTCTAACGACATATTTCTCAGCAATGTATGACTGTACAGACTCCAAACCAAACACTATTCACTTTTACACTACATTGTCTCACTTACTGAAAACTGTCTTTGACACAAAAATCTCCTGCCACATCACTTTTCTTTCATTTGATTGGAAATCTAGTTTTAGGTAAATGGGGCAAATAGTTAACACAACAGGACTATTTTACTCAGTTTTTGCTTTTCTCTGCAGCCATGGCAATAGCCCTTGGTCAAACACTTAGCACTGAACTGTCAGGTTCTCATTGTGACTGTGTAATATGATGGGTCAAAATGAACTAAGTGGTCAGCATTTTTAAAGAAAATGTGAAGATCCATGGTTCCTGGATTGAAGTTTGCACTTTTCAGATTTCTGGCCCCCAAGATTCAGGTGAGTTTCCTTGGGTAGAGATATTTTACGTAAGAAAATTACATCTCATGTTAGGTTAGCAGAGAGTGAGGGAGAACTTGGAAGCCTGAGTGAACTCTAGTTTTTTTTGCCTATGGGTACCTTTTTCCTGCTGTTACCGCATTGTATCTTTTGCTATAACAAATCTTTACCATGATTATAACTTTATATTGAAATAGTGTTAAACCTTCTAGTCAATAACCTCATTAGTTGTGGGACCACCCTACCAAACAGTAGTGAATAACGTATATGGTGCTGTGGCAAACAGATTGTATCAGTTAGCTTTTCTTGTATAACAAAACATCCTCATAGTTATAGATTTTACTACTAAATATTCAAGAACTTTTTTTGTGTAGCTGTTCCAGATTCCCAAGTCATCACAAAGTTAGAAAAGCATCTCCAACTCTTGATCTCTAGCTTAGTTTCAATTAGATACATTCATGCCCGTGAATCTCTTGAGCTTTGGAAATTTGATCCTCTCCTTTACCGTCTATTAGCATGGACCTCCGTTGGACTCAGATATTCAGAGTTAGAAGAATAAGATTGTCCAGGTGGAAAGAATCACTTTATGAGCCTTATTTAACATAAAAAGTAAGAGTAATTAATAAAAGGTAAGGAATGAAAGATCTTATACCTATAGGGGATCAAAATATGCCTCCCCCAAATATATAACTCTATAAGGATTATTTTGAGCTATAAGCAATTGAGGAAAAACAGACAGAGGACAAGCTTTCTGCTCTCCCCTTATCTGCTAGAATTCTCCCTGGGAAGGTCCCCCCACCACCTTGCCACATAAGAAAGGGAGAACAACCCTTACCACCAGAGATGTAGATGGATCCAGAAGAGTCTCTATAAACAAACCTTACTGACTGGTCCTTATACACTATTAGTGTTCCCCAGACATCTACCTTCCCTTAATTTACTGTCCCTAAGAAGTCCAAAAACCCTTGTCTTTTGTCATTTTTCTCTAAATTTATCACCTTTTGTTCAAATGGTATAAAAATCTTCAAGGCTTGCTGCTTCTGGTTTTTCTTAAATCTTCTTTACAAGGCACCCCATATGCCATGTAAAACTTATAATGTCAAATAAAACTTTATGCTTTTCTTCTGTTAATCTGTCTTTTGTAAGCTAATTTTGCAGCCCAGCCACTGAACCTAAGAAGGTAGAGAATGTTTTTCTTTCCTTCCCTGTATAATATACCCAACAGCATAGAAAATAAATATCTTTGAGGTTCAATTTCTAGCAGACAGAAAAGATAACTACAGGCCAGGAAAGCAATCTCAAATTGAAGGGGCCCACCAACGAGGGTAGGAACTTCTAAGAAAGAAAATAAACAGACAGAACTACCTTTCAAGTTTTGATATTCTTGTAAAAATTACTACATGATAACCATGAATTATCAGCTAGTAAATATGGGTTGGATGTTTTCTTTCCAAAACAGTTCTCTAATATGAATATATTATTTTCTATAGACAGCTTCCAAGTATAAAATGCCATTTCTACCATTGGAAAAAAGTGTATTTATCTCACAAATGTAGTTATTAACATCTAAGTTTCTTAAGGGTTTTAAGCCCTTTACAAGGAAACTTTATAAAACTATAAAAATACAACACACACACACCGTATTGCTCTCTGGTTCTCAGTTTAGTATTCTCACCAAAGTCACCCTATTAATACCTTTAATGAATATAGTATCAGTTGGTATCTTTAAAATTATCTCACTAGTAATTACATAAATATTCCATGGTAACATAGGCATGCTTTGTTTGCACTGACTTTATTCAATGGTTGGATTCTATGAATTCAATGGAATGGATCAATGCGAGTTTGTAGTGAATACTATGGTGAAAACATGAGTGTCTGCTGCAAATGGGAGAAGGGAAATATACAAAGTTAGCAGAGGGAAAAATACAAAATAGGAGACATAAAAAGGGGAGTTCATAACAGAACATGTTAAATTTGAGGTGTCATCCAGACATCCAGTCACTAGGAAATTTGAAATAGAGCTCAGGGGAGAAACAACAGCTAGGATACATATTTGAGTATCATTGGTGTTTTTAAAGCAAAAATTGCACTGGACAAAGTTAAACTGCTAAGGGAAACTTTATTCAAGAATATTAGATTAGGGAGGAGGCTTGAACTTAGCCTGAACGCAACTTTGATGAAACAAACGGCAGTAGAGTTTTTTTAGAGCTGGAGTAAGGGAGAGATTTTAGGCCATCTGTGTTTGCTAATTAGTCTTACCCAAACTAAAAGTAAAATTCCCCATATCTTCTAGACAGAAGAGTTTCACAACTTTGAGCAAGGTCCTCATGGAAATTAGTCTCCCGCTCTCTCACAGAGACTAGGGCACAGGGGCGCTAACTCCCTTGATGTTTACATTTCAAAAGAATGGCCCCCAGGTCCTTTAGAAAGACATTACTAGGTTGTAAAACTGGGAAGAGGCTTTTGAAAAGATTTACATTTCAAAGGTGCAGAGAATGAATGAAGTTTTCTAAAGTAAATGCTCTAAGAAAACGGAGATCAGGACCTAAAGTCAGGGATAAGCTTGTTTAAAGTTTAGTACATCTGAGGGGAAAGTTAAGTCCCTCTTGTTCAATGTAAAGCTAATCATTGAAGCCATAAGAGTAAATTAAATTATATATGGAGTTAAAAGAGCACAGAAAAATCAAAGAGGCACATCATTTAAGTAGAGGAATAGTCAAAGAAAAGAAACAGCAAGTAGAGGTGTAGTAAAGAGAATCAAAAGGCGTAGTCAGGTGTGTAGTAGGAAAACTGGGATAATCAGGGATGGTAGTTTGGAAATTAAAAGGAAATTATGAGGAAATATCTTTTTGTGGAACCAAAGGGGAGAAGTAAGCAGTAAATGTTGATTATATTTTCTTCAAGTTTGGCAAGTTTGGCAGAGACTGACAGGATGGTAGTACAAAGGGGAATCATTTAATTTATGATGATAAAACTTAAAGAAATTTGCTGCCCCAGAAGAAAAAAATTAAACAGAGAACCATAGTGAATATACAAAAAGACAGGGTAGGGTATTAGATTGTTTATTATTAAGATTATAGGCTAAAGTGATACAAAAAGGCGAAACACAATTATAGTGGCTTAAATAAAAGAGAACTTGATTTCTCTTTCACAATAATACACCATAGAGAAGTGGCTGGGCTTGAGTGGGCAACTCTGCTATTCTCAAGATGTGGCTTCCATTTATGAGTCCAAGGTGGCAATTGTAACTTTCCTCATCTCGCAATCAGTGAGGAAGGATCTGGAACAGTTTATAAGCAAGGTTCAGAAATGGCACTCATCACTTCACTTTCATTCCTATCCTACTCATCACAAGACCTCAGAGGATTAGCAAAATCATTGTATTATAATTGATGCAATTCTTGATTACATCTTCTCATGGTAGCTTTCTATGACTCCCAAATGCAGCCACTGAGATCCTGGCAGTTCACTAGTCTGCTAGGTTATTATTCAGTGCCTTTGAGAACCTATCTTGGACAGAGATCCTTTCAAAATTGCTCCAGGTAGCACCATCCCTTTTAGTCTACATCAAATCCACAGAATACACGTGAATGTTTTCTTTGGTTACAGTAGAAGCATGAAATGCTCCCAGTGCAGCCTTAGTCTTTACTTGGCTGGCTGTGGCCAGAGTATCAGCAGTTCTCCAACCAGGTCCTAGACTTCTCAAATTCCAGAGGATGGACATTTCCAGTGGTCCCTGGAAACTACTGTATTTGATCTTCAATTTTCAAACCAGTTTAGGGGAGCTAAACTTTCACTAAGAAAAGGGGGTATTATCTGAAACTTTTTCACTTTAGTAGATAAAATTGAAATATTAAGAATCCCATTTTAGTATCCTTTTGCAATAGTATATATTAAATAAAATAAAGTAATTTATGATAGTTATGTGACTTCAAAATGGCAGAGTGTGAAGAATAAAGGACATTTGAAGTGTGATAATTTCCCAGCTTTACATATTGAAGAAAGAAATGGAAAACAGTGCCCAAAGTATGCATGTTCATAATATGCAATTAAATTATGTTAGAAAATGTTGACTGGGCACATCGGCTCACACTTGTAATCCTAGCATTCTGGGAGGCTGAGACAGGAGGATCTCTGGAGGTCAGGAGTTTGAGACCAACCTGAGCAAGAGTGAGACCCCTGTCTCTACTAAACATAGAAATAAATTAGCTGGACAACTAAAAATACATAGAAAAAGTTAGCCGGACATGGTGGCACATGCCTGTAAGTCCCAGCTACTCAGGAGGCTGAGGCAAAAGAATTGCTTGAGCCCAGGAGTTTGAGGTTGCTGTGAGCTAGGCTGATGCCATGGCACTCTAGTCCGGGCAACAGAGCAAAACTCTGTCTCAAAAAAAATAAAATAAAATAAAATAAAAGGAAAAAAAGAAAATGTTAGTAGGAACTCTAGGTGAATTTAACATAAGATGTATGATTTTCAAATAACTGCTTAGTGTTACGCAAGAATAATCAAGAACAAAACAAAACAAATATATTCAATTAGGATCAAGTTTGGATGATATGATAACAGTAATAACACATGGATTTAGGAAGCATTATGTATATATACATATATTAGGTTCACTAGTTTATAGGTGAGAGAATTAAGTTTACAAAGGGTAAACAATGTCTTCAACAACATATGACAAGCAGAAAATATTTAAACTCCCATATTAAAAGAAGGGTTTAAATAATTTCATTTATGATTCACAAATTCTTGGAATTCATGAAAATTTGAAGACATATAAAACAATGTTCATTAATTATCTCTAAATAATTAAATTCAAAATTAGAAATATTACAAATTTAAGACAAGCTAAGCAGTTTATTTTAGTTTGAAATAAAAGATAATTCTCATTGAGACATCTCTCAAACTTCAATCAAGTAGACAATGAATAAATATATACTGAGAGTATTTGAGTAATAAAATGTTTGTACATATGTTTATATGTACATTTATAACTTATTTATATATGTTTGTATATATTTTATAAACAATCTTCATGTATATGGATTTCTATTAAAATTTTATTTATTTTATAATCATAACATAAAATAGACCTTTATATAATTTACAGAAGAATCATTTCTATAAGCCCCCTTTGACCACAGTGAAATAATAATGTTGTTTATTAACAAGAAATGGCAAAATGAAAGAAAACAAACAAATAAATCAAAAACTTTATTTAAACCTTCTGAATAATTATTTGGCCAAAGAGGAGTTAAAAATTACAAGCACAGAATCTTTAGAAAATAATTCATCTTAGAACCTTAAAAATATTAACCCCAAAATAAGACAAGATTTAAACGTGTTAATAATGCTATGAGAAAATTTTAATAAAGGATAATGAATTTAAAAAGGAATAAAAGGGAAATATAGAGAGAAAAGAAGAAAGCAACACAAAAATAAAACATATTATTATGACTGTTATTAACATTTTCTAGTGAATTCTAGCAAATGGTTTAGGACATGTCATAAAAGCATACATATTGAAAAAGAGAAAACTTATGAAAATTATGGATTATAGATGATGTAATATTTTAGGGATCAATAACAGAGAACTAAACAACTACAAATAATCAAAGAGTTAAATACATTCACAGACACAAAATCAAACTCTATCAACTAAAACACCTATATATTTAAAATAACAAAGGAGGACTTATATATATATATGGGTGTTCACTCTTATTAACAATTAACATACACAAATTAATACTAAAGATGTAGTTTTTGTTAATTAAGATATATTTTGTAAACAACATATCAATTTAAGTACTCTGGTAAAAAGGTAAATTGCCAAAACTTTTCTTAGGTAACACTTTATATATTGGTCTAAAGAGAGTTAAATATGTTCATCCCATTTCAATTCAAAATTCTGTTTTTTAGGGAAGTATGTTCAGAAATAATCAGTGATGATGAAAATAATTGCAGGTATAGAATGCTGAAAGAAATGGTTGTAATAGCATAAAATCTATAAGCTATATATAAAATAAATTCTCCAGGCTAAATATTTAGTGTCAATATATGATAACTATAAAATTTTAAATAAAAATGAATTATCAAATTTTGTTAAAATGTGGTGTAAACAATTTATCTTTGCATCACTAATACTCCTCAAACATACACACAGACCAATAAGATAAGTTATACTTATAAACAAATAAAAACAAGTTGATCATGAATATACGTGAAAATTTCAGGCCTGCACATTTCCATTACTCTGAAGTTGTTTTACTTTATTTATTATAGTAATTTTTACTCTTTAAAAAATATATATTAATAACTTATTTACTTATTGTGAATGTAGTTATTGTTTTTCCTGCCTTGCTAGAAGGTAAGTTTCATGATGGCTGGAATTTGTCTTCTTTATTCACAGCTGTAGCCGACAAAGCCAACAATAGTACCTGTCACACGGTTGATTGAAAAAATATTAATATGTTACTACTGGCTCTTCATTGGTATAGGATAGAGCTTTTTCTTTCTTTTCCTTTTTTTTTTGTTCCATTCATTTCTTGTTTAATAAAAATATTTTTTCAAAGAAAGAAATAAAATTATACATAATAATTAAAAATAATTTGTTGATAAAAGGAAAATCTTGCACATTCTTTGACATTATTAAATAAAGAAAGAAATTATCAAGAAAGTACATGGTAGTGAGATTAGGGCAAAGGGAATAAAATCATTCTGACAAGGAAAAGCCTTGATGCTCCACAGTAAAGCATGGGTCTAGAGATATTTTTTTGGAACCAACTAGCATTTGGAGGCTGTGATATATTTAACTTATTTTTAAGTATGCTTTTCATAACATCAGCATCCAAAAAAATGAGTCAAGGAATCAAGGTGATGTGCCATCTTAACTAAACTGGGCTACAGCATCCAGAATTCTCCTTCTAGTACAATTCTAGTTAGAATGAGCTAGAAGAGATATTCTCTATTAAAAGTTGGAGAATATAAGAGAAAGAATAGCCATTTGGTAACATACATACCTTCTGTAAGTTATTTAATCACATACAAATCTAGATGCTGCTGTGAAAGGATTTTGCAGATGTAATTAAAGGCTCTGATCAATTGGCTTTAAATTAATCAAAAGGGAGATTATTGTGGTGGGTCTGATTTAATCTGTCAAAAACACTTTAAAAAAGGGTTTAGCCCTTCCCTGAGCTCAGAGGCTCCCAACTCAGACCTAGGTTTGCAATTGTTCTCATTTCCCCTGGATCTTCCCTCTTAAGTGTCTGTCCATGTTCATGAGGTGATAGCCTGCTCTTGTCTCCCTTTCTGATCGCTTGCCTATGAATTCAAAGTGTTAGCAAGCTTGTGCTCACTGGGCTGCAGCATCTTCTCTTGCTCGTTGCCTGTCCCGTGGACTTTGGGCTTGCTGAGCCAGATACCTCACCTAATTATGTAAGCCAATTTGTTGCAATAAATCATATTGATAGAAGATAGATAGATTTGGATAGATAATTCTCCTACTGGTCTGTTTCTGTCTTTGAAGCCTAGCTTACTCAACTCACCTGCCTTTTTGGTGATGGTGGAAAAAGGGAAGAATAATGCCAGGAGAAATCAAAGATGACAGAGCTAAGTAAAAATAATATCATTGACACTTACATACGATTATATCATGTTTTGTAAGTATCTTTTCCCCTTCATTCACATAATTCAGTTAGTAAAATTTGCATATTGGATTTGAGAACCAAGGACTTGGTTGCTTTGATACATGCAAAGGTTATAATTTTTATAAAAGTTTTTAACTTTTTTAAGAGAGGATGTAACTCTTCATCTGCAGTTACCATTTTACACCATTAGTAATGTTTTTTTACATGCTTTACTTGCTTATGTGAATTGACAGAAAAAGAGTAAACTGCTACATGTTGTCATCCTTCCAGGCTAGGACTAGAAAGGCTTATTCTTTTCCCTACATAGAAAACGAAATGCTAAAGTCAATACAGCCTCCAGAAGAACAAGTGGTTGAAATAAATACCAATATCCTGCATTAAAGAGGGAGTCGTTCGTCAATTTTCATATCACCATAGAAGTGTCAAACTTCAGTTATTAAATTAAATTTTTCTGAAACTCAAAGGATGATTATAGTATAAACATTAAGTGACATTAATGGGTTAACAAAACTAAATCTGGTTATCACAAATGACTGGTGGTGATTCTGCTTATGGTTGTTAGGACTTTAGAAGCGTTTGAGATATTTTTCTGTCTTTTCTGATGAGGATAAGCAAAGTGTTCCTAAAAATAAGCAAGACAAGCCCACTTGTCCATTCTCATTCCTGCATGTACAATGGATTGCTTCACACGGTCAAAAGTTTGCTTAGCTGACAATTCATATTTCAAGAAAATTAACAAAAGGAAAAAAGTTCCTAGTGGCTCAGCTCTGTTGCCCTCACTGTGCTATTTAGTCATGCATGGCTCTGTGAGCCACACAGAGAAAAGGCCAAGGTGGCTTCATTCTGCTTCATTATCAGCCCCCAAACAACACCAAACAGTGCGTGATGCAGCAGTCTTCACTCCTTGTCACCTATGAGAAAGTTGCAGTTTTAATCTCTCTTTCACAAAGCACCCTAGCATCTTTCTCTGTTGGTAAGTCGATCTTCTCTTCTCTCTCTCAGCATGGCTTTCTGTTTCATTCTGTGCTTGAAGACTTTCTATCAAAACCAGAAAAGGGATCAGTTCGAGACTTTGACCTTGATGTTTGCGTTATTATTCAATTTCCTATATTGTATTTCTACAGGTGAATTTGTTATTTTATACTGTGTTCAATAGCCTATGGTTAAGGAATTTTTATTAAACTGTGGGAGGAAAATAAACACAGCTTCTCTGAGTTCACATATTCCATCTTCAAACCAAAGAAATTAACTTAGGAGGCCTAGTAAAGACTAAACAGTCTACAAATTATTTACAAATCATTTGGTCACCTTTTTTTGTTTCTTTTTGGAAACATTTCCTTTCCAGCCCCCCCCACCCCAATTTTTACACTGGCATGCATAATAACATTCAATCTCTAGTGTCAATATACTTTTTAAGTACTGCAAAAAAGATTTCCAAGTCTATTAATGATAATTAAGAATGAAATTGGATTCTTGTTTCAAGGGCGACAAACCTCACTTATTGGAATCTCAGTTTCACCAGGCCAGGACAACCTGAATTAACCTCATGTTTTCTGATTTGAATCAGAAATATCATCTAAGATACGTGAGTAGTGAAATGAGCCTCTCTTGAGTATTTGCTGGCTTGGATAGACAGCAAATATGTGGGCATCCTCCCTGCTCCATGACGAAGATCATCTAGGCCCTCTCAGATCAGAGACTAAAGGTCTAACCATTCCCAAAGTCATTTATCTCATTTCAACCTCCACCAAATCATAATTTGACTTAAAGCTATCTCTGCTCCTACCTGCTTAACCAAAACTTTCTGACAATTCAAACTCTCACAAGCTTCTCTCCATTCTTAATTCCTTGAACTTATATTTTACTTATTGCTTGTGTCATACAATTTAGCAATTTCTTAGGTACTCTTAGTTTCCTGAATTGGTTCTCAACGTTTTCAAATTACTGCTTCTTTTGAGAATAGGACCCATAACTTTGGTTTGTATTGTATGTACCCCACCAACTTCACCACAATGCTAGTCTCTTAGAAAAAATTAAAGTCCTGCCCATTGGATGGCAGAGTAGTAATTGAAAAAATAGTGGCTCCGTTTTTAATCCTTAAATGGAACAAGGCCCAAATTTCTTTAAAAACATTTAATTTGAGTCATTTAAAGAAATACATTATCCCTTGATCTTTGTGTAAACCTGGCATAAAATAATTTCTATTTTTGTGAATAGTGGCAGAAGAGGTTGTGGGAAAATGGGTTTGTGCTCACTTGTTCTGGGAAATGTTTATCATTTTCAAATAATAAAATTCACTTTTCCAATGAATAACAGACTTGAAAAACATCTGCCAAAATATTGTTTACATGAAGCTGTTTTGTCCCCAAGAGAAGCTGATCTTAAATCGGAAACTCACATGTCCCACTTGGTCCCTACAGGCAGCACCTCACCAAAATACATTCACTTGCTTACTTCATATGGACAATGCTGAACTCATAGCATTTGCAGAAAATAATACACTGAGAAAAACAGAACTATACGTTTTTTTTTCATATAGTAATACTATAATAATACACCTAAAATTTGAAGGCACTTCTACTGAGAATGAGTTTTAACTTTGTTTTTTATTTTGTTAATACACCTCTCAGGGTCATAACCTCACTTAAAAGTATTGGTATCACTGTCCCTCCTGTGTTCTCAGTGTATTTTCCATGCAAACGCTTAAAATATTTTTAAGTGAAGAAATACACCTCACATTCCATGTAAATTGGCAAAGGACAATGTCAGAACCTAGATTTGATAAGTTTTCTCTTTTCTTTCTCCCTGACCAAATACTGCCTATTCTTCAGAATTTCACATTATCAAATATAAAGTACATATCCAGAAACATTCATAAGACTTTTTCTATCATGGCCTAGAATTATCTTTCATGTCATATTCTTATAATACTAGAAAAATCATACCATGTTAGATTTGAATGGGACTTAGGAAATTTCTTCATCTAATCCATACATTTGAAAAAATTGAAACAGAGATATACAAAAAATGTTTCAAGAAACACAGAAAATTAATGAAACACTAGATTAAAAAGATGTATCATGTAATTCATGACAAAGAGCCATATAAATCCAACCACATTGACCAAGGACAGCTCTAATTTAATACACAAACAAGTATTTCATGATATTGCTAATTTAATTTAGTTTTTTAAATTTTCATATAGTATGTCTTAGCCCAGATTTTAAATTCTGTCATGACAAATTCCATGTCTTAAATTTACTTTTTAATCCTCCTTAGACACTACAAGCATAGGATATCACACATAGTGATTATAAAGGTGGTCAGTGCATTTCTTAGTCTTTTTTCCACTGGCATAAAGTATAATCATGTGCGTAAAAGAGCAAATTCATATATTTAGAAATAACAGAGCCGGGAAAAATGACCTAGGGAAGAACAACCACAACAAGCCAAGCAGGTCACCATGGTAACACTAGGTTCAAAATTGTCATTCTCCTAGTTTCTCTGACATTTCTCATGTGTTCAGGATACAGGGCACCATCTAGTGGTTACATTTAAATTCCTGACATTCCACATTGTTTCACACTCAAGTTCTAAATAAACAAAATGATTTTTTTAGGGTGCACTTTTGTAGTTGTGAAATAGAGTCAGAGTTTGGTTTTCAAAATGTGTAGTTTGAAAATTTTAAGTTTAGTGAATTAGTGCTTGATATTTAAAAAATAATCGTATACAATATATCATATCTTAACCACTGAGGTGAGTAGGCCGATCTGTCCAATGTCTATCCTTCGGATATCACTCACTCAAATGATTTTTAAAGGAAAAATGAAGTATTTAAAAAATAAAATATTACTAATAACACTGGCCCCAGGATCAAAGAACTAGTCCCAAATTTGTAACTGAAAAATTTACTTAAAATCTGATCTTCATTTTTTCCATATATTTAAAAAATGAATTTGGGGAAAGTTATTAGTAATAGAATAAACTAGTGTGCTGTAAATTCTAAATTTTTTAAAAAAGAATTTCAGGACATATTTTAGTATTTTCTTTCAGGCAGTAATTGATTCATGCAACCCAGTTCAACAGAGAACTGACATAATAAATAATAATGTTATACAGATACTATTTCATTTTAGAAAGAACTAAACTAAAACAAATATGCTCCATCTGTTAACCAATTGGCCATAGCAATCCTGATGTGTTTATAAATTTTATTTTAAAAATTAGGAATTGTAGAATATTCACTGTCTTTCAGTCCCTGCTAAGATTTTTATAAAAAATCATTCTATTCAGAAAGGATAAGTAAGTACTATGGTTCTCTTGCTTTTATAAAAACAACATAGATATTGCTTATGTATATATTTCAATATTTTATGTACTACAGTATAATTTAACATCAATATATAAACAATATATATATATTCCATGTATATAGTTCCATATATGTATATATAGAAACATGGACCTAGAAAATTAGATGATTTTTCCAAGGTTACATGTATAATGCATTCATTCAGAAATAAATAATTACTGAGAAATTACTGTGCACTAGTACTTTTATAGGACTGAAGATATAGTAGTGAACACAATACAAAAGGTACTTGTGATGAAGCTTATTTTTCAGTGGAGGGAAAAAAGGCAATATATAATAAACTTTAAAATAATCCAACAGAGAAATAACAAACGGTGATAAGATCTATACAAAGAATCAAAATATGCTAAGTGAAATTTTAAAATACTGTTTAGATTGGCATGAAAATGTGAAACTCTTACTGTTATATTTAATAAAATATGTGTAATACCTGTACACTTAGAACTATGAAAGCATTGCTCTATAATAGAAATGATAAGACCTAAATAAATGAAGATATATACCATGCCCCTGTATCAGAAGACTCAATATTGCTAAGATGTCAAATCAACCTAACTTGATTTATAGATTTAATAAAATCCCAATCAGAAACCCCAAAAAGGTTTTCACAAAAATTTACAAGTTGAATTAAAGATTTATATGGATGTATAAAGGATAGAATAGCCAAAATAATATTAGAAAAGAAGTACTAAATTGATAGCACACACTATGTGATTTTAAGACTCTCCTTTATACTACAGTAATAAAGAGAAGATAAACATATAGAGCAATGGATGGGATAGAGAGTCTAGAAATAGACCCACACATATATTGATAATTGTTTTTTGACAATGGTACAAAGGTAATTTTGTGGATAATGGCTAATATTTTCAACATATAGGTTCTCATATCCATATGCGAAATAACACACCTGAGCAATTTTCATACAACATACACAAAAATTAACCTGAAATGGAATATATAATATATTGGTAAATTCTTTCAAAGTTATATGTACATTTAATCACATAACTCAACAGTCCCTCTTGTAGGAATAAAAATTTGTGTCACTTGACAGTGACTAAAATGTTCAGAGCAACTTTAATCATAATTGCCAGAAAAAAGAAAGAAATCAAATGTTCATCACCTGGTGAATGAACAAATTAATGGTATATCCTTACAATCAATAAAAAGCAACAAAAGGAAATGAACATCAGATTCACACTCTAAAATGGCTGAATCTCTAAAGAATAACCATATATAAAAGAAGCCAGACAGCATGTGGCATGAGTTAATTTATTTGAAGGCAGATCAGCAATTAACTGCCTTGGGCTCAAGGTGGGTGCAGTTTTAAAATATTTTAAAATTTATTTATTTTATTTTTTAGATTTTTAGCTTAAAAATTATTATATATATTCATGAAACACAGTGTGATGTTTAGATATATGTATACATTCTAGAATAAAGCTAATTAACATATCTATCACATAATATAATTATCATTTGTGATGCGAACATTTAAAATCTATTCTTTCAGCAATTTTAGATATATTATTTGTTATTATTAACTATAGTCATCATACTGTACAATAGATTTCAAAAAGTTAATCTTCCTGCTTAAGAGAAACTTTGTACCCTTTGATCAACATCTCCCCATAATCCTTGGCCCCAGGCTCTGGTAACCACTCTGTTATACTCAGTTTCTACAAGTTCGACTATTGTACATACCTCATATAAGTGCAATTATGTGGTAATTGTATTTCTGTGCCTGGCTTATTTCACATAGGACCATGTTCTCCAGGTTCATCCTTGTTTTTGAAAATAACAAAATATCCTTTGTTATGGCGGAATGGTATTCCATTGTGTATATACCATATTTTCTTTATCCATTTATGCCTTGATGGACATTTGGGCTGATCCCATTTCTTGGCTATTGTGAATAATGCTTCAATAAACATGGCAGTGCAGATATCTATTTGAAATACTGATTTCATTTCCTTTGGCTTATACCCAGTAGTGGTATTTCTGGATCACATAATAATTTTATTTTTAATTTTTTGAGGAGCCCTTATATTGTTTGCCATAATGGCTGTATTAATTTACACTCCCACCAACAGTGTGCAAGAGTTCCCTTTTTTCCACATTCTTGATAGCACTTATCTTTTGTCTTTTATTACAGCTATTCTAACAGGTATGACGTGATATCTCACTGTGGTTTTGATAAACATCTCCCTCATGATTAGTGATGTTGAACATTTGGAGGTCTTCTTCTGAGAAATATCTATTCAGGCAGGTGAGGGCAGTTTATTGGTAGCAAATGTTTTAAAGGGCTATTCCAGGGATGATGGACATATTCTATATATTGATTGAGGTGGTGTTTACATGCCTGTATAAATTTGTTAACTAAATGAATTGAAAACTTATAATGGTGTATGTAAAGTACACCTCAATTAAGTACATTTATATTTTTATATGAATGTATATTTATATATTATATAAATGTATATATTATATATTATGTAAATCTTCTATTTATAATAATCCATAAATATAAATATTATATAGATAGAATTCATATACATTTAATCCACAGGCAAAATATAGTTATTAATTTAATGGTACAGTTGTTGGACTATAAATGATAAATAACCTAGAATATAAGGAATATGATTTAAAATTTATTTAGGTAGATGGAATCTCTCTCTATCCATAATTTTGCCAGGAAGCTCATCATCAGAATTTCAAATGATAGAGAAGCCTAGTGATTCACTCTAGAATTTAAGAAGGAAAGGATTTGTGGCAGAAAAATATACTTTAGGACTGATTAAAAATGATAAAAATGTATCCCAAGTATAAATTATGTACCCATAAGAATTTGGATATTGAGTAGGAATGGGTAGAATTATACTAAAGCAGTGGATAGAAAATTCCTACTTGATTTGGGGTTTTGGGGTGGTACTGATTGTCTGTGGTAAGCCAGAAAACTTCAATTTCTGGGTTGAAGCATACAGAATGCCATACTTTTTTGCTCTTGATCAATTTAAAATCTCTGAACTTCAGTTTTCTCATCAAAAAATGTAGGAAATCGTATCTTCCTTACAGGATGGTTGTAAGATCCATACGGTTACAAAACTTTTACTAGTTTCTAATTGTAAACTCTTCAATCATTTAATTGAGAACTTTATTTCTTTTTTTAATTTTTTTTTTTTTTTTTTAGTTCAGAATATTACAGGGCTATGAATGTTTTGGTTACATAGATTGCTTTTGTACTGCTTGAAAATGTGGAGTGTTTCAGTACCAGTCTTTTACTGTTGTTGCTGTTGCTATTTTGTTAAAACATTTTTGGAAAAGCTAGTGATCACAGGACCTACTCATTATATTCCCACCTTCTCCCAATAATTGTGAGCAGCATTTTTTAGTTTTTCATTAGAAATCAGAAAAGCGTCTCCAGAAATATGTGGGTATTTCGGGAGTTCTACCAACTCTCTTGACACCTACTTGCTGTTACTTGAAAATAGTTTAAGTGTTCAGTTTTGTAATTATTGATTAAAATCTGTAGCTATAAATGCCAGATTTGCTTTAAATATCTAAAACTGATTTCATAAAAGTGATATAATAGATTGTTTATGTTTTGATATAGAAAATGGGGTTAATAACTAGGATTTTTATTTTATTTTTTTCTCTGTGTCCCTTGTAATCATTTAGTTCACTTGTATGATCCATATTTCACTGTTTGATTCATTATTTCATGATACTAAAGGCCACACTGTTTGATTCATTATTTCATGATGCTAAAGGCCAATATTTTACTATTTAAGAATTTTTTAGTTTCATTGAATTTTCTCTATTTTTTGTTTTGCTTTCAATTTTAAATTTTGCTCTTACCTTCACTATTTTTTTTCTACCTGATTGAGGTTAAGTTTATTCTTCTTTTACTAGTTTCTGATGGTGAAATCGTCAATCATTTATTTGAGAACTTAATTTCTTTTTTTAATTTTTTTTTTAGTTCAGAATATTACAGGGCTATGAATGTTTTGGTTACATAGATTGCTTTTGTACTGCTTGAATAAATGTTACAAGTGTGCCCATTACCCATATAGTGTACATTGTACCTAATAGGAATGATTTCTCTTATCCTCTCCTCCCCCCTCTCATCTGCATGATTTCCATTGAGTTTTATGTCCATCTGTGCACATGAGTGCTGATCAGCAAGTTCCAATTTAATAGTGAGTACATGTGATGTTTCTTTTTCCATTCATCCCACAATTCACTCAGGAAGATGGTCTCCAGTTCCATCCAGATTGTTGCAAAAGGTATTAATTCATGTTTTATGGCTGAATAGTACTCCATGGTGTACATATACCACATTTAATTAATCCACTAATGAATTGATGGGCACTTGGGTTGATTTCACATCTTTGAAATTGTAAATTGTGCCGCAACAAACATTTGAGTGTAAGTGACTTTTTAATAAAATGACTTTCTTTTCTTTGGCTGAATACCCAGTAGTGGGATTGCTGGATCAAATGGTAGGTCTACTGTTAGTTCTTTGAGGAATCTTTGTACTATTTTCCATAGAGGTTGTACTAGTTTCCAGTCCCACCACCAGTGCATACGCATTCCTTTCTTTCCACATCCACGCCAGCATCTCTTGTTTTTAGACTTTTCAATAAAAGCCATTCTCACTGGTGTTAGGTGATATTTCATCATGGTACTGATTTGCATTTCTCTGATGATTAGTGATGTTAAGCACTGTTTCAAATGTTTGTTGGCGATTAGTCTATCTACTTTTGAAAAGCTTCTGTTCATGTCTTTTGCCTACTTCTTAATGGGGTTATTTGGGTTTTTTTATGATATGCTTGATTTCTTTATAGATTCTGAATATTACCCCTTTATTGGATGTCTAGCTTGTGAATATTATCAACTATTCTATAGATTGTCTATTTATTCTTTTGATTATTTCTTTAGCCAAAGAGAAGCTTTTTAGTTTGTTTTTTTTTTAATATTTTGCCACATTTGTTTTATTTATGCATTAGTTCACTTATTTCTCACATATTTTAAAGTAAGTCATGAAAAGCATGATTTTTTTTAATTCAGGATATTACAGGAGTACTGCATGGGGGAAGGGCATGCTTGTAGCCCTGGCTTGGGCGAGGCAAACACATTACGTCTAACCAAAATGTTTGTACCCCTGTAATATCCTGAAGCTTTTTCATTTAATTAAATCCCATGTATTTATTTTTGCTGTTGCTGTGATTGGCATTGGGTCTTAGTCATAAACTCTTTGCCTTCCTAGGCTGGTACCTAGAAGAGTTTTTCCTACATTTTCCTCTAGAATTCTTATGGTTTTATGCCTTATATTTAAGTCTTTTAAAACGAAGTGATTGTGGTTCCTCATAATTAAACAAAATATAAATAGGGAGAGAGACACCATTCTGGAAGAGGAACTAATGCAATTAAACATATGTATAACACATTGAAATCCAGTTTAAATCAATATATACAATGATTTCTATTTTTTGAATTATATGCATTAATATCCATATTAAATATCATATGTATAAACACCATAATGTTAATGCTAATTCTTTCTGGCTAACTCTAATTACCCAATTAATTATAAGTAAACATTAATTTAATCTGTAATTTATCTACATTTTCTAAATCATCTACAATGAACATATAATACTTTTATAAGTTAATGGCCAATTGAATTTTTTTTAATTAAAGAGATTTTATAAGAAGCTGAATGAAATAACTGATATGAGTTTTTTAGGAAGATGTCTAGGATAACAGTAGGAGATAGAGGACTCAAACATATCACAGTTTCAAGCATAAGACCCAGGCATGTTGGTGATGTCATTATCTGAGACAATGACCAAAACTGAGGACACTTTGGAAAAACAAATTAATTTGGTTTGGTATATTGGGTTCAAGTTTTATATGGAAATGTCATTAATAAACTAGAGAGATTCCTTCAGAGCTTGACAAAGAATAGGGTTTGCTGGAAAGTGCTTGTGTAATAGACAGCTTGCAGATGTATGGAGGGAGTTATGTCCAAGCTTGATTTAGTGAACCTAATCTGCTATTCTTATTTGGAATCTTTATTCCTCTGTAGAAAGCACTGAAATTTGATCATAGTAAATAAAATTCTTGGAAATTTGATAAAGAAATCCAAGGGCCTATTTAAATTAGCAAAATAATATTTGAAAATCCCTTCCACTTTAAGTAATATAATCAGTAAACTCAGGGGTGGGAGTGATGCTTTCTAATCTAATTTTTGATTTTATAATCAAAATGTACCATCCCTGTAGTGCTTAAGAGAACCAATTCACAACCCCTCGGGAAAAACAGAAGTCTAATATAGCAGAGTTAGCTTATAAATTATTTATCAATTAAATCCCATGATGTGTTACTAGCATTTGCCATTAAATATTAAAATTTTAGGAATCACTTTTTAAAATAAAATATGTTAATTGTTGTATACTTTAAAAGGTTGCATTTTAAAATATTGATATGTATTTCCTTACTGCTGTTATATATCTAAACTACTACTAAAAACATTTTAATTCAATGTAGAAAAATAGAAAGACAGGTACTATGGTGTGCAAAAATTCAACTTTACCTATTAACTGAAATATTTCTGTCCATCATCTGTTGCATAAATTATAACAAAGTTATCAAACAAATAGTTACCAACTTTAGACTTATTAATTAAATGCTTTTGATAATTTATAACTGTTCTATATGCTAGGTTGTATCGGCACATCAAAGGAAATGTGTTGTGAGCCTTAAGGAAGAGATACTGTCTTTGTTTTTTCCTCCAAAAAATCCTACAAATTTTTCCTCTTTTTTGTCCAATGTCATAGGAAATGTCATCACCAGCCTTCTAGTTACTTAGACATAGAAACCGAAACATCACTTTTGGCTCTTCCCTTACCATCTATACGTTATTGTTATTATTGTTTTGTTGTTGTTGTTGTTTTGAGACAGGGTCTCACTTGCTCTATCATCCAAGCTGGAGTGCAGTGGAACAATCACAGCTCACTGTAACCTTGAACTCCTGGGCTCAAGCTATCCTCCCGTCTCAGCCTCCAGGATAGCTGGGACTACAAGTGTGCACCAGCATGCCTGCCTAAATTTTTTTTTGTATAGACCAGGTCTCACTGTATTGCCCCAGGCCACTCTTGAACTTCTGAACTCCAGTGATCATCCCACTTCGACCTCCCAGAGTACTGGGATTACAGGTGTGAGCCATTGTCCCCAGCCCTTCACTATGTTTTTGATAGCTAACAAACATCACATCTAATTCATCAGCGATGTAAAAAATAATATAAAAATTATCCATAACCCAACCATTTCTCATGAGTCTCCACTCTAACCACTATCATATAAGCCATCATTATCTCTAGCATGAATTATTTCAATAGTTTCATAACTGGTCTCCCTACTTCCTTCCCTGCATTTCTACCAGCCATTCTTCACTCAGTTACCATGGAAATCCTTTAAAAATTATATCTAGGCCAGGTGCACTGGCTTGTGCCTGTAATTTTAGCACTTTGGTAGGCCGAGGGGGGAAGATTCCTTGAGCCCAGGAACTTGAGATCAGCCTGGGCAACATAGTGAGGCCCCAGGCTCTACAAAAAATTAAAAAATTAGGTGGGCATGGTGGCACATACCTGTAATCCTAGCTACTCAGGAGGATGAGTAGGAGGATTGCATGAGGCCAGGGGTTCAAGGTTGCGATAAGCTATGATCATGCCACTACACTCTAGCCTGGGCGACAAAGGGAAACCTGTCTCAAAAAAAATGTGTGTGTGTGTGTGTGTGTGTGTGTGTGTGTGTGTATAATATATTGACACTGTGTCCCCAGTTTTCCAGTGGTTTCCCATGTCACTCAGAATAATAAGTCGATGTCCTTACTTTGGACTGTCAGTTGCTGTGTGATCTGGTCTCCTGCAACCCCCCTAACTTCATGACCTTCTCTTGACCCTCCTACACACCCTGCTGTAGCCACACTGGCCTCCTGGCTGTTCTTCAATTATGCTTGAAAGCCATTGTCTCATGACTTTTGCTTTTTGCCTGGAATTTACTTCAGTAGTCACGTGACTCCATCCCTTGCTTCTTTCAGGTCTCTACTCAAAATAGTCTATTCATGGACTAGCCTAACTGCTATACGATGTTTTGTTGTTATTGCTTTTTGGTTAATAATATATATCACCACCTGATAGATATTCAGCTGATTAATTCCTGAATGCCTATATTTTCCTAATTAGAATGCAAGTTGCATGTGTATAAAGTATTTTTTTCTGTATTGTTACTATAGTATATCCCACTTTTAAAACTGAGACATGTGCCAAAAAGTAAATAATTCAATGGATTTTCTCAACATTAAATATGTAGATGATCCCCTAGTTTCTTGCATCATCTATTTTTTGAAGAAAAACACATATGGAATTAAAATATCCAAAAGAAAAAATATAAAGAAGAATCTTCAATACCAAGAACCAAAATGCTTTATCAAATATATCAATATCAAATATATTTGCCTTTTAGATATTGTCATGAAAGATATATTTCTAGCATGTATTTTTATAATTAATTTTTATTTTTCAACATAATATAATATTCAGAATGATGTTAAAATGCCCCTATTTTTAAAATATGTACTTTTTAAATTATTATTTCAACTATAGTGTTTTTCTCAAATATCAGTTTTCATTTTTTGTTTTCATTTTTCTTTTCCATTGTTTTACTATTTAGGGAGAAATAAAAAGGCATATTCATGTACATATTGAATGTGCTTCAATACATTCAAAGGCAAAGCTGTTGTTATTGGAGGAGAATTTTTGGTTAATAAGCTACCTCATTGTGTAATTACTTTTAATTTTCATCAGTTGGTGTACAAACGACCAAGTTTGGTTTCTAAAAGATAGATCGCAAGTATCAGGTTGTGAGAGCGTGTGCTGTACAAAAGTTGAAGGTAAAGTTGGTACAAAACTGGGGCAATACAGCTGACTGACTCAGTCATTTCTTAAATCTAAGTTAATAAAATAAGAATTTCTTTAAGGTGTATAACAACAAGTCAGATTCCTTCACCCCCAGAGATACTGAATCACCAGATTCCCAACAGACCACAAATCACAGTTTTTAGCAAGAAACTTAGATACTCCTGCCGTATGATAACTGAGATTTTAAGAAACACATAATAGATGAGGGAAAAGAAAACATGATAATTCATACATTTGAGGTTTCTGGTTGTCTTAGTGCATTATTTATATTCCATGTCTTTGGCATTTCAAGCTTATTGACATGATTCAAATACTTACTTCTGCTTCATCACTGAACTGAAACTACATTCAAAGACCTCCACTTCCTCAGCTTTACCTCCTTTATCTGCTTTCAAGGAGGACCATGAATAATCTTTTGCCTTTGTACATATTTTTGGAGAGTGTAGATAATAGGGATTTGTCTAGCACCAGCTTCTTTAGCCTCAGGTTACTCAGTAACAACTTATAACTATGCTTTCCATTAGTGTGTCAGCTTCTTCCCATCCCAAGGAAAAGACCATGATGGGGGTTGCAGAGGAGGACGTGTTTTCTTTGAAGCTGAAATACCTACAGCAGTTAAAATATGGATAAAATCTTTCCTCGGCAGGATTAAAATACTATTTCAAGTTTAATGCTAAATAAAGGTTCTCTGTAACTGGAAGTTTTAATATAATTAGTTGTAGCTCAACTTATGCTATATTATAATAAAAGTGTTATTTTTCAAGGCAGGGAAAATCAATACAAATTGTTCCTCTGGAGATTATGTACTTAGTTAACATTTCACCAGTTATGTTGTATGCATTTTCTTTTTTCTTTTTTTTTCAGTATTCCTCTACTTAAAAGTAAAATCCTACAAAACCAGTTCATATATTTCAGAAATAAAAAATTGAATTCAGAATACTTCTTAGAATAGAATGTTAAATTTTGAATTGTACTAATTACAAGAAAACTTAAATCTACTAGGAAACCAATTTATTTGGTTTATTATCAGATATTTATAATTACTCCTTGAAGTTATATAATTTAATTGATGATATATTATATATTCTAGGCCAAATGAGTTAAAAATATATGAAAACCTGTCAGTAACCATATACTGTATGCCTGTGGATGCTATTTATGTATGTGCTCAGTAGCAAAGCCCTTGGAAAATTTACACCTTTGACAATAATTAACACAATCAAAGAAAGATCAATTAGATGAAAGAAACACACAATAATAACAGATATATGAAATTTTAAATATCGGTGATTTAAAAAGTTCTAGTGACAAATTTTTATTTGCAGGGCAGTAGAACAACCCTACTTGAATTGGTTTACGAAAAGAAAGTTGATTTTCTTTTTGAAGTGAAAAGTCCAAGCATACCTGGGCTATTTACCTCTGTATTTTCTTCACTTTATAGACAACTTATTGCCACCTCCTGGAGGAAGTTGGCTGCAGCTGTTCCAAACTATATCCTGCTTTTCCAGCAATCCATGTGGAAAAGAGATTTTGCTTTACCAAAAGTTTCAGTGAAATGGTGAGTCTGACAGTAGATGGCCCAAACTAGATCATGCACCAATCCATGAAGCCAGGAAACATGGATGTGCTATTGGCTTAGGTCTGGCTCTTGGTGCCAAACTTGGAGGTGAAGTTGGAATCAATGGCAATTCTGCAAGGAACATTGGATTCTGAGAGGGTAGGATCATCCCCAAATTATAATAGGCTTTTTGTCAAAGGTGAAATGGAAACTTAGTAGGAAGAAAAAATAGATCTCCTTTACTATCAAAATTATTCTAAAATTGGTCTAAGATTAGAGACAACACTATTAATTATTATTAATTCACTCTTTGCTTTTGATCAGTTTACAAATGACAGGACTTTAACTCCGTCCCACAGTCTGTTGCCTGATGTTTGGAAGAGCCAATCAGTGGCAGGTGGTAATATAGGCCATTCTGTTACGGGAGAGGGAGGGAAAAGAGTGAGAGAGAAAGACTCCCTTATCACTCTGTTCCCATTCTCATCTTGTCTTAATCATAACAACTTCTTAGTTTTTCTGAGAGCATCAGTATTAATTCATAGCAGTACTGCATTACTATCTTAAAAGATATTCCCAACACTTCTAGAGCAAGTGTGACTGCTTTAATTTTTTTACCCACTCTGAGAAGAAAGTTAGGCTTAATTTGTTTTAATGAAATTAACACCCTAATGCAAACTCATCTGTATGTAATTACAAAAAGTATTTTACTCTTTTCTTAACTATTTATAATTCTTTTTTGCTATTTTCTTTCCAGTTTTACATTTCATTTAACATTGGATCTTCCATAAGAATCAGTCAATAACTTTAGGAGAAGATTTTATGGAAAAAAATGCTTAGATCTGTTAATATACTCTGGTTCTTCTATCATGTAATCACTCATTGTTTTGATCAGATATATGGATAATGGACTTGAGACAAGTTGGGAAATTAGACTGTCAATGAATTCAGGTACAGGAAAACATTTAATCTCAATACTTACATTTCATCCATCATTATAAAGCTAAGCAATAGTGTAAATCTATCAATTAAATGAGTCTTAAAATTACATGTATTAAAATTGGCCAAGAAACAGTAGTACCCAACCCTTTTGGCACCAGGGACTGGTTTCATGGAAGACAATTTTTCTATGGATGGGCAGGGGGCGGGGTTGGGGCCTGCAGCTCAGGCAGTGATGCCAGCGATGGGGAGCAGCTGTAAATACAGATAAAGTTTCATTTACTCACCTCCTGCTGTGTGGCCCCCATGCCCCTTTCTAAGTTTCATGACAATTTTTCTATGGATGGGAGGGGCAGCAGAGCTCTGTGGCCCAGGCCCTAACAGGCCGAGGACCAGTACTGATCTGCCACCCAGAGGTTGGGGACAGCAGCATTAAAAGATCACTAATCTCTTACTTCAGTGACAAAAACAGTTCTTATTCTCATATATTTAACTTGTCTTTGAATATTCACATAAAAGGAAAACTGAAAAGTCATCTAGTTTAAACTCTCTTGTAAGTATGTTATTTAAGGAGCATAGAGATTAAATGTATTACCTATTGCTAGGCAGCTATAGCCTAACTTGAAAATAAAACAAAAATCCCACAGTCATAGACCGGTGTTTTATCACTTATTTCATAATTTATGGATATATAATACCCTAAGCCCAAATCAACTATATTGTCTTTTGTATTATTGTTTTGAGTACTGGCTCAATATGCAATAATATGCAAACCTTATGAAACTAAGAAGATAACAAACAGGTACATGTTGGAAGAGTTAGATAAAAAGGGTCAGGAAGATATCATCCTTTAGGGTTTTGTTTACTGTGTAATCCTGGTATTTGTTATTTATCATTTTATTATAATTAAAATGAAATGATAAGTGTTACTTCCTTAGTTTTAATTTTAACATTTCAAGGTCAAGGCTACTTTCAACTTCAGAGAATTTTAAAAATAATATAAACTTTTCATGTCAGTACAAATAACAAAATTTATTAACATACAAATTTACTGTCCAAAATCTTGTCTGTTCCATGACTCAATGATCAATAAAAATGTATTAATTTTGTCCCCATTTCTATATAGCCAACACTTCAGTGGGCAACTATAGGGAAAAAAAACTGATGGTCCCTGTTTGGAAAGCTATAAAAAGTGGATCAGAAAGACATTCATTGAGACACCACTTTAGAAAATTTACAGGCAGTATATAAGAATAATCACAGTAATTCAGACTGAAATATCATAAACACTTTGAGAAAGGGTGAAAAATTTAACAATTCAGTTATATTGCATATATTTATCATCCTTAATCAATTTGCTCCAACCTACTCCTTCTGATATATTTTCTAATCTTTAAGTTATAATACAATAGAGTTCAACTTAAAAACCATAAGAGAAAGCTCCATATGGAAGAAAGATCAAATTTCTTGGCATGATATATAAAGGATCACCGTCTGGCTTTTGGCAAACTAAAATAAACTATACTCTTTTTCACATTATATGTTACTGCTATACTGAATGGCTTGAAGTTTTATGAATGTGCCAAATTATTCAGAGTCTCCCTGCAATGCTCTTGCTTCAACCATCTTATATTTCCCCCCGCTTATATACACTTCCTTCACTTCATGACTTCTGCACTTAAATTTTTAAGAAATTTACTTACTGTTTTTGCTACACACCAATAAGATAGGCAACTTCCATGTGCCTTCACTGTATCAATGTATGTTTCTATCACAGTGTCTGTGATACTGATTGACATTCTATGTATAACTCATGAATGAAAAGGAAGAAAAACACAGTTCCTAATATATGAAAACTAATCTTACGCTTACAACTAACTGTTAACATTATTACAAACTGATCTTGTGCTCACAGCTAAACCATTTTATTCACCTGTTGGCTAATCCAACAGAAAAAAAAAAAAAAAACAAAACAAAAAACCCAACAGGCAAAAAAGCAGCAAATCCAAACCTGGTTCTTTGAAAAGATCAATAAAATTGAACTGGCTGAGAGGAAAAGATGATAAATTAAGTATCTTTGGAAATAAGCAGATAAAGATAAAATGAACTGAACACAAACACTGTAATTGCCAAAGCTGTTTCCCATTGGGATATGGCTTAACAATTCTAGTATTGCTATATGTGTATACTGGAACTTAAATAAGTCAATGAATGTAAGATGTTGGAAACCAGGTTTCTCACTGCTGAAGTGAAGTACACAAACAGAGAAAGCTAAAATGATCTATGTAGTAGTGAATTAGATTCAGAGACATCAATATGAACTCATGTTTGACTTAATATAAGTACACTTGGTTACACATTAATATATTTATGAATATGTATATATATTCATAGGTTAGTATATACACATTTTTTTAGTGTCTGTGTTAGTATGTCCAGGCTCTATAACAAAATACCATAAACTGAGTAGCTTATAAATAACAGAAATTTATTTCTCACTGTTCTGGGACTGGGAAGTCCAAGGTCAAGGTGCTGGGAGGTTTGGTGTCTGGTTAGGGCTTTCTGGTTCATAGACTGAAGAACCAGAGAATGAGCGGCTATAGTCCTCACAGGGTGAGAAGGGGAAGGAAACTCTCTAGGGTTCCTTTTATGAGGGACTAATCCCATTCATGATGGCTCTGTCCTCATGACATAATCACTCCCAAAAGGACTCACTTCCTAATATCATCTCCTTGGTGATTTGATTTCAACCTATGAAGTTTGGAGGGATACAAACATTCAGAATATAGCAGTGTTTCAGGTGAGAAGTATGATAAAAATAATACCAACAGCAGCAAGCACACCTAGTACCAGAATCTTGGTTTCTAATACCATTATCCCTTAACAGAAATCAGAGCTCCTTGGGAAATGTCTGATTCTAGTACTGGGGCAGGGAATATACATGAGCCTAGAACATCTTGTAGCACCAGAAATTTTTAAAAAATGTTAAAAAAAAATTCCTTACCAAATGAATAAGGTATGCCAAAGGGAAAAAGGAACTAAACAAAATAACACCCAATAGTCAAACTTAGGTAAATTGGAGCAAGAAAATAAAATAAGTAGTATTGGATTATGACCCAATATACAAAATAAATATTCATGAGTTCATACTGCCATAAATAAATGATTTAATAAATAATTAATTTGGAAAAATAAAGGAACCTCCCATGCAGATGAATTCCAAATAATATAGGTATCCTTAAGAGCTGTCAGTATTGACATGTTTTTCAAAGAGTAAAGTATAGAGAAAGACAGAAAAAAATCATGAATAACTGCAGTGCAGATATCTGACAAACACTACCTCGGCCAGGTCATCAAAGTTAACACTAACAATTATAAGAAATATTGATAGTATATACATTGGATATTGTATAATATAAATAACAGTTTACCTATGCAACTTTTCTTCCAAAAACAGATTCCCTAGTCTAATCATGAGAAAAACATCAGGCAAATACTTCTTGCAGGGCATTCAACAAAATCCTTATTCAAGACTCCTTAAAACAGTTAAGGTCATTGAAACAACAAAGATGGAAAAACTATCACAGCAACAAATAAATGTGATAAAATATCTTGGGTGGGATCCTGGAACACAAAAAAGACAGTAGAGAAAAACTGAGGAAATCTAAATAAGTTATGTACTTTAATTAATAATAATGTTCATTAATTGAGAAAGTATACCATACAGTACTGTAGGATGTTTACAATAGGGGGAATTAGGGGTCACAGAAATCTCTGTATCCTCTTTGTAATGCTTCTATAAATCTAAACTGCTACAAAAATAATTTACAACTTCAGCATCATTAATTCTTTTGTTATTTGTGTCAAGTCAACTGATATATTTGTTAAAAGCATACTTTAATTCTGTTACAATATTTTTAATTTCTAATATTTCTTTTGATTCTTTTTTAGAGTTTTTATTTCTTTGTTTACACTGCCTATCCATTCTTGTATGAGGTTTCCTTTTCTTATTACTTCTTTTAATATATGAATTAGAGTCATATTCAACTCCCTATATGATACTTCTGTGTCAAATTTGAAACTAATTCTAATACTTAGATTTTTTCTTCATATTGTGTGTTTTCTTGCCTTTCGGCTGTCTTGTAATTTTTGCTTATAGCTGGAAATGTTGAATCAGGTAATAAGAAATGAAGCAAATCATTCTTTAGTATGTGTATATGTGTTGTATATGTTAATATGGCTAGAAGTTAAGTTGTGCTTCATGTTTTTGTAGCTATAGCTGCCCAGGGCGTCATATTTCTGGTGCCCCTGTGTTTTTCCTTCGCTCATGACTTTGAACTTCCTTAATTACATCTACACAAAGAATCTGTGACTCACATCTCTTTGAGCAGTAATCCCCTGGTATTATATTGGAGACCTGGTGAGGTGGAAGGATAGAGAGGAATGGGATGTTCTATAATCTTATGATTGAATCCTCATCTTTCAAGTGGGTCTATATCTCTGAATTATGACCTTCCTATGTTTTTCTTCAATGTTCTAGCACTTTGTCTCCTGCCTCTAACTTTCTTTTCAGCACTTCTAGTCCATTCTCATAAAACCTCAACCCCTATTGACTATGTTTTGTTTACTTACTTTTTAAAAATTTTGACAAGAAGGTTGAATGGGTTTGGATCAAAAGAAATTTCAGGCCGGGCGCGGTGGCTCAAGCCTGTAATCCTAGCACTTGGGAGGCCGAGGCGGGCGGATTGTGTGAGCTCAGGAGTTCGAGACCAGCCTGAGCAAGAGCGAGACCCCGTCTCTACTAAAAAATAGAAAGAAACTATATGGACAGCTAAAAATATACATATAGAAAAAAAATTAGCCGGGCATGGTGGCACATGCCTGTAGTCCCAGCAACTCGGGAGGCTGAGGCAGTAGGATCGCTTAAGCCCAGGAGTTTGAGGTTGCTGTGAGCTAGGCTGACGCCACGGCACTCACTCTAGCCCGGGCAACAGAGTGACACTCTGTCTCAAAAAAAAAAAAAAAAAAAAAAAAGAAATTTCATTCCTCCTATTGGAAAGTTTGGACCAATATTTTTTGTTTGTTTGTTTTTCAGGATTTTTTTCAAAAGTATTTATTTAACTTTATTGAGGTATAATTATAAAATAAAATTTTATATATTTAAGGTTTACTACTTGATATTTTGATAGACATGTCCATTGTAAAATAATCACCACTGTTAGGCTAATTACCATATACATCACTTCACATGATTACCATGTCTTTTGTTTGCTTTGTTTTGTTTTGTGGTGAGAACACTTAAGATCTATCTTAGCAAATTTATAGTAAACAAGATAGTATTGTTGACTATAGTGACATTGCCACATATTGGATCTCCAGAACTTACTCATGGTATATAACAGAATCTCTAGTATTTTCACACATTTTCTATCTCTTTCTTTTCTGCTCTCCTCTAAAATTCTAATTTCATATGTTACACCGCTTGGTATTTTCCTTCCAGTTTCTACAACTCTATTTTTGTCAATGTTCTTTTTCATCTGTTTTTCAGGTTGGATAATTTTTATAGATCTATCCTAACATTTATTAATTATTTCTTTGGACACATTCTCTTGAGCCTATCTAGTGAAGTTTTTATTTCAGTTATTGAATTTTTAAACTCTAGAATTTCCATTATTAATAGTTTTCATTTTTTTCTCTAGAAATTTTGTATTTATTAACACAAACAACATGTTTTTTCTTTTATTTTTAAACATATTTCTAATAACTACTTTGAAGGTTTTCTCTGCTAAATCCAAAATACAGAAATACTCAAGAGAGTTTCTATTATCTGCCTTTTTATGTGAGTATGTATGGGTCACAGATTTTTGGTTTGTTCTTCTATGTCCAGTAAATTTTGGTTGAAAACTGGGCAGTTTATGTAATAAAATGTAGTGACTCTGATGTATTCATCTGTTTTTTTTTTTTTCCAGTACAAATTTAACTTCTTTGGACCCAACTGTAATCCTTATTTCATTTACAGTCTGCAACAACTTATGTCTACACTCTGTTCTTATGGCCTCTATGGTTGTATTTTTAGCCTGGCCACCTGGTGGTTTTCTTAATTCTGTGTAATAAGCTGACTCATACTTATTTTGGGAGCTTTTGTATTTTTTATGCTCTTTGATGAAGAGTTCAGATTAGGTTGATCTATGAAAAATGAGGTAGGCTAAGTTAAAATAGTGTCTTCCATAAAAAGATTGATTGTTTTTTTCTGCCAGAATACCACATGTGCTAACACCCTTAGCCTAATTTAGCACTCTTCCACATTTGCTACATGATGCAGGTCCAAAATTCAAAATTCATCATGCTACTTGAAGCACCAATTCTCATTTTACCTCTAGGTTAACTCTGCTCTTTTGCTTGTTCCTATAGCTTTCTGCTCTGTCTACAACACAAACACTTATATTCCATCAAGACAGTGTGTGCGTGTGCATGTGCATATGTGTGTGTATAAAATAAGATATAAGATATCTATGTATACGAGATAAGTGTTTTTACAAAATAAGTATTTTACGTGTAAAAGAATGTACTTGTGTATATATAAACACACACATACAGAAGTATACACACATATACTTTTAACTTGGAGATAATTATAAATTCACAAGCAGTTATAATAAACAATACAGAGAGACTCCATGTATGCTTGCCAAGTTTCCCCCAAATACCATCTTGCAAAATTATACTAATAGGTCATTAAATATTAAATGTCTGATTTTGAATGAAAAGTTTATTTTATTATATCTCAAACAAGAAGCAGCACAATTAATCCAAGTATGTGCCTACACTATTGACACAGTTTTGCTAACTTAATGGTAGCTTGCTTATGCCAGCAGCAAAGAAGTTTGGAGAGGCAGTGACGATGAAATCATGAAAGGCATTTTCCACAGCTTGGTGATAATTGAATATTTTTCCTTGCAAAAAGTGGTCCAAAGCCTGAAAGAAGTGGTAGTTAGTGCAAGGTCTGGTGAATACGGTGGAAGACAGAGAGTTTCCAAGTCCAGCTTCTGTAGTTTGAGCAGAATTGTTTTTTGTGACAGTGGTCTTGCAAGAGGATTGGCCTGTATCTGTTGACCAGTCTTGGCTGCTCAATCACAAGCATCCTAATCATTTCATCCAATTTATTGTAGTAGACATTTGCTGTAATAGATTGACCAAGTTTCATGAAGCTATAATGGATAATACCAGCACTGGACCACCAAACAGACACTGTGAGCCTTTTTTGATGAATATTTGGTTTTGGACTGTGTTTTTGTCACTTCATCTTTATCCAATCATTGTGCTGAACATTTGTTATTGTCAAAAGAAATCCATTTTTCATCACATGTAACAATACGGTGCAGAAATGGTTTACCGTTACGTCCTTGCAGCAAAGAAAGGTAAGCTTTGAGACAATTTCTCTTCTGATGCCTGTTTAATTCATGTGGTACCCATCTATCCAGCTTCTTTACCTTGCCCACTTATTTCAAATGGTCCAATATTGTTGAAATAGTAACGTCAAACCTTGCTGCTAGGTTGAGATGGATTCACTTCCACTACAGCTTTCAGCTCATCATTATCCACTTTAGTCTCAGATCAGCCATGTGGCTCATTTTCAAGGTTAAAATTACCAGGATGGAAATTCTCAAACCATCAACATACTGTATGTTCATTAGCCACCTCCTTCCCAAACACTTCATCTGTATTTTGAGCTGTCTGCACTGTACCTCTTCCATGACAGAACTCACATTTGAAAATAACACAAATTGTTGATTTATCCATGGCTTCATAAAAATTGCTTTAAAAAAATTTGAAAGATAATCACAAGATAAAATGTGTGTTTGAAAAAATGAAGATGTACCTTCACAATAAAAAAAAAAAGAAACGTCAAAGTAAAATGTCAGAGATATCGACTGTCAAACTTAGTATTTAAGAAAATTGGACATTTCATACTTAATAACATAATACATTATCACAACCAAGATATTGGCACTAATACATTACATTGATCTTATTCATATTAATCCACTTTTAATGTAATTATTTGTTTGAGTTTGCATATGTATTTAATTCTATACAATTTTATCACGTATGTAGGCTCCTGTAAGCACTAAAATCAGAATACAAAGAAGTTCCAGAACCACGAAGCTCCAGTTGTTCTTTCATAACCACAACTTTCCCCTCCCCATCTCTGATTATTTGAAACCCTAATCTGTTTTCAATTTCTGTGATTGATCATTTCAAGAATGTTATATAAATGGAATAATACAGTATACAACTTTTTGAGATGACTTTTTCACTCAGTATTATTCCCTTGTGATTCATCCAAATTGTTGCATATATCAAAAGTTTGTTCTTTTTTGTTGCTGAGTAGTATCCCATAATGTGAATCTCTTACCTTTAGTTTGTTCTTTTACCCACTGAAGAACCCTGGGTTATTTCACAGATTGGTTATTATGAATGAACCTGCTGGAACATGTATGTATGAGTTTTTGTGTGAGCATATTTTTTTTTTCTCAGTAGGATGAATGCCCACAAGTGCAATTGCTCAGTGATAAGATAGTTGCATGTTTAGTTTTCAAAGGAACTGCCAAACATGTTTTCCAGAGGAGATTTACCATTTTGCATTCCTATGGGCAATGTCTGCATGATCTAGTTTCTCCTCATCCTTTCTGACCTTTGGTATTGTGACTATGTTTTTAAGTTTTAGTGATTCTGGTATGTGTATAATGATATTTTAGTTTTAATTAGCATTTCTCTAATGGTTAATGATGTTGAATATCCTTTCTTGCTTATTTGCCATCTGTGTATCCTCTTCAGTGAAATCTCTTTGTACCTTTTGACCATTTTCTAACTGGATTCTTTAAGGTTTTTGTCTGTTTTACTATTGAATTTTGAGAGATTTTTATATGTTTTATATACTAGACTCTCATTGGACAGGTGATTTGTAAATATTTTTTTCTAGTCTGCAGTTTTTCTTTTCAAACTCCTAACAGGGCCTTACACAGAGGAAATGTTTTAATTTCATGAAGTTCAATTTACCATTTTTTTTTTTGGATTGTGTTTTTGTTATCGAGTCTAAAACTCTTTGCAAAGCCCTAGATCATGATTTTTTTCTAAAAGTTTTATAGTTGCATATTTTACATTTATATTTATGACTTATTTAAGTTAATATATATACATGGTGTGATATCCAGATCAAAATTCATTTTTTGCCTATGGATAACCAGTTGCTTCAGCATTGTTTTTGAAAAAGGCCAGGATAATGTTTTTGTATTAATCTATGAAAATTTGTATATATATGAACTATACAAATATATAGTTCTCCTTTCTTGAGCCAGCTATTTGCAGAATTTCCTGTGGGACAGTCTTGGAAGGAGGGAAGATGATAGGAACCAAAATCCCCTCTCCATCTGTCCTGCCACTGACACAAATTGCTTTCCTCTTGTACAGCTCACCCGTAAAAATTGTTTATACTTCACCTTGTTTCCTTCATTGGACCTAACTTCATATGCCTTGTTCATTTCAGTACCCACATCTACTGTTGTGAACAAGATATACAATTTTTTCCTCCATCATGAAGCTTTGTTCTTTAAAACTTGTGTTTTTGCTAGTACTTTATGAGCTCTTAT
Source organism: Lemur catta (assembly GCF_020740605.2). NCBI lineage: Eukaryota > Metazoa > Chordata > Mammalia > Primates > Lemuridae > Lemur > Lemur catta. The sequence continues at coordinate 68,566,327 of NC_059139.1, forward strand.
GCTAGAGCTTCCACCACTTCCTACATTTATTCTCTTCACTTCTTTCTGTACAGACTCTGCTGATCTGAGATGCCTTGATAAATATAACACACATTCCACATTATGAGAATTAAATATGGGTTTAGCTTCCTTGGAAATGAGTGCTTTGTTTTTCCTTTAATTCCCTTTGTGACAGTTATAATTTACAGAAGGAAATGGAGAAAAATTCTGACTCATTCAGCAATGCTCAAAATTGAATCCACTATTCTTAAATTTATTATTTGGAAATATCTTCCTCTGAAATTATTTCCTCTCCAAAAATTTTAACACCATTTTCTACTGTTCTATCTCCTTTTTGTGTGGCTCTTCCATTTTAACTATTTCAAACTTCCTTTCAAATATTGGAAAACCCATGATTTTATCCTTGCTCCTAAGGAACAAACTTAGTAGCTTCTCCTAGCCTCAGAAAAAAGTGACTTGAAATAAATTAACTTTATACTCTCTAATCCATGTAAAGTTGGGATGGCCTAATAAGGACAATGTTAATTTTCTCTTTTTAATAAATGTAATATGTTTGCCATATATATATAATAGAGTTAGCATTATTCCAATATTAGAGGTTATATGATGGTTTTTAATTAGAGTTCATTTTATGTTTTTCTCATCATTGGATAGATAGCAGTTATGTGTTTTGGGGATGAGGTCCACATAAGTGAATATTTTATTATCATGTATAATGGGTAAATACTATCAGCATGACTTATTACTGTTAATGTTAACCTTAATTACCTGGCTGAGGTAGTGCTTTGTCAGTTTTACCTACTGAAAAGATACTCTTTTTTCTCCCTTCCACATTGTTCTCTTTGAACAGAAGTCACTATGTGAAGCCCATACTTAAGAGGTGGGGAGTTATGTTTGGTCTCCTTGAAGCTTGGAGTAGCTACATAAATAACATAGATTCTACATGAGGATTTGCCTCATCTTCAATTTATTTATTTATTCAATAATTTATTTATATAAATATGGAATTCTGGATATTTATTTTATACATTGGTTATAGAAAAGATAGATTTTAACCTCATAACACATGGTATGTGTTCTAAGAATATGTTCTAATATGTTCTAAGAATTTTCACAAATTATGATTTTAAAAATATTTCATAGGTATTACTACCATGGAAAAAGTTTCATTTTTAAGTTCACATGTAGCTGAATATAACAGTAGCAATAAATTACAAATTAAACTTCCAATTAGGTAATTTAGAATAAAAGTAGAATATTAAGAGCCAGATCTTCCATCATGTTCTTTTCCATAGACTTCATTATCCCAGGGCTGCAAGGAAAGACTAAGGATTCCTGTGCTAGATATAAGTCTGCTTGTTTCTATGTCATTCCTCATTCTCTACTGCAATGATATTAAACTTGGTCAGATAGTGCTGGAAGGGATATAAAAACAGCCAAATAATTTGGGGGGTGGTGAACCAATACAGGGGTGTTTGTTTCTCATTTCTAGGACATAATTTATGGAAATTCAAGTGCGTTATTAAGGCTATTTATGCAGAATGTGTCCAGACAGACTAAATAGTGAACTCCTTTCTATCCCATGGCCTATGCATCATATACATGGGATTAGAAATTTCCACCTAGACTAGGTGCCTGTGAGCACCAGTAGAGTGAAAAGTACTACATTCGAGCTGAGAGGGCCATATAGACAGACAGGGGCCATTGGCTTTAGCATGTTATATAAGCAAAGTATCCAAAGGGACAATTAAGCAAGAAACCTTTCAGTAGATCTGTGAAGAAAACCCAATGGATAGATGAAGAAAACTAGAAGTTAGGTCACAGATAAGGACAGTCAGGCACACCTGGTGCAATATGCTGAGGCATATAAGCCACTTAAGACCTTAGATAAAAGCTCTAGCTGAAAGGAAAGAAGAAAATAAGTTGGGAAGAAACCTGACAGAACATATATTTGTATCAAACCTAATTATTACATAGTAGAATATTTGATAATGAAAATGACTTAATAACACTGAGGTAACAAAATTAAAGTTTCTTTTCATCAATAATATTAAGAAATATGACCAATTTGAACAAAAATATCAAGAATATCAAAATATAATAATTTGAATATATCCTATGAACTGTGATTTTCTCACGTGAAGTTAGATTACTACAAACCACTGGATCCTGGGAGGGTAAATAATATATCTACCAAATGAAGGAATGGGTCAGGTGACATTAATCTTAGTGATTAAATTGTTTCAGGGGACCCTTGGCTTTACCCCCAGCCAATGACTAATGCTAAAAATCACTCTTACTGACTTCCATGTGTGACCTTCAGTAAAATTACTGTGTCTGTGAACTAAAATTCTCACTGAATTAACTATACCACAGGGGAATTTTTTTACCTGACACCACTCAACAAAATGTGACTCTAAGGAAGTTATGTTAAGGAATCCCCATGACCTAGGGGAATTATCATAGACCTACATTAGCTAGATTGATGAGTGTCACTAGGAGATATCAGTATATTAGGCCAACAGGATGACAGCAAGGCTCTTCCTTTTGGGTACTGTGGTAAGTGAAGGCTCTTGTTCAGAAAAATAGATGACATGGCCTAGCCCTTTCTGTATGGGAGGCAATGGTTTCCACAAAGTATTCAGCAAAACATGCAAAAAGAAGGTAACTAGAAGCAATAAACACCAAGAGTTCAGGCCATCTAAATGTTAATAATAAAGTCTTGTTTCAGAGGGTGCCCTTGTGATGATCATATTTTCCTGGCAGGTGGCAACTGGTAGTAATAAAGTGGGCATGTGATTGATATTCAGTTGTGAGAAAATCTGGATGTCCTTTGAGATATTTCAAGATGGGTACCCCAAGAGATAACAAGAATTTCTTGTCATTTTGTAGGAAATGAGGACCTACCTTGTAATCACAGATAAATAGGTTTAAATCTGTATATTACACAGACAATACTCTTTTCACATTTGCAACTTTAACAGAATCAATAAATTTTAGTTACCTGCCCTCACCTCAAAATTCTTTATTGAAATTTTTTTTCTGGCAACCAGGCAATCTTATTATTCTGAAGATATTAAAGCTATAAAGAGAGAGTTCGGAAAAGGACATGAATCATGAGATGCTAATAAAACAACTTTATAAGCTAATAATTTTACAAATTAAACAGATATTACCAAATGTAAGATTCCAAGTTATCTGTTTATTAAACTATATAATTATCACTCTAATAATCTTCTTTCTCTTAGGCTATACTTTACCTGCTCTGGCATCTTTTTATTTCTTATTGTTATTACTAATGTGAGGATAAATATGGAATTATCTGAACATAATAATGAGGGGAAATGTATTCTTTTAAAAATATAAAAATATTTATTGTACCCTTATTTTGTGATAGGAATATGATGACATATACAATGAAATACATACATACATAAACACATACACTCTCTTTCTAAATAGATTTTAAAGAAATAGAACTAGCAACAGATCAATACTAATGTCTTTTTTTAACCATAAGATATTTTATAGTCAGTGCAACTCTAAATCAATTACTCAAGTCACACCTATACACAAATCCCAAATGAAATTGGTAATCAATAGTGCACAGACCAATTACTCTTCCAGATATGTTTACAAATGACTAGAAAAAGAGAAACATTTCTATTACTGTTGGTTATCAAGGTACTTTCCTTTAACAGTGTTTTTGAAATATCTGACTAATGTATTCCACAGATGAAGTATCTTTTTTTACAGGTACTCTCAAGTATTGCTTTTTAAAACTGATTGATGCCAATCTGCAGTCAGATGGTTAACTCTGGGAACAAGAGTCATTTATTTAGAGTATGAACATGATGTAGAGTGAGTCAGGAATTCCAAGAAATCAAGGGGATGGTAATGGCTTAAGAAGAAACCAAATGTTCTATTTAGAACAACATTAACATTTTGGAACTCAGCATTATATATTGCTCTGCTTTAGCTATTAATCATCAATTTATTGAAATTGAAAAAAGAATTCTACCTCCAGTAAAGTTTAAACTTTAAACTTTAAGATCTGTTAAATTAGGCATCTGCTTGCATGCAATTTGTTTTTAAGGGATCTCTGAATTATTCCCCTTCCCCAATTTCCCTTACCAGTGTACATCCAATGTCTGCATTTTTTCTATTATATGTCAATTATTTTATGTACTGTAAAAGGAATTTTCAAAACCAAAAACCGAATGCCCCCTCCCCAAATATGCTAAAATAATCATGAAAAAGTGGCAGAGACAGACAAAACTCATCAGGAAGTATTGTTTGTATACAAACTTCTGTGTTGAAATAGGAAATGGAATTGAGCTCCATTTTTTTTTTGAATGGCAGCCACTCCTAGCTGTCAAGTTCAATTACCCAAACTCTTCTGAATTTATGATGAACATGGGACACAATTCCAAGAAATGCTATCTGAAGGAAGGCTTCTGGGAAAGTATTTTACTTCAAGGTGAAAACAGTGGCAGAAGGGAAGAGTTTACTCACTGTTACCTCTTTACCCTTTACTGCCTTGCTAATACATGTGGAAACTAGAGTTGTGGCAATCTTCTTGCTGCCCCTCTGCTGAAATACTGACAGATCCAGTGCTTTAAATTGTAATATTAGTCGCCATAACCCAAAATAGTGTCATCATTTCAACAGTAAGGTTTTCTATTCATCTTCATGTCCTGCATTTTGAAGAAGAAAAAGCCTCAGTGGGAAAAAATCAGCCATAAATATTGGCTGTCTTCATTGTAATTTCCTGCTTTCTGGGATTGTGGCCTCTTAAACATAAAATACCCCAGAAAAAAATACTGTCTTTAAAAACTGATGTTTACACATTTAACTGTTATTCTTAAAAGGTGACTTAGTCTGATATCAGCTACATCAGTTCCACAATGATAATACAAAGAAATGCTCAGCAAAACATTATTCAACTATATGCACTCTTTTGAACCTTTTATTATTTCATTAAACTTACCTGAGGAATATGGTTTTACAAGATACATAATATCTAATTATGTGAATGTACAATAAGCATTTGACCTTATTCATTTGGTTGGCAATTTTTGATTTTCCTTCTTTTGGTATAATTATAATTAAAGTTGTAATAAATATAATTTTTCCCATTCTGTAGGTTGTCTATTTGCTCTGGTGGTAGTTTCCTTGGCTGTGTAGAAGCTTTTTAATTTCATCAGGTCCCATTTATTTATTTTTGTTTTTGCTGTGATTGTCTTTGGATCTTCTTCATAAATTCTTTGCCTAGGCTGATGTCCATAAGAGTTTTTCCAACATTTTCTTCTAGAATTCTAATGGTTTCATGACCTAGGTTTAGGTCTGTTATCTACCATGAGTTGATTTTTGTGAGTGGTGAGAGGTGCAGATCCTGTTTCAGTCTTCTATGTGTGACTATCCAATTTTCCCAGCACCATTTATTGAATAAGGATTCTTTTTTCCAGTGTATGTTTTTGTCTGCTTTGTCAAAGGTCAAATGGCTATATGAGAATTCTTTCATATCTGGGTTCTTAGTTCCAATCCATTGGTCTATGTCTCTGTTTTTGTGCCAGTACTATGCTGTTTTGGTTTACAATAGCCTTGTAATATAGCTTGAAGTCTGGTAAATTGATGCCTCTCAATTTGTCCTTTTGCTTAAGGTTGCTTTGGCTATATGGGTTCCTCTGGTTCCATATGAAGTGTAGAATTATTTTTCCTAGTTCTGTGAAAAATGGTATTGGTATTTTAATAGGGATTACATTCAATCTGTAGATCACTTTGGGGAGTATAGATATTTTAATAGTATTGATGTTGCTGATCCATGAGCATGGTATAGTTTTTCATCTGTCTACATCCTCTGCTATTTTCCTCCTCAGTGTTTCGTAGTTCTCCCTGTGGAGGCCTTTCACCTCCTTGGTTAAATCTATTCCTAGGTATTTTATTTTCTTTATGGCCATTGTGAAAGGTATTGAGTCTTTGATTTGGTTCTCAGCTTGGCTGTTTTTGGTGTATATGAATGCTACTAATTTCTGTACATTGATTTTTTAACCTGATACTTTTCTGAATTTATCAATTCCAGTCATCTCTTGGCAGAATCTTTGGGATTTTCTAGATATAAGATTGTATTGTCCGCAAAGAGAGATGGTTTGATCTCTTCTTTCCCTGCTTGGAAGCCAGTGATTTCCTTCTATTATCTGATTGCTCTGGCTAGGACTTCCAGCACTATGTTGAATAGAAGTAGTGATAGAGGGCAGCCTTATCTGGTTCCAGTTCTAAGTGAGAATGCTTTCAATTTGTCTCTGTTTATGTCTGAAAAGGGCTGATAACTAAAATCTATGTAGAACTAAGGAAAATCAGCAAGAAAATATTAAATCACCTCATTAAAGAGTGGGCAAATGACAAGAACAGAAACTTTTCAAAATAAGATAGACTAATGACCAATAAACATATGAAAAAATGTTCAACACATCTTACTATCAGGAAAATGCAAGTCAAAACCACAATGAAATATCATTTAACTCCAGTGAGAATGGCTTTTATCAAGAGGTCCCAAAACAGCAAATGTTGGCATGGATGCAAAGAGACAGGAACACTCATACACTGCTGGTGGGACTGCAAAATTAGTACAATGTCTATGGAAAGTAGTATGGAGAGACCTCAAAGAACTAAAAGTAGAACTGCTATTTGATCCAGAAATCCCACTACTGGGTATTTACCCAATGGGAAAAAAAGACATTCTATAAAAAAAGACATCTGCACTTGGAATGTTCATAGCAGCATGATTCACAATTGCAAAGATGTGGAAACAACCCAAGTGCCCATCAATACATAAGTGGATTAATAAAATGTGGTATATGTATACCATGGAGTACTATACAGGCACAAAAAACAATGGTGAACTAACACATCTTGTATTATCTTGGATGGAACTGGAACCCATTCTTCTAAGCAAAGTATCATAAGAATGGAAAAACAAGCACCACATGTACTCACCATTATATTAGTACTAATTGATCAACATTTAAATATGCACACATAGAAGTAACATTCACAGAGTGTTGGGCAGGTGGTAGGGGGGAGGAGGCGATGGGTAAATTCACACCTAATGAGTACAGTTCTTTTAACAATAAAGAACTAGAATGGAATAATGTGATAGAAATAATATTTTTAACATGTAGAAGAGTAAATTGTGTTTTTCATTCAAGGGCCTAAAACAATGCAACAGTTTTCTATATAAGAGGTGTAGGCAGTTTGTCTTTGTCAAAAGAACTTTCCTAAGTGACTTACACAGATCACAAAGAGCAGTGGGAAATAAATGAGAAAATAGAGGCTTGATATGATGTAGTAGACAAACTTAGTAGAGTGTAAAAGGAGAAAAGCATGAAAAGCAAAAAAAAAAAAAAAAAGTGTCAGCTAGAACTGAGAAACTGAAATTATTTTCCATGTGTCCTGGGAACGAGGTCAGCTAACCTAATTGATATCGTAAACTGGGTTCAATATAAATGCTTAGTAGTTACCAAAAATGATAAACATAAAACCAAATTTGGTTATGTCTCAATGTAATCCACTTTCCACCTCATTCTTATATTTCAAGGATTTGTATTTCATTATATTAATTGCTTGGAAAGAAAGAAAAGTGATAAAGCACTAGTAAGGTCAGCATAGTAGACACAATAAATACATATTAATATGTTTATTAATTAAAATAATCAATGGCAAAAATAGTTTTATGTCTGGAACATCATGAGATAGAGTTCATGTGATTCAAATTTTTTAAGACAAGCTATTTTTGCAGATTTTATAAAAAAGACATCAAAGTCTAGTTATTTACTGGAGTTTATTGAGTATTTAGGGGAATGGCTAGGATCAGAACCCTGTGATTCTGTTAAATTTGAGTATGCGTGTGACAGTGAGAGAGACTCCTAGAACCTACTGTATTATGTTTCTTTTGCTTTAATGATGCAACTTTTCAGAGTCAGTGTATGATCTGTCCAGATGACAGCCAGAATCTTTCATTTAAATTGCCAATAATTTGCCTCCAGACTCCTGCAGATGCCATTCCCTCTACTGTTTCCTTTCGTCTTGCTAACTTTAATGGACTCTCAAGGTCTGGGTGCATATGTTGCTTTTCAGATTCTCAAAGCTTGGGTTAAGCATCTCCTCCTATATGGATCAATAGTATGCTGTGTTAACCTGCTTATAACAACTGCCTGTGCATTTACTTGTCCCTCTCGTCAGCCTGTGCATTCTTTCCAGAGTAAGCACATTTTCTCCAATGTCATAGTCCCACTGTCTAGTAGTATAGGACCTGACACAAAATAAGTGCCCAATAGAGAAATGTTATATAAATGAATCGGTGGCCAGATGAAACAGATAGGTATGTGGCACATAGATTAGTGATGGGAAGAGGAAATACCATTTACATTAGTATTGTACATTATTAAATAATTTTATCTTTCTTATTCTATTAAAATTTTCTCAGTGTTTTACAATGAGCTTCAGGGAGCTTAAGTCCCCTCATGAATAATTACTATATTGAGATTGACACATACAAAAGAACAGAACAATAAATGTTGCATGTAAACGTGTATAAAATGCATGCTTCTGACTAAGTGTTCCATATGAATAAAAAGATGTGAAAAGGCTATTTGGGTTTGAAGATAGTGGGTGGTGGCATGGATTTCAGGTGTGTTACTTAGGTGGGGAAAGCATAAGCAAAGGTAAAGAGACTGAAAAAGATTAAATGATGTAATGCTATCCAGACAGAATAGTAAGATAACGTAGGCAGTAGCGAGACATTAGACTTAAAAAATTAGGAGTGAGCAAACTGTTTTTGTAACAGACCAGATATTAAATAATATGAATGCAGCCATAGACAACATGTAAGTAAAAGTGTATGACTGTGTTCCAATAAAACATTTTATAAAAACAGGAAGTGGGCTGAATTGTGCCCATATGCTGTCATTTGCAGACACCTGGATTAGAGCCAACTGCGTAGGTAGAGGTACTCTCTTGGAAAAAGAGGAAGTCCTTTTTACATACATGATTTCTCAAGGATTAGGAAGGCCAAAAGCTGATAGTAATTAACTAACTACATCTGGTTTCTAAAGAGAACTATCATCTGGCCATATCTGCTCTCCACACACCTAATGAAACATACTTCATGCATAAATCTATAAGAACATTCTCTCCACCAAAAAACATTTTCTAAATTATTTTTAAAAACCCATAAAACCCCATAAAACTGCAGTACCTGAGAAATAGACGTTTATGCACTGTGTGATCCTATTGCATGATTTTGGCTATGACTGTGATAATGAATATCTAATAGATCCCTCTCTCTTATGGTAGAAATTAGATAGACATATTTTCATTTCTTGTCTTTCGGTTATTTTGTTTAAATTTCCCTGTATAGAATGTAAAAATAGCTATATTTTATGCAATTTTATCTCAATAGAGTCAAAATAGTTGTTAATTTAAATGCTTTTGTCCTTTCATAGTTTCTGTTACCTATGAAAATCCAGTGTATTATTATATAATATGAACTATTTACATGTAATTTAATCTTATATACACACACACATACACCATGGAGTACTACTCAGCCATAAAAAGAAATGAAATAAGGTCTTTTGAAGCAATTTGGATGGAACTGCAGACCATTATCCTAAGTGAAGTATCTTAGGAATGGAAAAACAAATACTGTATGTTCTTACCTATAAGTGGGAGCTAAATGAGGGGTATATATGGTCATAAAGTGGTGTAATGGACATTGAAAACTAAGAAAGGGTATGATGGGAGGTGGGTGAGGGATAAAAATCTACCTATTGGGTACAATGTACACTATTCTTGTGACGGGTACACTAAAGCCCTGAGTCCAGAATTATATAATTCATCTACATTATGAAAAATACTTGTACCACTTCCATCTATTGAAATAAAAATAAATAAATAAGTTCTGTGATATAAAAGTATAAATCATAAAGCTTATCTAGATCAATGTTGGCCATTATTGAATAATTACTCTAAGTTAGTTTTCCTAACAGCTGATAAAACAACTGTATTTATTTTGAAAGCAATATTGAAAAGTGATAAAATCTTAAAGAATTGTAAAAATTATAAAATATGCCAATCAAATCTAACTCAGTAAAATGAATGAAAACTTTTTGATTTCTATTATCTTTGCATGACTTCTTGATATCTAATTATCTAAGATTTTTCTATCTGTTAAGTGCAGATAAAACTGTAACTAGATGTATATAATAGTCTATAAACACAAAGTGAGAAAACATTAAGGAGGCCCTAAAATCACGGCAATACTTACCAATTAAATTGTAAAAGCCTCAAAACCTTAAGATCCTAAATAGATTTATAATTCTTAAATAATTACACAGTCATAAGTATATAATTTCAAATTTATGATTCTATTTTGTTGAAATTCTCATTTGTTGTTTCAACAATTAAATATTATATAAAATACTTTTAAAAAACTTAACTTTCAACATTTCATTAAGATAAGCTAGATGTCAATGTATTTTTCTTCTTTTACAATCTACTGGATAGGATTTAAATTTAACTCTCAACAAATTGATTAAAATAAATATTTGTCTACCAAAAGAATAGGGGACATTAACAAAAGGCATGTGCATTGCATTTTAAGAAAGCATAGCCTCTGTTCTAATTGTGTCAAAGCAACCATGGGAATCCTGAATCCAAGAAATTGATGCCTAATGAAATTAATTCATGTACATCCTCCATATTTAGATTGTAAACATCTACAATATTCACACACAAGCTTGGGTTTGGGGAGAAAATTGGCCTCACTGCTGTTATGAACTGGGATTTTTTTCCCCACTCCTCAGAGTGCTCCTAAAATATGATCTACAGGGAGTTAACAAAGACTCTTCTCTAATCACAAAGCTGCCTTCCAGAATATCTGCAGAATGTCAAATTGCATAATCAATTAATTTTTCTCAGTGGTCTTATAAACATAAATATTGTGAATTTAATTGACTTAATATCCAAGAAATTAGATTACTGAAGTGATTGTTCCAAGCTACAGTCTTTTCATTCTCCTTCCACATCCACTCTGTCCTGGGTTCTATGAACTAAGGATAAAGAGGTAGTTATCACAAATGAATCCTTTCCCACTCTCTGCCCTTCATCATAATGGAAATTAGTGCCTGCATTATCAGAGGACATATTTCTAGATGATTTCTAATCACTTACTCTCTGTTCTTCTACATTATTTTTATGATTTGATTTACTAAGTCAGTTTCCTGTGGACCACTATGTAATTTCAAATGAATCACAACATGAAAACCAAATCTTATTTTGGTATTATTTTCTCTTATATGAAAAAAATGTTTATCAATAACAAGGAATAAACATTATAGACTTTTTATAACCTGAGGAAAATGGACTATATTTAGTCTTTCATTTCTATGTCAACCATCTAAGAACTGGCTACTCTGTATGTGGCTAATAGCAAATGGCAATAGCATCACCGGGACCTTTTTAGAAACAGCAAAATCTCAGGCTCCACCCCAAAATTACTAAACAAGTTAAAGAAACATTTTTTTCTAGAAAATTTTTCTACCACCCACAAGCTTTTCACATTTCCTGAGCAATCTACTGTACTATATTTCATACTCTGTACTAATACTGTAAACAAGATTAATTATCCCTTGCCCTTGAAATTGAAGGAGCTCATGGCCTATGAAAAAGACAGTGGGTAAATAAGGTGATGTTTGATGAGCAAAATGTGAAATAATGAATAGAGAGAAATTGCATTTGCTCCCTTCTGGTGATCAGAAAACTGAAATGGGCACATACACACACATATGTGTATTATATATGGGGAGAGAGAGAGAAAAAGAGAGAGTGAATGTGTCACCTTATTGTACTTCAGACAGGTTGCATCTTTATGAGATTAAAATAGTGTGTTCATTAAAATACCTTGCTTTGATTTTACTTTTTTAGAAAATGAACGTAGTTTCTTTACCAGATGGCATGCCACCTAATATATTCCTACAATTTTTGATTGATCAATCTGTTTAATTTTATATATTTATATATTATTTGTTATAATTGTTATACTTTTTATTTTCAAATAATTTAAAACACAGAAAAGTCAAGATTTATCAAATGGTAACAGTAGCCCTATTGTGCCATGTTTGTTTCTCTTTTTCTTTGTGTGTATGTGTGTGTTTGTAATATGTGTTATTATTTGCAAAATTATTTGAAAATAAGTTGCAGAGATGCTTAAGAACTTCAGTGTTCAGAGTGATTTCTTATGAAAAAGACATTACGTAATCAAAGCACAATTATCAAAATCAAGAAGACATTTTATAGTGACAAAATAGTAATATCTAATACATAGTCAGCATTCAAATTTTGACACATATCTTTGTAATGTCCTTTATAGCTATTTTGTTGAGCTCTGGGATATAATCTAGAATCACATGTTGTCTTTGGTTTCTTACTGCTTTATTTGCTTTTCATCTGGAGCAGTTCCTTTGCCTTTTTCTTTAATAACATTGAAATTCTTGAAGAATGAATACAAGTTAGTTTGTAGAATGTAATCTAGTTTGATTTTACTTTATATTTTATCATGATAAGACTCAGGTTATATGCTTTGGTCAGAAATAAGATATAAGTGATGACTTCATAGGGCATCACATTTGCCCAATTATTACTGATGTTAGCTTTGATTACTTGGTGAAGGTTGTGTCCACCAGCCTTCCACCGTTATACAATCACTCTTTTTCCTTTTGTAATTAATGAGAAATGGGTAGTTTTTAGGGGCATTTGTGTATGTTCTTTGAATAACTGCTAACAATTTATTCACAAGAAAATAAAATATTATTATTATTAAGTAATCTCTAATCTGTGATCATCTGTTCTGAATTTATTAAATAATTTTCTTTTATTTTATAGATTTGTAAATGTCATATACATATTTTTATCATTACTGCATTGTTTATACTTTGTAAATAATTCAGAAAAATGGAAATTTGGACACTTTGTTTTCATAGAATTAAATAATCAAAGGTCATGGGTCATGCTAGGTAATTTTGTTATAGGAAAGGAGAATTTAAGGCCAAACTCTGTGGCTCATGCCTGTAATCCTAGTACTCTGGGAGGCTGAGGCAGGAGGATCTCTTGAGGCCAGGAATTTGAGAACAGCCTGAGCAAGAGCGAGACTGTCTCTACAAAATATAGAAAATTAGCCATGCGTGGTGGCATGCACCTGCAGTTCCAGCTACTCAGGAGGCCAAAGAGGGAGGATCGCTTGAACTCAGGAGTTCAAAGTTGCAGTGAGCTATGACACCACTGAACTCTAGCCCAGGTGACAGAGTAAGACCCTGTCTAAAAAGAAAAAAAAAAAAAGAGAGAGAGAGAGAATTTATAAATAGATAACATGATCTGGAAAAAAACCCTAGAGAATAATTTATTTGGTCTATAAGGTATATTCATGTGAATTCATTTTAAGAACCATATAACACATAAACATAATAATTCCTAGAGTATAAAAATTTCATTAGTATATTAAAAGTATAGAATAGGTACTTAGAATCTTATATTTGTTAAGATTACTTTAAAACTATATCAGAAAAGAATAACTTGCATTACCTTATATACTTTATATATATATACGTTAAGGGAAGTACTTCAACTTGGAAAAAATAAGGATGTTTTAACTTGTGTAATTTTACCACGACTTTAAAAAGTTTCTGGGGCTATGAATGGTCCCAGCTTGTTATAAGACAGGGATGAGTGCACAAAAATTAGCCAGAATTCACTGGCAGAACCCCATGTTGTCTCATTGGAATTTAGGAAATTATTGAGCTTTGAACTCACTTTGTATCACTTTGAACAGATTGTCATTCTTCCTTCCTAACAGTGCATGTACAGGAATAATGATTTAGAATAAGTGGGCCATTTTTAATAAAAGATTTCTCCAATGGAAGCTGGGTAGAGAGCTCTGCTCCACTGAAGCAATCACAGCTGTCCTTGGGTGTCCTCAGCACTCAGCACAGAGTCTCAGTAGAAGGAGCCGAGGAATTACATTTACCAAATTTCAATTTTTTATCTCTTTCCTGTTAAGCAAGGCAGCAAAATATTATTAACCCTCCACTATCACTTGTTAAGCAGCTTATGGTATACCTATGGGAAGAGAAGTTTCTACCCTTATATACCTAAACTTATTTGTAGTTATACACATGTGCATGTACCTTCTAATGCCAAATTAACAACTTTTTTAATTTCAGCTTATTACAGGGGTACAAATGTTTAGGTTACATATATTGCCTTTGCCCCACCCGAGTCAGAGCTTCAAGTGTGTCCATCCCCCAGACGGTGTGCACCGCACCCATTAGGTGTGTGTATACCCATCCCCCACTCCCCACTCCCATCTCCCCAACACCCCATGAATATTTGTCAAACACCAGACATGACAGTGGTCATTTCCTATTCCTGAGTTTTGAAATCTTTCACCAGAGACCTTAGGTATCATGAACCAGAGACAACTTGACCCTACTCTGCCATGTCTGTCTGTGTTGATGACCCACAGGATCTGTGAACGTAGTGAGTGGTTATTGTACACCATTAAGTTTGGAAGTAATTCAATAAGCAACTAATGGAGATTAAGGGACAAGGAGAAGGACAGTTTCAAGAACTAAGAGAGAAGTACATATGGTCATCCATATCGAACGGATCAGTAACCTTTATTGGAAGATAACAGCCAGCCCAAGACAAACTTGCTGAGAGCACGCCAAGGTTATAAGCACCGTGACTGCACTCTTTGCTATCTCTTCTTCCAATTTCTGATGGGAATTAACACTGTTTTAACCCAGCCAGAGACAAAGGCCATGGGGGCCTTGTTGATATAGTTAATACAGCTCAATTTCCCAGGCAGAAAGCAGGGTGGAGAAGTGTGTAGAGTATATCTTGAGGCACAAATAAATGATTCCACACACATATACTACATGCAACTTTCAAATGAATTCTCCCTGAAGCAAAACAGTCTAAAAGGCAAGCACAAAAGGAGAGACAAATATTACTTACTATGAATGGAATGCTTACTTCTCTACCACATTGATATTTATGCTGGCATTCTGAGATCAGGAAAAAAGGGACAAAATGAAATGTATTCTGTGACCTCATGGGAATAAGAAACTCCTTACTAGCAAAAGTAATGAAATGATTTAGAATTGTTTAATATAAAAATACAAAGAAATGACTCTATTTTCTACTTCAATTTGTTTTTATTAGGAATTTATGAAGAAAGTCAAAGAGATAATTTATATTTCATATATTAATATGGTAAGCAGCTTAAACTGGTAAATATGGTTAGACATTGGAGGTAGTAATATTTGTATGGCAGCATCAATGCCATTTTATGGGTCACATAAAACTGTTATATTAGAAATATTTTTCAATGCTATTATAAAGTGTATAATAGTTTGGTAGTGGCAGCTAGGAAGAAAAATGTCTTCTACAGCTATCAACTCATCTTTTGTGTCCTTTTATCTCTCTATACTATTGCTATTATGTAGTATTTTCCCTAGAGAATATGAAGAGATCATTTCTACACAAATGTTTGCAATGTAAATAATTTAACACTCTATAATGGTTGTTTTAACAGCAAAGAACAGAAGCACACCATCTCTGTTCTGATTGGTTAAAAATAGAAGAAGCTGGTAATCGTTGTTCATTTGTTTATTATCATTTTGTTTAGATTTAACATGTCATAGATGTGTTTGCCTTTGTATAGTTTTTTTTATTTCTGTTTTGATTCTCTCTCACTCACACAGACATACACACAGAAATGACTATCTCTAATAGTACTATTTAGCTGTTTCTTTAAATCATTTACAAGTATAAAACAATAAGAAAAAGTAGGGAAAGTGCATGTGAAAAGCAAAAGATCCCTTTTTCTATGACATTCATAGTTATTAGACCCAACAGTAGACAGTTTGTTTTTTTTTGCAAAAATTATTACCTTTATCTATTTATGTATGTGTCATCTTATTATTTACACCAGAGAAATCATGCCGTATACATTCTATTGCAATTTGCCTTTTTTACTTAGGAATATTTCTAAAATATTAGTCAATTTATTTTAACACATTCCTTAAAACAAGTATGTGGTTTCTATTTTATGTATGTGTCACAATGTAGTAGACTATTTTTTTTTTTTTTTTTTTTTTTTTTTTTTTGAGACAGAGTGTCACTTTGTTGCCCGGGCTAGAGTGAGTGCCGTGGCATCAGCCTAGCTCACAGCAACCTCAGACTCCTGGGCTTAAGCGATCCTACTGCCTCAGCCTCCCTAGTAGCTGGGACTACAGGCATGAGCCACCATGCCCGGCTAATTTTTTTGTATATATATTTTTTAGTTGGCCAGATAATTTCTTTCTATTTTTAGTAGAGACGGGGTCTCACTCTTGCTCAGGCTGGTCTCGAACTCCTGACCTCGAGCGATCCACCCGCCTCGGCCTCCCAGAGCTAGGATTACAGGCGTGAGCCACCGCGCCCGGCCGTAGTAGACTATTAACTCTTTGCTTAATTATATGTTAATGAGAAATGATCTTTATAAAACTACAATATATGTTCTTGAAATATGGAAGGCAGACTCATATATTTAACATAAAATATCTGGAACTAAAACAATGAGACATGGTTAAAAATCTGCAAGCTCTACCTCTATTATAAGAAACATTAAATGATATTTAATATGCTAGCAGGATTATCTCATTAATATAATGGTATTCACAATTGGCCTTTGGCCAAAATTGCCCATTCTGGTCTGACTCATAAACACTTTCTTTATGATTTTTTTTAATCAACATTAGGGAAATAAGGTGTGCATATGGAGGGGGAGGGGACCATGAAATGAACTTTAAAGAATGAGGGAATAGGCATTCATAGAGGGAAACAGAGAATAAACTAAGAAATTAACACTGGAAAGCATAGGGCATGTTCAAAGACCTTATAATATGCACAAAAATAAATTTGATAATAAACCTTAATGTAAAATTAAGATACTAGGGAAAAAAACTGTCTTTGCAACTGTGGGCTAGGCAAATATTTCTTAGAACACAAAAAAAGGGAAATTATAAAACAAAAGATAATTTAGTACTTTGGTCTCCAGTATAGTATATTATATTTCCAACTTACTAAAAGATGTAGTAAAAAACATAGTTAAAATATATTAGAAAAAATATCTGCAACATAAAATTCTGTATGTGTAACAAAAGACCTGTATTTATATAAAGAACTCCTATAATTCCATATTAAAAAGAAAAATAATGCAATAGAAGAATAGGCAAAATATTTGAACCAACACTTGGGAAAGAAAATATGTAAACGTCCAATCAGCACATAAAAAATTTATCCACATCATTAGTCATTTGGAAAATAAAGACTAAATCTATTATGAGATACAAATAAATGGAAAAACGAAGAACTAAAACATTAAAAGTTGGAGAAGATGTGGAACAATCAAAACTTTCATATGATGTTGGGAGAAATACAAATATAGTATAACCCCTTTGGAAATTGCTTGACATATTCTTTATTTATTTAAATATATCATCCTATGATCCAACAGTTTTGTTCTTAGCTATTTATTTAAAATAAATAAAAATATACATCCTCAAAATCCTTGAAAAACAATTCATAGCAGCTTTCTTATTATAGAAAAAACAAAAATAATCCCAATATTCATTAAAAGGAAAATGAATACATTGTGTTATACTACTATGCAGCAATAAAAAGCAAACAAACTACTGATATATGAAATAACATGGATGAATCTCAAGAATGTTAAGCTGAATGAAAGAAGCCAATCAAAAATATATAATGTATGATTCCGTTAATATGAAATCCAAGATTGTGCAAAACTGATCTATGTTAATAGAAATCAGATTAATGTTGCTTGTGGTTGAAGGAAAGGGCATGACAGAATTTTCTGGTGTGGCAGAAATAGTCCGGATTTTAGTATGCATTACTCAAAACTGATTAAATGTTAAATTTAAGAGCTGAGTGTTTCGCTGAACGTAAATTGTACTTTAAACAAGAGAGAGAAGAAGAAATAGCAAGAGAGAAAGCGATGCCTTGAGTAAATAGTAAGTAATGTAAAAAAACTAAAGATAGTAAGAAAATAAGCACATATAAAGTCTGTACAGCAAAGAATAAAACCATATTGGCCGAATATTTTTATTTAAATACTTTAAAAATGTCTATGGCAAATTCTTTCTCCATTCAATTTAGACTGAATCATTGCAAAAATAATACTGGGTAGAAGCGGTAAAGCCATAGTTTCATATACAAATTTATTTGTAAATTATAGTTAAATTTGACTTTGAATCAAACTCTTGTGAGTAGGCTCTAAGTAGAAAAATTTGGTGAAGTGTCTTTGTGTTTTCGCTGCAGACCTCACCAAAGTCTGTAAACCGATAAATGATTGGTGCACAGCACATTCTAATGGTTCACCTCAGGTTATTTTGTTGCCATCAGTAAGTTACAGTTTGTTAGAGACTATTTTAAAAGTGATTTAAAATCTCAAAAGGAAAGCTACTTTTCTGCCACCTACTACCCTTGGCAGATACAGCAACCAACCTACTCAAAAATTCTGAAGCTGAAAGAAATATAAAACAATCCAGAGTTGACATACTTTTTTCCCTTTTCTCTGATATTGTTAACAGATTCCCTGCTTTCTAATGCAATATAGTCAATGTATTTTTTAAATATTAGGAATGAAAAGAAGGCTTTGGTTTATTTAGTTGAAGTTCTGATTTTTGTCTTTTGCTAATCACTACCATTATCAGCTTTTTTTTTTTTTTTTTTTTATAGACGAGAATAGGCTGCAGGCAGGATGGCTAAACCTTTTGTCATAGCAAGAACACTAATGCTGAAGTGTCCACTGGTGTATAACTGAGCTTTTACTTTTTATTTTTATTTTTTTTTATTCTTATTTCAGCATATTGTGGGGGTACAAAAGTTTAGGTTACGTATGTTTCCCTTGTCCCGCCACCCACCCCCAAGTCACAGCTTCAAACGTGTCCATCCCCTAGACAGTGCACATCACACTCATTATGTATGTATACACTCATTCCATCACTTTTAATGCCTAAAAACACTAAATCTCTGGGGGCAGAGCCTGGAATGGGACTCTGGCTTTCCTCTCAAGTGACTGTCTTAGTTTCATCTCTGAGCTTAATTTCAACCTTGAAGATTAAAATATGGTCAGAAAAATAAAGAGTGCATCAAAATATTTCACATGATAAAATTAACTTCTCTTTGTCACTTTGAAGGTAAGAAATAAAATATTGCATAAACAACACAGAAACTGTGCCTATATTCATGTACTTTTTTTTTAGTGACTATTTTCTCATTGATATATTTGGATTTTGTGCATATTCTCACATCTTGGAAAGACCAGTGGTAGAAGTGAGTAACAGTAACACAAAGATTACTAATTTTGACTACGCATAGCTGTCACCCCACCTATAGAAATATGTACTTCTGCTAGGCTAACGTCAGGCTAGAGTATGGAATGCATCACTTTGCAGTCATTACCTTTTATCATTAACTTCCAAATGCACTGAGGTACATTCAGATTTAAATACACACGAACCCATCTGGTCAATTACATCATCTCCTTTGTTATATTTTAAAATATTAAGGTGGTACAAATATTTTTGTTACATGGATATTTTTCATAATGCTTAAGTCAGGGTTTTTTAGTGTGCCCATCAGCCGAATAGTGTTCATTGTACCTGATAAGTAGGATCCCCCCCTCCTCCTCCCCTTTTCTTGATTTCCAATTACCTCTACATCCCATTATGTCCATATGTGCCCACTGATGAACTTCCAAGTATGAGAGAGTATATATGGTGCTTGTTTTTCCATTTCTGAAATGCTTCACCTAGGATAATTGTCTCCAGTTCTATCCAGGTTGCTACAAAAGACATTATTTCATTCCTTTTTTACGGTTGAGTTAATACTCCATGGTATAAATATGCCACATTTTCTTAATCTGTTCATGAATTGATGGACCCTTAGGTTAATTCCACATCTTTGAAATTGTGAATTGTGCTGTGATAAACATGTGCGTGCAAGTATATTTTTGATAAAAATGACTTCTTTTTCTTTGGGTAGGATACCCAGCAGTGGAATTGCTGGGTCAAATGGTAAGTCTACATTTGTTTCTTTGAGGAATTTCCATACTGTTTTCCATATATATTGTACTAATTTGCAGTTCCACCAAGAGTATATAAGCATTTCTTTCTCTCTGCATCTACTCCAGCATCTATTTTTTTTCTTTTTTTTTACTTTTTAATAATGTCCATTCTGACAGGGGTGAGACCTATTCAATAAATGGTGCTGGGAAAACTGTATAGCCACATGTATATGAGTGAAACAGGACCCCTCTCTCTTGCCATATACAAAAAATTAATTCAAGATGGATAAAAATTTAAATGTAAGCCAAGAAACCATAAAAATTCTAGAAGAAAATAAAAAAAAACTCTTTTAGATATCAGCTTAGAAGAATTTATGACTACAACCCCAAAGGCAAATATAGCAACAACAAAAATAAATAAGTAGAATTTGATTAAATTAAAAAGGTTCTTCACCGCAAAAGAAATAACCAACAGACTAAATACACAACCTACAAAGTAGGAGAAATTATTTGCAAACTATACATCTGACAAAGGGCTAGTATCCAGAATCTACAAAGAACTCAAACAAATCAGCAAGAAAAAAACCAAACAACTCCATTAAAAAGTGGGCAAAAGACATGAACAGAGTTTTTCTAAAGACGATAGACAAATGGCAAAAAAAAACCATGAAAAAATGCTCAACATTACTAATCATTAGGAAAATGAAAATTAAAACCACAATGACATATACTCACCCATTACAAACTATTGGAGAGACCAAAATTGTTCGCCCCTTTGTTTCTCATTCTTATATAACCTAATGATTCACAAAGTATGTTTTTGCTTTATTTTATACATAATATCATTCTAAATGTGAACTTGCCCTAAATTACTCTTCTGTTTTATTGTAAACAATCTAATGCATATTCTACTTATAACAAGGGAAGATACTGTGGGAAGCTATGATACACATAGAACACATATTTGCATTACAAAATATTGTATTCCAATTCTGGCTTTATCAGGCAATAGCTATGTGAAGTCATGCAGTTTACTTCGCTGTTGAGGTTTAGTTTTCTCGTGTGAAATTTATCAGGTAATAATAATAAGTATAATAATGTGTGTAAAGTATCTAGTATATAAAGCACCTGCCTTATAGTCATTTGAAGTTGTGTACAAATGATAACTATTTTGCTCTTGCATTATATTCTCTCATACTATGCCTTCTGAGCAGGAGAAAATGGTATTAGAAAATCCCATTTTATTGTGAGGATAGGGATTTGATTTCATGATGATTACAATTTACTATTATTTTCATTTCTCTTTCTTGAATTTCTTCTGCTGAGAGAGCTGAAAGAGAAATGTAATGAAAAGGAGAGATGTCATCATTATGCAGAATTTATCTTTAAATAGTTAAAAAAATTAAATTCTCAAGTTTAAACCTATATATCATGAATCAAGAGTAAGAAACATTTTTTATGCTATGTTTCCTATATCAGTTCACCATTAGTAATAAAACAATAGCCTACAGCCATCCAAACCAAGTGCATCCAGATATAGATACAGAAAACTGATTACATATTATTATCCATGTGCCTCCTATTCATATTTCCTGCTATACCATAGAGTCATATTCTCCACCCATCAATTAAGGGGACAGACCTGTCACATTCAGCCCACTTTCCTGAGGCATGTTCTAGTCTTTATTATTCATAGTGATATATCCATATTCTTGTTCAAAGTGGCTGCAAAATTCATATAGAAGTTATTATCTGGCATGAAAATCAGAAAGAAATAAGTAAAATTATCTTGATTTGCAGATGATGTGATCTTCTATGTAGAAAACCCTACAGACTTCACCAAAAACCTTTTAGAACAAATAAAGTCTGTAAAATTGTAGGACACAAAGTCAACAGACAAAAATCAGTTGCATTTCCATACACTAACAGCTAACAACTTTAAAAAGATATGAAAAAAATCTCATTCACAATAGCTTTTGTCAGGTTCTCTATGAATTTGTAAAAATAAAATAAAATAAAAGTATGATATTATAGCAAAAAATTTGAAGAACACTTTAATATAAGGCTTGACTTCTCTTCCTGATTCTAAAAATTTAGTTCTTTTTCCTAGCTTTCAGTTTTTTATAGGTTTACTAGGGATGATAAAAAAATAACTTGCCTCACAAAGACATGCTCAGGATCATTAAATGTTATTATGCCCCCTCCTCTTGGTGTATGTAATCAGAGAATTTTTTGAGACATACACTTTAAAATTCTCAGCAGTCAATGATCAGTTATGTTATAGAATTCCTTTAGATAACATGACTTTTACCCATCATGAACTAGGAAATATGTAAGCTACATATGATTATGAGAGGCCAAATAGTTAAGAACCCGGCTTTTTAAGCTAAAATAGCTGTTATTTAGATTTAGTGGGAAAAGTAGCATAACTGCTCTGTGCCTTGGTTGCTTAGTTTATAAATTTGAGTCGAAAACTAGTTTTGTTAACTAAGTGATTTAATAAATGCAAAATATTATAAATAGTGCCTAAGGTATAGTAAAAAGTAAATACGTTCATTTATTATTAACTTCTTATATTACTAGATATGTGTGCTCTAACTTTCATGTTGAATGGAGTTGGGATGGCATGCAGAGGGCCACTCTGCTCCCACTTCAAAGAAAGGCTAGTTTACAGGCTGATGGGAGTGATATCAATGAACACACTTCAACAGCCAGCCCTTTAAGGGACTGCCTTAGTTTCAGAGAACCCTGAAATATATGCCCTAATGTGTTTAGTAGACTTCATATGAATGAAAATCCCAGATATTGTGCACATCTCAATAACAATAGGAATCACTGTGTCACTACCCTGACAACACTACTGAGTAGGAGATTAGTACTTGCAATCTCGTGGACATTAACTCTACTGGATTGCACCACACCTTCTCAATCCTAAAATGTTAATATAAGCCTGGAGTTGACAGGAAATGTCAACAAAATAATATTGCATATTACTCTTTCATCCAAAGTGTATTAAGAAGCTGTATGTTTGTTGGCCATTAGTCTATCCTCTTTTGAAAAGTTTCTGCTCATGTCCTTCGCCCACTTTTTGATAGGATTGTTTGATTTTTTCTTGCTGATTTTCCTGAGTTCTATATAGATTCTAGTTATCAGCCCTTTATCAGATGTGTAACATGAAAATATTTTCTCCCATTCTGTAGGTTGTCTGTTTGCTCTTATGATAGTTTTCTTGAAACACTTAAGTGAATATATAGTAATAACACCCATCGGGTGTTGGGCAGATGGAAGGGGAGAGGAGGGGATGAGTATATACACACTTAATGGGTGTGGTGTGCACCATGTGGGGGATGGACATGCTTGAAGCTCTGCTTGGGTGGGGCAAAGGCAATATACGTAACCTAAACATTTGTACCCCTGTAATATGCTGAAATTAAAAAAAAAAGCAAACAAAAAATAAATAGAAGAAGTTGGATGGAATACAGAGATTAAGGGTGATGTGATTCAAGAATGTAATAAATATGGAGAAGTTACTTATACTTTATATTTTAAAGAATCTTTTTAATGACAGCTAATATCATTTCTCAATTCATTATTTTGGGGGAAACTGTGGGAACAGAGGAAAGGCAAATGCCCACCAAGAAGCTAAAACTGAGTCACGTTCCAGATAAGTTATAAAAAAAATATTTAAAAGTTAATGTTGAAATAACTGTAGACGTTTTCTATAGTAACTGTTAGACCAATGGTTAAGGGAGAGAGAAAAAGTAAAAACCAGTTTATTTCATTTTTTTAGCAGACTCATATATCAGAATGCAGGTCCATTTAATGAATAAACCTGTAGGAACATGTGTCTCTTTGGAGCTTTTAGCAACCACTGTTCTACAAAAATTTACCAGATATAGCTGTTAAGTGCCACAGGGCACAAAGGTTCTTTAAACATTGTCACTGTCTTAAAGTATTTACAATCTGCTTGGGCAGATAAGACTGTACAAACAAAACTACAATTCCAGGAAGCAGATAAGTATCAAGTGCAGGGTGAAAATTTTTATATTGAAATTCAAAAGGAAAATAACTTCTGATTAGAGTTCTACTTAAAACCTTGAAGCAATCTCAAAGAAAAGAATAATGATAAAATGTTCTGATTCTGGTTAAGGTAATATGGTTTTCCTAGAAAGCATTAAAGTGATACCACAATATCAGGGCTTCTTAAAGCCTTATATACAATCTAGAAAATAATTTCAAAGAGATACATTTAAAGTGATAAATATATATGACTCAATCTCAATGAGCATGATAAATTTTAGTTTGTGTCTCCTTGAATACCTTCATAGTATATACTAGGAAGCATAATTTGTATCTAAGAAATGACAATTAAGACAAAATAAAAGTTGGTGAGTTTTATATACACAATCAGGTCACAATGGATTATTGGAGAGAGAAACAGAAAAGGGAAGAGAGAGGAGAAAAAGAGAAAGAAAAAGAGAAAAGAAAATGTTTCCATGAGTTACAGACTACTTTCATTACTTAAAATCAAATTCCAATTATAATTAATTTCATGTAGGGGTTAAAATAAGTAACAGAAGTCTGTGGCTTAACTCAGTAAAAGGAGTTCCTGATGGCATCACAGTCAGTTACTGGTCAGGCAGCTCTCAAGTGTTTTCCTCCATGAGTCAGGGTGTGGTTTCTTCCTTTGTGTCTCTCATTTGCTACCCTTTCACTTTCAACTCCTTGGATAGGAGAGAGGGAATGAACAGTCATAGTGGATATCTTAGCCTCTAGACGTGGAATATTTGATGTTTCTACCCACATTCCATTATTTGGTAACATGTAGATGCAAGGTAGGGAGTAGATGCTGGACAATATACTATTCTTACATGTCCAGGAAAAAAGAAAACCCACAGCACTTCTTATGTTAAATTTTCTTTTCAATAAATGTGAATAGAGTATTTTTATTTTGACAGCCAAGCATCCATTTTTTTTTCTAATATCACTTTTTGTTTGTTTATAAGGTGGAGCATTGCATCAAATTCATTGTCTGTTATCTTTGCAGGATAATAAATCAAGTCATTCTATTTTGCCACCACAAACCCCAAAGCCTGCCTATATTCCTACTGTTAAATCCTTTTTCATACTGCCACGGTAAAGTGAAAGAGTGGTGTGATATCTTACACACTGCTGATTGAATTCTTTCTCCCTTATATTTTTGAATTATCAGAGAAATGATTCAAAAAGAACTGGGATATATATATATATTAATTTTAGTGATAATACCAGAGAAATATAGCTCAGTATCTCTTGCTCTATAGATGCTTGAAATTGCTTGATTCCTATCTTGGTTGTCATGTTTTTTTCTAGCCAGACTATCCTGACATAGTAATCCATTACATGAGCTATTCAATGTTATGGGAATAATTCATCTTTTCCTTACGTAAACCATAATTGTTTTCTATTTCTTGCAACAAACTCTAACTGATACATAGTACTTTCATATAAAATATGAGATTATAATTGGTTTTGGTCATGAACTATTTAATAATAACTCTTAAAACAATAATTATGTGGATTATGTTCTAAATTTAAAAGAATTTTGTTTTCATGATTTAATTTAATGGAAGAAAACATCAATTTGGCTAAAGGTAGGAAATAATACTTTAAGATATATGAACATCTTCTGCTGACTTTTGCTCCTTTTAAAAAAAGAACATGTATTAATTCAGATAAAACATTCTTTTATTAAAATAATGATGTTTATTATTTCTCAGTATCTGGGTACAGAATTATGACATGCAAATATACTTAAAATTTTCAACATTATATATACGCGTCTGTAAAAGATTAATAAGTTTATGATTTGCAGCAAAGAATTACCCTTTGCAGTGAATGTAATGCCCTAATTTAGGAGACAGCAAACTACTGTAACAGGCACTATATTTTCAGCTTTGGGAGCCATTTGTCACTGTTACCGCTACTCAATTTTGTGTTGTAGCATAAAAATAGCCTTTGATAAAACATTTGTGAATGGGTGTGGTGCTGTACCAATAAAAATTTATTTAAAAAACATGTAGGTATGCAAATTTGGCTTGTAGGCAGTAGTTTTTAGAGACCTGACCTAATTTGTCAAAAAGTCCTTTTATATATTTATATAATGAAATATATTTGTAATTATGATATAATAATGATCTTATCCAAATAGTCATCAGGACAGGTTACTAAATGGAAAGTCATTTCTGCAATCACTACCTATATTAATAAGTGAAAATCACTATAATAAAAAAACAATGGCCATAGGAGTCTCATGACCACATCTAAGATATATGTATATTATATTATTGTCCTGTATATCTAGTCATGTCCTGCAGAAGTGATAGTCTATTTTAATTGTATTCAAAGTGTTATTTGTACTAAATCTAATCACAATTTAAATTTGTGTAATCTTAACATTTTCTCATACATTGTGAGAAAAATTTTTCAAAGTGCTTCTACTCATGTGCAAGTCTATATGTAGCACAAATTATTTAGAAAAATAATTTACATATAACTTATCAAAGAACTTTATTTTCTCCATTTACTTTCCTTTAAAATGGAGAAAATGTGATGAAATGTCTAGAGATCTCATATCTTGTCAGAATTGAAGAGTAAACCATTTATTTTTAATGCTCACTATTGTAATCTATTTTGGTGGGAAAAGAGAAAAATTCTATCTTTAAAGAAGAAAAGAAACAGTTACAATTTTACCTAGTAAACCATAGCATATCAAAGGTAATTAATACTACATTTTAATATATATGACAAATATATTGCTATTTTGACCAATTCCATGAAGGTCAAGTAGATTTTATTTTCTTGTAAATATAAAACTTTTGGATTGCTGGTGTACTATCTTACAGAGATAATAGAAAATAAATTAAACATAAAACCTCAAATTTACAAGAAAGGAAAGGAAGAAAGAAAAGGAAGGACAATAATAGTATGAAGAAGTGGATATCATCAAAATGACACATATTTACTTTAGTTTGTGGGAAGAGGAAATATAATGAAAAAGAATAGGCTAGATCTGCAGAGATTCAAGCAATAGCACACATCAGCAGGTGGGGATTGAGTCAAATACAAAATCTTTCTCATCCACCTTTCCAATATCTGTAGCCTATATTCCCTACAAGGGTACGCTGCCAGAGTTGAGGCAAAGTGCAATCAGAAAAAGCACGCGGAGATAACTTCCGCTTACAGAACCTATGATGTAATGACTTGGAATGGAGTCACACTAACTCATTCAGCACAAAAACTGGGGACGGGTCTGCTCAAAAGGCAAAAGAAATAACCGATTGGTTGAGAATACATTGAGAAAACAAGCCAAATCCAAAGTTTTTCTTTTACTACACTATAATCCCTAACATTTTAAAAATAAATAATTGTCTCCGTTTAATTTTTAAGTATCAGCAATTACTAGAAAGGAACACAAAGTCTATACATATATTTGGGGAGAAAACACACATATGTTAATGAAAGATAAAATAATCCTTCAGAGAAAAATCGACCAATTAATTGTAGAAGATTTCAGGAAAAATATTTCTAAACAAACAATACTATATAAAAAACAAAATTAAAAAAAGGATAACATATATAATAGTAATAAATTTGAATCAAATTGTAATAAAGCCAAAGGAGGTAAAAAGCAAAGCTGGAAATTTTAGTGAACTGAAAGTAATACATATGTATATATATTACAGAAATGAAACTCAAGATAAAAGAAATAACAACAAAAATGAGTTAAAATGACCAAGGGGAGAAGACCAGGCACCATCAGACAAAACTGAATAGAAAAGAATACTATTTTTCTTAATCCTTAGTTGGGGGAAAAAAAAAAACTTGTTCAACATATTTATAATTTTTCTTGAATAAAATAACATAATAAAAAGAAAAGTATTTGAAAATATTACAAAATGTTTCTAAGATCTTGAAATGGCACTACATTTCTTAGGGGAACAAGAAAAATTACCAAGAAAATGACATTTTCTACTAAAGTTACTAAACTCTGTGAACAACAAAAATTATGAATATGTCCACACAGAAAACAGTGAACAGAAGTCAAATATAAAATTCATTTAGTATTAACTGTGACGACTGTGGATTCAGAAAAGAATGTATTACATACTGTGCCAATATAAAGGTAATGTTACAACTTATTATAGGAAATAGGGTAGTGTAAATAAGAGATTGCAAAATGTTTTGCTTTTGCGTTTTTTTGTTTGTTTGCTTTTTTGAGACAGAGTCTCACTCTGTTGCCTGAGCTATAGTTACCATGGTGTCAGCCTAACTCACAGCAACCTCAAACTCCTGGCCTCAAGATCCTCCTGCCTTAGCCTCCCGAGTAGCTGGGACTATAGGCATGTGCCACCATGCCCGGCTAATTTTTTCTACATATTTTTAGTTGTCCAGCTAATTTCTTTCTATTTTTAGTAGAGACGGGTTTCGCTCTTGTTCAGGCTGGTCTCAAACTCCTGAGCTAAAATGATCCTCCCACCTTGGCCTCCCAGATAGAATGAGAAATGTTAACTCCATAATCTTCTCTATTTTATAGGATAAAATTATAGCTATATCTAAATTTCAAACATATACCCCTTAGAGAAATCGAATGTCTTGTTATTTTTTCTTTTTACATGTTAGAGGTATAGGTATATATATACACAACTTTACACACAGATATATATACACACACACATTTCTTGCCAAAAACATACTAATCTAAATCTCAGAAGTTTCTACAAATTATTTTTTATCTCATAAAAGAATACAATGAATTAGAGGTTTTTTTTCATTTTTATAAGCAAGTATAATACAATTGTAGTCTATTACATCTAATATTTAACTCTATAGTCACAGGGAAATATAATGATACTCAAAAAATTAACTGTGGTTATTTGTGAGTAAGATTTGAAGTGATATTGTAATTCCATTTTCATTGTTTCAATTGCTTGGTATTTTCATAAATGGCATATATTTATTTAAAAATAAAAATAAACCTCTTTTAAAAGACTGCATTATAGAGATATGTAGAAATACTTCCACTACAAGATCAAGTTTTGAAAATAGTAGGCCAATATTTTTGAGTATATGCCATTGTCATTCTGTTTCAGTGTTTCTTTACAAGTAACAGGAAGAAAATACTTGATAAAGCTCAAATTTCACATTAAATAAAGGCCCTTATTCATATTAGTAGTATCATAAATATTATATCTAAAAGTGTTTCATTTTTGTTATTGTTATTATTGGAGTTCCATGTACCCCTCTATTATTTTCTGAGAAATAACAGAGAAATATCAGAAATATCATATCAGAGACTTAATCATTATACAATTGTAGAAATAACAACTACTCATTTTTAAAACTCAAAATATTAATATTAATTTAATGAATATTAAAATTTATTAAATACTATATAATACTACAAAACAGGCTAGGACAGAACAGACCATTGTATCTTAGTTCAAATCAATTGTAGTTCTGCTCATATTATCTACCCAGCATTAATTATGTAACTTAGGAGATAAAAATATTTATTAAGTCACTATCAATATCACAAACATCTGGATTGAACTCCATAAGGTTTAGTCCTATATATAATTAATTATAACATCTTTCACCTGTTTCAGTGCATAATTTAAACCCAGAAAAATGCACAGATATATTTAAATTAAATTTAAGTTGTTAAATGAAGTGATTTAACGAGTCATAATTTTATGTCTGATTGAGATTTTTGGATATATAAAATATACAATTTAAAAATCATATAATATGTAAAATGCTGATAGATAAAGGAAAGAAGGGAAAGAAGAGAAGGAGGGAAGAAGGAAGAAAGAAAGGTAGGCAAGAAGAGGAAAGACGATTATTAACACAGCTGCAGTGGAATATGTGATTAGTATGAAAAGAGCAATAACACAGTAACTGCCTGAAGGGAAAATTTCATCTCCTGTAATAAACATCAAGGTAAGAGGTCAAGATGAATTTGAACAATTTGCTATAGCAAGAAATTGAACCCAAAAGTTGTTAATCACAACTAGTCATCTTCCCTGCTGTTACATGGAATTGTTCTAAAGACTTTCTGATTAAAAAGCTATTGTAGTTTGAGATTTATGTAATGTGTAAATTGGGATAGTGTCAGACACATTCTCTAAAGGTGTTTGAAGATAAGTTCTCAAGGAGGGCATTTTGTTAATTTTATGAGTATTTTTAGCTTTTTATTCCTCAGACCGAGTATAATAGATACCTATCTTTCACCTGCCATTAAGCCAATCAAGAAGCAAGTTGGAAAGACATTTGAGATTAAAGATGAGGACAGTAGCTGATAATAGCTATTTAGTTTGAAGCTTGTAGTCTGTAGATTACAGGAGTAAAGAATTTTACATGGGAATAATAAATCTCAGGCTCTTTGCAGAGAAGAAGGAAATAAAAGAAAAAGTAATAGCCTCAAATGAGAAACCTTTTTTTTTCCCCTCCAGATAGCTGGATGCTCTCCTTTGGTTATTTCATTCTAATGAAGACAAGCAGCCTCAAAGTTAATAGAAAACCAGCCCCAAAGGCGCCATGTTATGTTGTTCTTGTATTCCACTCATCTAGCTTTTTATATAAAATAAAAGAAGCTGTGGGATGAAGGGGATTGCATTTTATAGCATCAGAATTCTCTGAAGTTTTTGCAACCATAACTTTTCAGACATTTTCTTGAACATGTATTTTATATTTCAAATGATGAATTAAATTTATAACAAATCTAGTACTAGCATTTTCTCATTTTATCAGCTTGCCCTCTTTTCCCTTTTTAATACAAGTGATCATGTTATATAATGAGATTTGACTTACACGTGGTGTGCTGGCTAACAAGGGAATGGCTAAATCACAGAGGGCAGTTTTCCTGCCCTTAAGTTAAAGCACCTGCTTCAAAAATTGATCCTTCTCAATTGGTGTTCATTGAAGTGCCTACGTTGCTTGGCATTTCTAACCTAACTTAGGATCAAAAGAAAATATTTAAAAGGTCCTCTGTGCTTGGAATTTTGCGTATTATTAATTCGAACTTAAGTTTTGAAACAATTTTTTACTATGTGAACTGGAAGTATTTTGGTCAGACACTATCCTACTTAGCCTAACACAACAGAATCATAGTGATGCCAGTGGGTAATGTAACCAGTTCGTATTACTTAATAAATTAGACAAAAAATTAAAGAAAACAATTGAACTAGAAAGTAATCATTAAAGTATCTTTAAATTGATAACAGATTGCAAAATCTGCCATAATCTTGAAGTCAGTGCTTTAG
This sequence comes from Lemur catta, assembly GCF_020740605.2. Lineage (NCBI taxonomy): Eukaryota > Metazoa > Chordata > Mammalia > Primates > Lemuridae > Lemur > Lemur catta. The sequence goes on from NC_059139.1 coordinate 68,597,821, forward strand.
ACAAAAACTTTTTTCTTTTACGTTTCTCTTATTCTCTTCTTTTCTGCATTTTCAGTTTTTATTGCAAGCTATTTAGCAAAAAAAGAACATAGATGTTTGAAATGTGTTGGTACACAGCCTTTTTAGCAGTGTGACTGAGAAAAATCATCTAAACTCTCAAGGTTTAGCTTTTAGTCTGTAAATAGTGATAATAATACTCTCTAAATTTTTCTGTGTGGACATTCAGATCAAGTGAAAAAAGTATAAAAAATATTTCATATAAATATATACCATTATAGTAATTGATATAGCTAGTTGTTTTAATATTATAATTTTAAAAATAATCTTCTTTAAACCAATCCAATGTAATTCTTCTATCCTTTGGTGATGACATACCAATGCCAGACACCTGGTTATGAGTTTCAGTGTACATAGGTGATTCTTTCAGTCAACAATTTATATTTAAAGTTGGACTTGAATGATTGGTAGTTAGTAAAAAATTGTGGATTCCCAACTAAGCTGACATATGTATAAAAGTTGAAAATAATAAGTTTTATTTTCTTGGAATTATTATAATACTAAACATTGAATCTTAATTTCATTATTCAATCAAAAACATTTATTTTATATACTCTAGATGTAGCAATGTTTGGTCCTGGAAAAAATAGAAAATATTTTACAAGTGTATTTTTTTTTATCAATATTATCTGTTTACATAGTGACTAGTTAAGCTTTTAAGTTTGGAAAATAATAAAAGGAGATAAGGTGAAAGGGTGAGAAAATGCCTCGGGGCGAGGGAGGGGGACAAGAGCAATATACATAACCTAAACATTTCTACCCCCATAATATGCTGAAATAAAAAAAAATTGTAATAAAAAAAAGAACCAATATCTAGGTTGGATTTAAATGATCATTTTGATAAATAGCACCAGTCAAAAAACTTGCATATTTTGATTCCACATTTTTAAGTGGAATCACACATGCATGCTCATATAGTTGCACATGTACACACAAACACACCAGGAAATGGCGAGGAGTTTGGTGATAGTTGGTGTATGCTTCGTTTTTGTTTGCCTGCTTTCTAAATAAAACTAAAGGATAATCCAAGGTATTAAATAAGAAAACTGTCAACCCCCAAATTTTATATCCAGCAAAAAATTCTTCAAGACTAAAAGTGAAATAAATGCATTAAGATAAAAAAATAATTTCCTGTCAGCAAAATTGCTGAGGAAAGAACTTTAGATTAATGGCAGGAATATGTTAGAAATTCCAGTGCTTAGGGAAAACAAGAAAGAGTATTGGAAATAGTAAATAACCAAGTAAATTGCAAAAGCTTATTTTTAGCGTTTTTCCTTGTAATTTGGTATAAACTATATGGCTATGTAATTTAAAATTAGGGACTATTCTTAATCTTTAAATGTAGATAGATTTAAAATATGTGCAACTATAACACAAAAGACAGAAGGGGATATAGACCTAAAAATTTGCAAGCTTTCATGTATTAGAAGATTTACTGTAGTTAAGTCATTGCTACTACCTGAATCCCAATCAGAATTCTGAAAGATTTTTTTTTTCCTAGAAATTCACAGGTTTTTTCTAAAACTTACATGGAAATGTAAAAAAAGCTAGAATAGAAAAAAATGACTTTTTAAAATAATAATAATGAAGGACTTAAAATACCTGATTAAAAGAATAACGCTAAACCTCCAATAATAACACAGGATGCTACTTGCATTGGGATAGAACTGAATATTAATGGAACAGTCTTTATAAGAAGTTCAGAGATAGACTCATAGATATATGTGGTCATTCATTTTTAATAAGGATGCCTAAATAATTCAATGGGAAAAAAAATGAATATTTTAACAAATGGTGCCAAAAAATTATATACCATAAGGGAGGAAAAAACAACACAACAAAACCATGAAACAAAACAACAACCCGTGTCTCAAATTATTTTTTAAAAATTAACCAAAAAATGGAATAGAGATGGAAATATAATAGTCAAATCTATAAAATTAACAGAGAATAATCATAAATAGGAGTGTCCTTGGCTTAGGCAAACATATCTTAGTGCATATTAAATAAGCATGAATCATACAAATATTTGATCCTTGTACTTTATCAAAATTAAAATTTTTCTTTGAAAGACGCTGTGAAGAAAATTAAAACACAGGCAAAAGAATTAGAGAAACTATTTGCAAAAGGTAAATTTGATAAAATATTTGTATTAAAAAAGATTTCTTACAACTCAATTATTAGAAGTCCAAGGAACAAACCAAAATATGCTTAAATACTTGGTAAACACTTTATTGAAAAAGTTGTACAGATGTACACATGAAAGAAAGCTAAAAATTTTTAGCCATTAGGCAAATTCAAGCAAAAGCCACAATGAGTTAAAACTAGACTTTCATTAGAATACCTGAAATTAGAAATACTGATAATCCCAAGATTTGAAAAGGATGTAGATCAATTAAACCTCTCATGTAACATTGATACATACTCAAGAAAAATACAAATATATTCTAACAAACAATATGTAGGCAAATATTCTACATTATTTATAACAGACAAGAACTGGAAGAAACACAAATGTTTATTAATCATGGCTGAGGAAAAAAATTGTGCTATATAAATACCATAAATACTACTCAGCAACAAAAAAGGAACAAGTTACTGATACTACCAACAATACAAATAAATCTGAAAAGCACTATGCTAAGTGAAAGTACATAAACAGAAAGTACTACCGTATAATTATATTTTTATAATTTTCTGGAAAAGTCAAACCTATAGTAAATATACCTTTAGTTACATTTTTAAAAACTGATACATTTTTAAAAAACTGGTAAATTAACCAATGGTTATTGATTTTTACTATATATCTGGTTATTTTAGGGTGTCCTGTAGAACAATAGTTCTCACTTGATTGGTCATCAGAAAAACTAAGAAGTTTTGAAGAAATATATATCCTCAACCTCTCTCCCAGACCTTATAAATTAGATCTCTTGAAGTGAAGCTCAGGAATAAAAATGTTAAACTATCTTCCCATGGACTCCTACAGCTGGCTGAGAAAACAAACAAATAAAAACTTCTGCTCTTTGAAAGAGATACTATATAGAAAATGAAACAATTTGAAGACTAGGGGAAATACTTATAAATGACATGTCTGACAAAGACTTTATACACTGAATATATATATTTAAAAAAAATACCTTAAAACTCAATTATAAAAAAACTGTCTAAGTTTTTTAAAAGTCTATTAAAAAATTTGAATGGACTCTTTACCAAAGAAGATACTTATATGGCAAATAAGCATAGGAAAAGATGTTCAATATCAATAGTTAGGAAATGCAAATTAAAACCAAAATGAGATAACACTACACACCCTAAATGTCAATTAGAATATCTGAAACCTAAAAGACTGACCACAAAAAAGGTTTGGTGATCATATGGAGGAACTGGAACTCTCCTACCCAGTCATGAGAATCTAAAATGTTCTTACTATTTTAGAAAATAATTTGTCAGTTTTTTAAAAATGTAAGCATACTCCTTTCATGATCCAGCCATTGCACAACCCACCACTCACCCAAGGGGAAAGAAAGCATGAGTCCATGTAAAGACTTCTACACAAATGTGCATAGCACCTTTATTTATAATAGCCAAAATTGTTCATCTAGAAGTGAGTGGATAAACAAGTATAGCAATATAAAGGTATACTGGCCAGAAATAAAAACCATGTACTATTAATATATAGTACAGATTATAGGAATATCAAAATAATTATGCTAAGTGAAAAAAGCCAGACCAAAAAAATACATACTATGTTATTTAATATATGTAACACTTTAGAAAATACAAACTAAATTATAGCAACAGAAAATGATCAGTGGTGCCTGCGAAAAGGAAATTCAGCAAAAGGTAAAAAGGAAGCATCACAAAGTGGCACGAGGAATCTTTTGAGGGTGATTAATATGTTCAGATATATCGATTGTGGTGATGGTGTCATGGGTGTTTGTATGTCAAACCTTAAATTGTGCACTTTAAATATACGCAGTTTATTCCACACCAATCATACCTCATCAAAAATAAAATTAAATTGAAAGATGAAAGAGAAAAGAGTCCCAAGTTTCCTGATTATTTGGCTGATTTAAAAACCAGTAATGCAGCAGTGGTCCAATCTGTTGAATTTCACTTTTAGGAAATAATGAGTATTTTAGAATGTTTTCTTTCCTCCACATTTTCCCAGCATGTCACTTATATTTAATTATTTTAATAGCTATTAATTCATTTGAATTGCTTTGGAAAAGAAAGAAATGGGTTTCAAAAGTAACCAGTGATTCATTAGCAGGTGGTGACTTTTAGTAGCTGGTAATTCTTTTTTTTTTTTTTAATTTCAGAATATTATGGGGGTAATTCTTCCAAAATATTAGCTAAACAGTGATGTCAAGTTATTAAAGTTTTCACTTTTAAAATATTAACCAGTATAATCATTATCTGAACTGTACATCTTTGTTAATGGCCTTAGTACTATAACATTTTATTGTCTTGACCTATAAAACAAATAATCTGCTATTGTGACCTTGAAAATAGGATGGTTTTTATCTGGTATCTGTAAGGACCTGTGTTATTTTATTGTTACTTTTTGGGGGAATGGAATTATTTCATTTTGCCATCAAATTTTCTCTTTGAATCTTATTTAAGAGATTTAAGCCTTTTAGAATCTCTCAAGTTTTCCATCTTTGAGATACAATTTTCCCATTGACTCAACCATAGATGAAAAGGCAGTTTAAATTTATTGTAACAGACATCAGCAGGCATGTGCTCAGAATATACTATGGTTTTTAGGACCCAAAGACTTTTAATATATATCACATCAGTTGATAATATGTTTGGTCTGTGGTGGTTGGGGGGAGAGCTAAATTGTAAGAAGAAAAGCCTACCATCTTTTATATATCACAATGAATTCATTTTATTTCTGTTAGCATTTTAATTTTTTTCAAAGTACCAACAATTGATAGGCCTTTCCTTCTAAATTTTTATCTAAATAAAAGAGAATGCAAGATGACTATCTTCATTTATTGTCTGCCTAGAACCAGATTTTGTGTGCCTGTCATAGAATCAGGGAAGAGGTGTGACAAATTGGAAGTGGTACATGTACCTTTCCACTTTACCAAACCATCTGCCATGCAATGCACTGACACAGCAATTTCTGCAGAATTTTTAAACATTTAATATACACACTTCCCTAAGTTGAATTTTGTCAGTTTACATCATATATTAATAAATAACTTCTCCATATTTATTACATTCTTGAATCACATCACCCTTAATCTCCATATTCCATCCAACTTCTTCTATTTGTTTTTGTTTGCTTGTTTGTTTTGGTTTTTTCTTTTTTATTTCAGCATATTATGGGTGCACAAATGTTTAGGTTACGTATATTGCCTTAGCCCCACCCAAGTCAGAGCTTCAAGTGTGCCCATCCCCCAGATGATGAGCACCGCGTACCCGTTAGATGTGTATGTACCCATCCCCTCCTCCCCCGCATCTGCCCGACACCCGATAAATGTTACTACTATACGTGTACTTAAGTGTTTATCAGAAATTACCAATTTGATGGTGAGTACATGTGGTGCTTGTTTTTCCATTCTTGTGATGCTTCAATTAGTAGCATGAGTTTCAGCTCTATCCAGGAAAATACAAGCGGTGCTATATCACCATTGTTTCTTATAGCTGAGTAGTACTCCATGGTATACATATACCACATTTTATTAATCCACTCATGCACTGATGGACACCTGAGTTGTTTCCACATCTTTGCAATTGTGAATTGTGCTGCTATAAACATTCTAGTGCAAATGTCTTTTTCATAGAATGTCTTTTGTTCTTTTGGATAGATGCCCAGTAATGGGATTGCTAGATCAAATGGTAGTTCTACTTGTAGCTCTTTGAGGTATCTCCATATTACTTTCCACAGAGGTTGTACTAGTTTGCAGTCCCACCAGCACTGTATGAGTGTCCCTATCTCTCCGTGTCCAAGCCAACATTTATTGTTTTGGGACTTTTTAATAAAGGCCATTCTCACTGGAGATAAGTGATATCTCATTGTGGTTTTGATTTGCATTTCCCTAATGATTAGAGATACTGAGACCTTACAAGCCAGAAGAGACTGGGGTCCCATTCTCACTCCTCTCAACTTCTTCTATTTGAAAGTTAAACATTTTAGGGAATGGAAAATGCTGTGTTGCATGTGGTTACAGCTAAAGCCAATGCTTCAGTGTATTGGGAAAGTCTTGTTTGCAAATCTGCCACAGCAGCCAATGCTAAAGATCCTCCCCTCTGTGGAGATTGCTCTGCTGCTGTTGGAATCCACAATCCTATGCCCTCTGTGAGTTTTGGCTTTAATTGTTGATGTCATCCCCAATTCAGTCCAAGTCCTTTCTGGTTTATCACTGTCCAGATGAATTCCTCTTTAATATATCTTAACAAAGGAAAAGCTGAATTGCATTGCAGACTTTACATGTAACACAGTAATTCTTCTAGCTCTACATAGCAGCAAGTGGCATATGGATATGTGGCAATATAGTAGGGAAAGAAAAGCTGTAAATCAAAATAAAACTGCCAAGAGGAATATTTGCCTAAAATATATTTATTATGATAGAAGAAAATCTTTTATTCTCTCCCAATATTATTATTAAAAACTATTCTTGGAATTTTATATTTTGGGTCTGAAGGTTTTTTTTAAAAAATTAGATTTGGTTAAAATTGTCCCCATGGCAAATTATAAGCAAAAAAACTATTTTCTAATACTAATTTCTAAGCATCTTATACATCCTTATCTTGTGTATGTTTTAAGATAAAATTGGCTGTAAATATAAACCAGAAACTTGAGCCACAACCAGCTAGTGAAAAAGATGATTTTGTAAAAAATTCTATGATACTGTTTAAGATGATCATTCAGCCCAAACTGCATGATAATTATCAATTCTTAATTATTTAACCTCCTCTAGGTCATTGTACATTCAATCACTGGCTTGAAGGTAGCTGTTATTTTTTTTTTTTTTCTTTTCTAGCTTGTTGGTCAAACTCTTAGAATGGCATACAGAATAAAATCTAAATCCCCCGTTCAATAGAATACCTTCAATTATTTACTATGTAATTTTATATCAGGGACAACAATATAAACTGGAGAAAGAAGTGATATTTGTTAGAACAATTATATTTATTCAACAGAAGTTACAACTTACACAAGTACTAACTTTGTTATGTATATGAGAAACTTCACATGTGTCTATTTCTCTTTTACCCCTATCTCCTATGATGCAAGTTGATGGAGTTGTGCACATTCCTTAGGCTTTTTGAATTAATTCCTTCTGTGATTATTGTTTTATTAGCAGCACATTTTTCCGACATGTACACCCCACTAAACCCTTTAAAATTACAACCACTTAATTACTTTTATCAGATATTTTATTGTCCTGCTGGTGAACAATGGTTTATGTCATAAATTCACTTATAAATTCAATAAAACTTAGTTACAATTGATATATAAAAAAATAACAAAAAGAGTTTTGTAGGCTTTACTGAAATACTTGCTGTCCACTCTTCAAAGAGATTCCTTCTGAATTTCCTATTAAAAGTAAGTGTTTCTAGTTTTTCTAGTATATTCCCTTTTTATTGGATTCACGGTAATTCTCACAAATTATTTTCTTCATAAAGCACCCGCTTAGTTTGTTATCTGTCTCTTCAAGTAAGTGTAAGCTTTTTATAAAGTATAAGAAAATGTCTCTTTTATTTACACCATAAAATTATATCCAAGATCAAACTCAATACCTGGCACATATTTTTGATTGAATGAATTGATAAATAATTTAGATTTGTATTATAATCAAATTTTTGTTATCAGTGTCTTAGAAGTTAGTGGCCGTACACATAGGTTACTTACACATTTACCATTCTCTTACTGCTATCATTTATTTTGTGATAAATATATCATCAGATTCATCCTCTCAATATGCTACCCAGTTTTGCATATTAGAGATGTTGAGCATTTTTTCATATTTTATTGGCCATTAGTCTCTTTTCTTTTGAAAAGTTTCTGTCATATCCTTTGTACACTTTTTAATGGGGTTGTTTGATTTTTTTCTTGTTGATTTTCCTGAGTTCTATATAGATTGCAGTATGGCCCTTTATTGGATGTATAGCATGTGAATATTTTCTCCCATTTTGTAAATTATTTATTTTCTCTAATGATTGTTTTCTTGGTTGTGCAGAAGCTTTTTAATTGAATCAGGTCAGACTTACCTAAAAATGATTAAAGCCATAATAACAAACCCACAGCCAACATCATACTGAACTGGGAAAAACCGAAAACATTCCTGCTTAGAACTGGAACCAGACAAGGTTGCCCTCTATTACCAATTCTATTCAACATAGTGCTGGAAGTCCTAGCCAGAGCAATCAGATAAGAGAAGGAAATCAAGGACATCCAAATATGGGCAGAAGAGGTCAAACTATCTCTCTTTGCTGACAATAAAATCTTATGTCTAGGAAACCCCCAAAATTCTGCCATGAGACTACTGGAATTGGTAAACAAATTCAGCAAAGTCTCAGGCTACAAAATCAATGTACAGAAATCAGTAGCATTCCTATATGCCAACAACAGTCAATCTGAGAAAGAAATCAAAAACTCAATACCCTTCACAAGAGCAACAAAGAAAATAAAATACCTACAAATAGATTTAACCAAGGAGGTGAAAGAGTTTACATAGAGAACTACAAAACACTGAGGAAGGAAATAGCAGAGGACATAAACAGGTGGAAAACCATACTATGCTCATGGGTCAGCAGAATCAACATTGTTAAAATCTCTATATTATCCAAAGTGATCTAAAGATTCAATACAATCCCAATTAAAATAACAATGTCATTTTTTGCAGATCTAGAAAAACATAATTCTATGCTTTGTATGGAACCAGAGAAAACCTCATATAGCAAAAACAATCTTAAGCAAAAAGAACAAATTGGAAAGCATCAATTTACCAGACTTCAAGCTATACTACAAGGCTATAGTAACTAAAACAGCATGATACTGGCACAAGAACAGAGACATAGACCAATACAACAGAACTGAGAACCCAGATATAAAACATCCTCATATAGTCATCTAATCTTTGACAAAGCAGACAAAAACATACACTGGGGAAAAGAAGACTTATTCAGTAAATAGCACTGGGAAAATTGCATAACTATTATGTAGAAGACTGAAACAGGATCCACACCTTTTCACCTCTCACAAAAATTAACTCACCGTGGATTATGGACTTAAACCTATGACATGAAACTGTAAGAATTCTAGAAGAAAATGTTGGAAAAACTCTTAGAGACATTGGCCTAGGCAAAGAATTTATGAAGAAGACCCAAAGGAAATCACAGCAATAACAAAAATAAATAAATTTGACTTGATCAAATTAGTCCTGCATCTTGAAGATTTTATCCTGTGTTTGTTTCTAACATTTTATTTTTTATATTCATCTATGATTCATTTTGACTTAACTTTTGAGTTAATTTTCACACTGTAAAAATCCTAGGTCCTTTCATGCATATAAAATTACTTTGACTTCCTATAAGAGGCATGTTGAAACATCCTCTCTAAAGTAAAAGACAAATTATTGCATTTTGTGGCTCCTGCAACAGGAAGGAAGCACAAAGCCTCACAGATGTCTTTGAGTAGTGCTCTGCCCAATGTACTAGTGGAAATGAAAGCCTGTGGATTTAGTGGAGTTCTGGTCAGAAAAGGAATCTGTAGAAAGTTTCAAGTTATGGTACAGGTGATACTGCTATGATCCTAGATACTCTGTTGTGTTGGAGGGATCAGTGATGGGAAAGGATATATTATAGAACTTGTGGAAAACTCCAGTGGGAAAAGGAGAAGTATCTCATGGTTCTCTGGGGCAAGGCAATGGCACCTGCACTAATTAATTATACGCATTCTGAAAAACAACTGCTAGCATGAATCCAGGCCCTGATGGAGAAGGGATACATGAGACACCAAATAACCTTACATTTAAGACTGCTCATCAGAAGACGGATCTTATCAGAACTGCCACATTAATAGTTTTAGCAGGCTTAAAATAAAATCCATCAGAGATGAAGGTGGTACAAATGAAATTGTGCATAACCAGCGCCAGCGGGCACAAGCAAGCTACAAAAATCATAATCTCAGACCAGTGACAACCACCGCTGTTCCCCAGCTCTCACCTATAACTATGACTCTGGGAAATTCTTTGCAAGAATACAAAAAAGGAGGAGAAAGTCTCGCTTGATTTATTGATGAAACAGCAAGTTTTGTGCGAACAAGATGAATATAGACAGCAGTTGCAATATAACCTCATTTGAGGTGTCCTTGAAAGCATTTGGAATGGGAAAGTCCTCCCACCGGATGGAGCATGTGAGCTTAGCGATCTACTTTATGTTGAAAAATATATAGCACAATTTTAGAATATATATAATACAAACTAGTGAAAAGTTTCAAAAGGTTTGGCTGGCTGACTAGAAGAATTGACAGTTAACGATTAGAATTGGAAGATGAAAGATGAGGAAATCTGTGGAGCCACGTGGATGAACATATACAAATAGGCACAAAATGGAAATAACTTTTCATAGTATATCTATGCCCATCATAGGTCATTTAGGTGAAGGCTATATATGGGCACAACAGAACACATTCACATTTACACTGTGTAATCTAGCTATTGCTGCCATTAATCGTCCTGTCTGACATCAAAGGACATGATGATTTGGCAACATTTCTTGAGGAGGCTAGTTAGCAACTTGGTGGAAATTTTACTATGCTATGCTCCATCTTTCTTGGATATATCAGCTTCATTGATTGATTGATTGATAGAGTCTCAGAGAATGGGCCTATCATCATGGAATTCTCAGTATCATATATTCTACCACTCATAAACTGCCAATCAGATAAATGTACAGTTGGAGCACTAGTTTAGAAGCAATTCTCTGTGAAGAGGGAATGTTACCTTGCAAGACACAGTAATGCAATAATCAAAGAACTTTTTATGGCACAGTATTCTCTATATGTAGAATACTTAGAACCCAGAAGCAAGGGGTGGTAGCAAGAGTGGCCACACATTATCACTCCCAAAGAACCACTCACGGATTCTGGGCTTCTTGTTTGTACAACTCTGGAATCTGAAGAGTTAGAGGAGCTTAACATCAAAGGGGCCATATTTTATTAAAAAATACAGAAGGACTCTAAATTTTCAGCTTGTTGTACTTTGGCATCCCGTGTCCAGGAACCAGCACTAAATTTGTACTGCTGTCTTGGCAATGATAACTGATGCTGATCATCAGGAGGCAATAAAACATTATTGCAGAAGGAAGGCAGGGTGCAAAATGTGAGGAACCCAGATCATATGACTGTAAATGGAAAGGTACATTAACTTTGGACTGTGAGGTGACGAGGCAATGGAGTTTGAGCCGTGCCTCTGACTAAGCCATTTAGGTGAATGGATGTGGTAGCTAATGGTAAGAGTAATCTAGAATGGGTAATGGAGGAGGGATATCATAAGAATCAATTGTAGTCTAGTCTAGCTGCAGTGAAAGATCTGTTGCTTGTCCAACTAACCACTTCTAATTTCTCCTCAGAAAGAGAGACTCACAGGGATCTTGGAGGAACCACTTCTACATCATATAAGGAGGAGAGGATTTAAGCAGCACAAGGGGTGGACTGTGAGAGAAATAAAACTCTCCCAGATCCCCATACAAAAATGACTTGCTTTCCCTCTGAGAGGAGTACTGACAGCAGACAACCTTGTAGTTGTTAGTTACTTCAAAGTTGGCTTTAGCTGCAGAGAGCCACTATGGCCAAGATCAGGCTCTCACAGGCGAAACTCCAATATAATGACTGATCCAGGCCACAGGAATAAAAATATGACCATTTCAGACTATTTAAAAAAAACGTAATGAAGAGATGTTGGTGAGGGGGTAATTCTGTTCAATAGAAGGAAGAAGTTCTGATGTTCAGTGGTACAATGGGGCAAGTATAGTTGACAATAGTTTATTGTATTTCAGAATATCTAGAAGTTTTCAAATGCTCCCAACATAAAGCAATGATGAATGTTTCAGGTGAATCTTGTACCAGTTACCCTGATTCCATCATTATATGTTGTGTGCTTCTATCAAGATGTAACATGTAATCCATGAATATGTACAATTATTGTGTATCAAAAAAACTCTGATAGGTAGCAGCCCCTCCAGATCTTCCCACTGGGCTGGCCAAAGCTTTGTGTGGTCTATATAGCTTCTCTTTCAAACCTGCACTATTGGAATTTCTATCTAAACTTAAGAAAATCTTGGTCCCTAAAATATGGTTTAAACTGAGTTCAGAATCTATTCTTCCCAGCAAAATGTAGACCTTTTGTCACTTCAATATTTCAAATACACATAGAATGAGAGCAGCACTCTAAGTCTTGTCCCTTTTGAAGTCTTTCTACTCGAATAACATGCAAAATTTGCTTCTCTGAGCTTTTAGTAAGAAACTGGTCTCTGTGTCTGTCTCTATCACTGTCTCTCTCTCTTTTTCTCTCTCTTTCCCTCCACCTCCCTCACACTCTTCTTTCCTTACATCCACATTTCCCAAATATTTAAAAATACTGTTGAGAGACACAATATCCTAAAACTATAAAGGAGAAGAAAAACATCTTTCCTTCTAACCACTCTGTAATTTGCAAATTGCTTCACTTAAAATGAACATAGCACTTAACATTATTTTGCAGAACAACGTGAGTTCATTTTCCTCATGGGAACTGTTCACTCCATTCTTTTTTAATGAATGTTCCTCACAGCAATAAAAAAAAAAATAAGAAACTACCAAGCAAAATATTTTTCCCAACAGCTACTTCTATTTTTATTAAAAAAAAAAAAACTGATCAGAGTAACAAAATTACTACTTGTTTTGGCCTGCTTAATTATTAAGTCATACATAATCCTTCTCCTCAACTTTTAAAGATGGCTGTGACAAGTGAAAGGGAGGTAAATGTGGTTTCAGGTTAATAAAGTGTTGAGAGATGATGCTTGATACCTAAAAGATGTGAAATGCCAAACCAGATTTTTTTATTCAATTCAGTATCAAATGGGAAGGCCTACAAAAATTTATTGCAAGAAAAACGTAAGTGGAAGTGTGCTTTAGACATATTTACTTAAATATTCTAAATATTTATTTAGAATAAATTAATGTGCTTCTGTGTGTGCACATGTGTACACTGGTGTAGGCATGGATTGAGAGTGACTGGAAGTGGGAAGTCCAGTTGGATGTATTGGCAGTAATATAGCCTATAAGGAAAAGGGTATGAATAATGGTGGCAGCAGTGGAATAGATTTATAGAGTTTTGTTATATGATTTGTAAATAAAGAAAATAAGACAAAGAGAAAAATAATTTTTTGCATTTATCCAGATATTTTCCATTTCCAACTCTTTTTTGAGAATTTGAGTTTCCATTACACACAATTTCCCTTCAGCCCAAAGAACTGCATTTAGTGTTTTTATAGTGTAGGCTTATTTGCAAATAATTATTTTACTTTTATTTGAAAGTACCTTTGTTTTGTCTTTGTTATTAAAAGGTATTTTTATAGTAATTGAATTCTGATTTGATTTATATAAAAGTGTATGTTCCCTGTCTTCTGGCCTTTAACTTTCTGAGAAGCCAGCTATTAATTGAACTGTTGATCCTTAAGTGAAATATGTTGTTTTTCTATTGCTGCTTCCAAGGTTTGCTATTCATGTTTGACTTTCAACTATTTAGCAGTTCAGAGCCTTGGTATGGGCTTTTCATGTTTATTCTTCTTGGTGTTTGTGAGCATCTTGTATCTGCAAATGTCTAGATTTCATTACATTTGTGAAATTTGGGGTCATTCTTTTTTCAAATATGTTGAACCATTTTCTTTTCTTTTTTTCTAGTTTTCTACATACACATAGTTGGGCTTTTTGTTATCATTTGTCAAGCCCTGATGCTCTATACATTATTTAAAAATCACTTTCCTTTTTGTTCTTTACCTTAAATTATTTCTGTTGATCCATGTGCAAATCCACATACTCTTTCACTGTGTCATCTCCATTATATGGCTAAATCCATCCAGTGAATTTTTCATTTCAGATTTTTTGTTTGTTTGTTTTTGGAATTTCCATTTGGTTCTCTTTTATTGTTTCTATTTATTTGATGAAATGTTTATTTTTCTGCTGAGATTTTTCATCACTGAGAGCATATTGTGTTTTACCCCATTCAGTATAGATAAAACAGCCACTTTGAAGTACTTTCTGTTATTTGAAACACCCAGCTCAACTGAGATCATATTTGGTTGATTTTCTTTTCTTTTGAGAGTGGTTTCCATTTCTTGATTTTTCCTACTTTGGGTCATTTTGGATTGTACTCTGGAGTTTATGAATATTAAGTTGTGGAAATTCTGGATTCTATTATTTTTCTCTGATGAATTCTGTTTCCTATTACAGCTGGTAATTTTCTTGGCTGTGTTCAAGGGACAAAGATATGGTTGGGCAGAGTTTGGGGATACCCTCTCTTATTTTTCTTCCAAGTCTTGCCCCCACTCTCCTCAGGGATTTTCATGATTTTCCAATTTCACTTTTCTTTTACTGCAAGGCCAGAAAGATTGCAGTTTTTCCATGATATCTATAATGATAGTGCATGTGTGGTACAGAGACTGAAATTAGCTAAAATCTGTGAATATTTTAACTTAGTTGTATGGATCACATCTGTCCTCCTTGAGGAGGTATTAACTCCCCTGCTCTGCACCACTCCCTCCTGTGTGTTACTTCGTATTCACTTTCCAGTACTTTCTGTACCTTCAGTTACTTTTTAGTATGCCTCGGTTTTATAGCTGTTGCTCTTTATTACGTCTAGGTTTTATAATGGGAGAGGTATCACCTGGTAGAGCATTAGTGCATCATGCTTGTGAGTGGAAGATCAAGTATTTTTTATAGCTGCAATAATTATGAATGCGATTTTAATTTATTTTTATTGTATATATTTAAGGTATACAATATGATGTTTTGAGATTATATATATACACACACACATATATATAGTGATATGATTACTACTATCAAGCAAATTAAGATATCCATCACCCTTCCTAGTTACATTGGTGTGTGTTGTAAGAGCCCCTAAAATATATTTTTAGTGAATTTTCAGTATGTAATACAAAATTATCAGTGGCAGTCTTCATACTGTACATTAGACCTCTGGACTTATTTATCCTACATAACTGCAAGCTTGTACCATTTGACCTCCTTCTCCCCATTTTCTTTCCCTCACTTCCTCTGGGAACCACCATTCTAGTCTCTGTTTCTATGTATTTGATTTTTTTTTTTTAGATTCCATATATAAGAGAGATTATGCAGTATTTTTCTTTTTGTGTGGCTTATTTCACTTACCATAATTACTTTTAAGTTCATCCATGCTGTTGCAAATGGCAGGCAGGATCTCCTTCTTTTTAATAGCTGAGTAATATTCATACATATATGATTATATTTATGTGTGTGTGCGTGAGTGTGTGTGTGTGTGTGTATGTACCAAAGTGTCTTTTGTCTATTCGTGGATGGAAAGCTTGTACATTTTTGGTGGGAATATAAATTAGAAGCCATTAGAAAAAAGTATAGAGGTTCCTCAAAAATTAAAAATATAACCACCATATTATCCAGTACCTCCTCTGCTGGGTATATATCCAAATGAAATGAAATCTGAATGTCAAAGAGATATATGCATTCTCATGTTCATTGCAGCATTATTCACATTATAGCCAAGATATGGAATGCAATTTTATATTTTGCTTCATTCTTCCTTAACATTTACTACAAAATCTTCCATATTTCTGTTGTAGTCTTCAAGGTTATGATTTTAATAGCTGAATGAGAAATTTCTCCAGTGATCTATAACTTATGCAAATATGTCATTTTACTATGATTTTTTTTTAATTGTGTGATGGTTAATTTTATGTATCAACTTGACAGGGTTAAGGGATGCCCAGATAGCTGCTAAAAGATTATTTCTGAGTCTGTCAGTGAGGGTTTTTCTGGAAGAGATTACCATTTGAATCAGCAGACTGAATAAAGATCTTCCCTACTGTGGGTGGGCAGCATCCAATATGCTGAGGGCCCAAATAGAAGGAAAAGACAGAAGAAGGACATATCCTCACTCTTTCCTTTTGAGCTGCAACATTCATCTTCTTCTGCCCTTGGAAATCAGAGCTCCTCGTTCTCTGACCTACAGACTTGGACTGATTTATAGCACCTGGTTTCCTGGTTCTCTAGCTTGGCCACGGTATTGTGGGACTTCTCAGACTCCATAATTGCATAAGCCAATTCCTATAATAAATCTCATATACTTATATACATCCTGTTGATTCTGTTTTTCCGGAGAGCCCTCACTAATACAGATTGTTTTACATGTTAGTTTATATAATGTGTAAATGAATGTATTTATGCATCTAGCTATTTCCTTATATATTTATTTTGATGATATTTATTTATTTTAATGATAAATTCTAAGTAATAGAATCAGAAAATAGTGATTTTTAGTAAATATTTGTAAATTTCTGCTTTTTAAACCTAATAACAATTTATATGATTATTGTCAATATATATAATTGCACAAATTTCCTCACAGGAAAACCATGCTTTTTCCTTTATTGCACATCTACATAATGTGAAGCACTGAAAACATTTTAAAATTTAATCCACATCAAATATGATATACATTACACAGATTAAAAAATGCAGAGTTGTGATGCCAGGCCTTTATTATTCTAATCTTTGCATCCTATTAAAATAGTCATTTTAATTAAAATAGACTTATAAGAGACATTCTCCTTTCTAAAACAAGATAAATCTCTAAATGTGAAACCCAAAGTCGAAGTAGGAGAGTCAAATAGAAATTAAAGCCCCTCCTGTAATTACCAGCACATATTTCCATCATAGGAGCCTTTACAATAAAATAAGGCAGCATTCAAAAAACCAGCACAGCATCCAAGAGAAAAAAATAAAATTGAATTTTTGAAAATTGGGTTAAATATACTATATTAGTTTTCCAGGGATGCCATAATAAAATACCACAAATTTAGCTGCTTAAAACCACAGAAGTTTATTGTCTCACAGTTTTGGAGGCTAGAACTCTAAAATCAAGGTGTCATCAGGGTTACGTTTCCTCTGAAGACTCTAGGGAGGAATCCTTCCTTGCTTCTTCAAAGTTTCTAGTTGTTGCCAATATTCCTTGGCATTCTTTGGCTTGTAGCTGCATTACTCCAATATCTGCCTCCATCTTCACAGGGCCTTTTACTCCGTGTATGTCTGTGTGTCCCCTCTGCTTACTGTAAGGATACCAGTTATTGGATTTTGGGCCACCTTAATTCAGCATAATGTCATCTTAATTTCCTCTACAAAGACTGTTTCCAAAATAAGTCACATTTGGGGGTTCCAAGTAGTCATGAATGGAGGAGGTGTACTAAACCCACTAAATATACTTAAAAACAGAATTTTTATTAGTAATGATTTCAGTTATATTCAGTCTGCTAGAATGATGTGAATATGACCATTTGTCTATGGTAGATATAATTAGTGCTCACCACCATTCGGCTCTTCTTTTGGGCTCACAGAAAACGAAACTAAATTTTATAACACTTTTTCATTAAGATAGAGCATTATGATTTGTTCTTGTAATAGTGGTGTGAGCAGAATGATGTACCTTACTTTTAGGCTAAATCATTTAATTAGGAGACTCTCTTTCTACCTCTTTTCCTGCTATAGGGAACAAAGAGACCTCATCTTTGCAGAGTGTGGGTTGACATAAAAGACAATGCAGCCTCCAGTATCCCGGGTCCTTGGTGATATTTTTGAGCTGAACCAACCAAACACATTGGTTATTTGCATGAGTGAGAAACAATTAAACAATTAATGATTTATGGAATTAACTTAATGTGATTCTTTTTTCTGCAGCATACCCTTTCCTACCATGACAGATATCTTCTTTCTAGATAGTTCCTGTTCTAGGCTCCCATTTACCCATTATTAGTCAGACACTCTGGTATTAAATTATCTCACTTATCTGCTGTTTTTTGGCATAAACAACCAATTCTGAACTATTTTATATTACTCAAATATAATTAGAAATTATACCAAATGTAATAGTTTGTAAATCCCCAAATTTTAAGAATCTTTTCTTTTCTTATTTATGGTACTCAAGAAACAAATATTCCTCTCTTAGAATTTTCCATTCCTTAAAAACATTATATTTAGAAATGTAAAACAATTCAAATTATAGATATAACAATGTAAAAACACATAAATGTCTTGAGAAATTAAAATGATTACATATTCTCTCCTCTATTTCCACACACTCTATAATTTTATACTGAGTTTGTAATAAAAAGGGGTTATGAACCCTAAGAAAGTGTGCTAAAATGTTTTATTGGTTTATTAACAAAGTTACTCCCTTTTAGATGATACTATTTCCATAGAGTTGTACAAGGGAGTTGATGTTGTAATGCATTGTATAGTTCTTGAGATGAAGAATTTGCAGGGGAATATGGGTTATAAAAGAATCCAAAGCAGATATGTATGGCAATAACATAAAAATTACAAGTCAATTACCTGCAGAAATAAAAAAGAAAACAATTATGTTTGACAATTTAGGAATATAAATGTAAGAAATACACACTATTTTTTCAATTTCAACTCCCATAATAGAAGAGATCCAATTACAGTATGTTCCAAATTAGAAGGCTAATTAGCTGCTCAAAACTGGCATCTTTGTGATGCAAACTATTGTATTTCAGATCTTAACTTTTAAAATTTTAAATGAATATGCTTTATAGTCTTATGTGGTATATGTATGTGTGTATGAGAGAGTGCATGTGTATACACTCATATTGTTTCCTAAATAATTCTTTAATTCTTCCATTTGGACTATATTTTGTTGGGTCACAGCCAACCAATATTAATATAGCTTAATTTCCTGAATTTTCTCATTTTAGAATAATGTCACATAATGAGAACCCTAAAACTTTGCAATATCCTGAAGTGACTTATGAATTAATAAAGACTCTAGAATATATTCAGTAACATTTAGTGTTCATCTTTTCCCCTTGGAAGTTGATGCTTCATTTGTCTAAGCAATTAAGCAAAATACTTCTAGTCACATAGCAAGTAGTTTAACTCATACTTAGTACTAAGTCAGAGGATCTAAACTTTGTGTTCATTGTGTATATGGACTATTAATAGATGTTATTTTTAAAAAATATTTTCAAGTTGGGGACTATCAAGCGAAATATATTTATTACAATAATGCCCGTAATTTTAATGGGCAATTATTTATAGGGTAATTATACAGGGGAATGATTGTGTGCGATTTTTTTCATTATTATTTGACTGTGAGTAATTTTTTTCATGGTATTACAATTACCATGTCATTGAACTATGGTTGTAAATAATTCTGTTTCTGAAGAATTTTCCAAGCTATAACTACATATTTATCAATGAAGTTCTTGCCTCTCACTTACTTTCATATCTGGTATTGACAAATTCTTTCAGTCTTATATGTTATACTTCCTCGTTATGCTATCGCCCTCCATTTTGACTATTACCATTTGGATTCTCATGGTTTGTTTCATCCATTCTCACCCAACTCTAGTCTATCCTTCACACTTCTACGATTGTATATTTACTTTAACACCAGTTGCTCATATGCCTCTACAGCTACTTCCTGTCCTAGTAGGTCAGCTCAAATGCTATATTGATGGCACCTTCTGAAATAATCCTATTCAAAATAACTTCTCTATCATGCCAATTGCTCTTGATCTATTGCTTTAATGATCAAGTGTCTATTTTTGCAGGATATGTGTTGATTTTGACTCCAAATTTTTAAGTTTATTTTTCCTAAAGACAGGAGTAGACAATAGTACAGATTACTGAATATTTTCAGTTTTCCTTATGGGTTATGGTAAGGTACTTCTTCACTGACCCTTGGAATTAGGTGTTGCCATGTCTCTTAGTCAATTAAACATGAATAGATGACATATTTATTATACTTCAGGGTAAAGCCTTAAGAGTCAGAGCATGACTCATCATGTTGTCTCTTCTTTTCTTCCATAAAAATTGGAAATATTTCACATAGCCAGCCTAATGTCAGAACATGAATCATATAGAGATGAGTCTCAAAAGACAGGCAGTGAGAATGCAGCATGAGAGGAAAACAGATTTCTGTTATTCTTCCTAACGCTGCATACTCAAAAGGCAGAACACACTACCTTGTGGGAAAAGATGCAAAAAAAGTGTGTGTAATAGAGACAGAAGTCATCCTTAAAGTCATTAAGGTTTATTTAAATATTAAGCTCAACTCACCTAAGTTTTGCTGCTTATCAGTTTTCAGGCATATGCTAAAAAAATAGACATAAACCAAATAGATTTATTTTAGCTTAAAAACAAAAACAAAACCTCCTGAAAATAAAAAAGTTATGATGCATGTCTATTCAAAGTTTTTCCAGTCATTGTCTGCAATTTATTGACCTGTGCTCAGTGACTGTTCATGATACAACCAATCCAGACTTTAAAAAGTAAGCAGCAAAAAATTCAGAATACCCAGAACAATATTAAAGAAGAAGAACAAAGCTGGACACCTGACACTACCCAACTTCAAGAATTTACCATAAAGCTATAGTGTGATATTAGTAAAAGGACAGACCAATATATCAATGAAACAGAATAGAGAGCCCAGAAATAAACCTACATAAATATTTAATTGATCTTTGACAAAAGAGCAAAGTGCAATGTAGCAAAGATTGTCTTCTCAACAACTAATGAGGAAATGATAAAACGTTCACATGCCAAAAAAAAAAGATCTACACAGATCACATATTCTTCATAAAGATTAATTCAAAATGGATCACAAACATAAATAAAAAATATAAAACTAGTCCAGATGTGGTGGCTCATGCCTGTATTGGTAGCACTATTGGAGGCTGAAGCAGGAGAATTGCTTGAGGCCAGGAGTTCAGAAACAGCCTGAGCAAGAGCGATACCCCATCCCTACATAAAACAGAAAAATTAACCAGGTGTGGTGGCATGCACCTGTAGTTCCAGCTATTTGGGAGGCTGAGACAGGAGGATTGCTTGAGCCCAGGAGTTTCAGGTTGCAGTGAGCTAGGATGATGCCACTGCACTCTAGCTCAGGTGACAGAGTAAGATGCTTTGCAATTTAAAATAAGAGAGATTTTTCCTAATTTTTTCAGTGTTATCCCTGATTCCTTTGCCTTGAATTTCCTCTCTATGTTCACATCCAGGAATGTCCTCTTGAACTGTTTAAGGTCTATCTCAATCCCTTTCCTATATTGTCTCTCAACTACAAACACATTTTGGCTATTTCTTGAAGATAAGGAGATGATACTAATGAAAATATAAATATTAATAATAAGACTTTGAAAATTCTTCCATAGGAATCCACAGGTTTTTTTTTTCCATTTTTATTGACAAATAATTGTATTTATTTGTGGGACACATTGTGATATTTTGATATTTGTTTGCAATTTGTTTTCTAGGCCTACAGTTAAAACTGATCTCAGCCGGGCACAGTGGCTCACGCCTGTAATCCTAGCACTCTGGGAGGCAGAGGTGGGAGGATCGCTTGAGGTCAGGAGTTCGAGACCAGCCTGAGCAAGAGCGAGACCTCGTCTCCACTAAAAATAGAAAGAAATTATCTGGACAACTAAAAAATATATAGAAAAAAAATTAGCTGGGCATGGTGGAGTATGCCTGTAGTCCCAGCTACTCAGGAGGCTGAGGCAGAAGGATTGCTTGAGCCCAGGAGTTTGAGGTTGCTGTGAGCTAGGCTGATGCCATGGCACTCTAGCCTGGGCAACAGAGTGAGACTCTGTCTGAAAAAAAAAACCAAAAAACTGATCTCTCTGATCCTTGGACTTTCTTAGCCCATTGCTATTATCAAATATGTAGAGTTTGTCAACCTGGGTCTTATATTGTGATGAAAATGTGTGTCTCCTCCACCAGAATGCACCTTCTGGGAGGAAGGTGCTGTGTTTTATACATCTCTGGATTCTTAACAGGGCTTCTCTGATAGTTGGCTTTCAAAGCTTGGTAACTTTACCATTCATTACACACCTTCTTCTTTGGAAGTAGTAGCAATAAATTAGATGCCCTTTTAACTTAGCCTTTTAAACTTAATCTCTGGCCCAGCTCAAGAAGTGAATTAGTTCTCAGGGAGAGAAGCAGCAATAATTTTACTGCAGAGGATATAGCAGATATCTTTCTACATCAAATTACCAGCTTCTCTGAATGTATTCCTGAAGAAATATGTATTAAAGATAAAAGTCCATCTTCCTAATGACCTTCTTTATCCATCTACTTCTATTCTTACTAAGAGATGGCTTTGGACATTTCAGCATGCTTGAACTGCCTGCATTTCTTTCCCTGAAATCCACATCATAGGAAAGTCCACTTGTAATAAATCTAGACTTGTGCTAAATTTCCTTTCTGGCTTAATGTTCCATTTTGTGTTGGACAAGAATCCAGTAGAGATGAGATACAGAATTATGATTTTGCTGCATTACACTGTATAGTGAGCCAACTGCCAAAATAGGGCAATAAAACCCAAGTGTGTATATTATGAAACAAACATGACTAACAGGTAGCCTTAAACACTCAGAAGCTTTTATGATGATAAACAACATAATATGGATAGAAGAGGCTTATAGTTCCTCAAATTCTTCAGCAAAGTAATTTCAACCACTTTCTAACCTCCATTTATCTTCAGGAAACAAAATCATGCTAGTGGCAAATTAAAATGATCGTTAAAACTAATTGAGAACTGGTTGATTCAATATGAATTTATTATAGAAGAATAGATGATATTTCAATGATTTGTTAGGATTATTTTGACCATTTTAAGATTGAAAGGGAATTAGTAGTGTTTCATGGAGAGCTTAATTGCCTTGTGTAAAACAATAGCAATGATTTCTCCTCACACTTTTACTAACCTAGAGTTAAAAAAAGTTTGAAAGTTCAACTAATTGATCATTTTCAAAGACTTTTGGTCCTCTATTTTAAGTATGAATGAAGTATTTTACAAAGTATTTTGGTAAATGTATTAGATTATTTATGTATAACACTACCTATGAATACATAAAATTCAAAAAGTGAATGAAACAGAGATTTTGTAGAAACCTCTATTTATTCCTGATCCCACCTTGTGCCAAAAAGAAGATTTAGGGTATTATTCTACTTATATGATGATATTTCTGCTTTGGGTATTTATAAGGTGCAGAATTTGAATTAAATAATCATTTTCCGTCATTGTTCAGATTTTATCAAAAATATATTCTTTCACTTATTTGTTTTATTTTTATTATAAGTTCCTCACAAAGTGAGTGTCTTCTATATGCCAGTTATTTTGATAAACAGTGGGATAAAACAATGAGAAAGATGGAAAGGGCCCCTCCTTTCAAGGAACTTGATATGTCAATTTTAAACCTACAGAAGCAAAATCCTGTGTGTGTGTGTATGTGTCTGTGTGTGTGTGTGTGTATATGTATACACACACACACAAACATGTATATATAATAAAGATTAATTAATAAATGTAATAGCATATGAAATATTTGTGCCAAATATTATGCTAAGCAATTTGTATATAATGAGCAGTATAGATTACTATTAAAAATAAAATAATGTATTTCAAAGTTGTATGTAAAGGTGACCCTTGAACAACACTGGCTTCAACTATATAGGTCCACTTATATGATAATGTTTTTCAATAAATTATATTGAAAAATATTTTGGAGATTGCGACAATTTGGAAAAAACTCAAAGTTGAACTGTCTAGTGTAGAAATATCAAAAAAAAAATAAAAAATTAGGTATGTCATGAAGGCATAAAACTATGTGGATACTAGTCTATGTATCATTTACTATCATTAAATATATCATATAAAATATAAATCTTTTATAAAAAGTTAAAATTGATCAAAACTTATGTACATAAACACTCACAGACCATAGTGAGAAATGAAAAAGGAAAAATGCAGTGTTAAATCATAACTTCAGAAAATTCATTGTAATACATACTCTGATACTGTAATACGTTTGTCGCCACCTTCTGTTGCTATTGTGGTGAGCTCAAGTGTTGAGAGAATCTGCTTTAAACACCTTGTGATGTGAATCATCTGGGAATGAGCAGTTCATCTCTCCAGTAAATTGCACAGTGCCGTAAAAAATGATCTCATGGTTCTTATGTATTTTTCACCTTATTTAGTGCAATATTGTAAAACTCAAGTAACACCATGAGACCCAAAATGCCATTAGTAATGCTGTAAGTGCTCCCAAGAAGCAAAGAGAAGTCACAGCAGCATTACGAGAAAAAGTTGAATTGCTTGATATGTACCGTAGATTGAAGTCTGCAGCTGCTGCTGCCTGTCATTTCAACATAAGAGAAATTTGTGAAGCCGTTGCTGCATCTATGCCATCAGGCATGAAAAACTGTAACTTTTTACAAAATACCTTTTTATCTCATGTTGAAAATGCAGCTTTAATGTGGGTGCGGGATTGCTATAAGAAAGGCATACCTATAAACTCCAATGTGATTCCAGAAAAGACTAAGCCATTATATAATGTGACAATTTAAAGCAAAAAGGAGAAGGATCTAAAGCTTAAGAACTTAATGCCAGCAAAGGATGGTTTGATAATTTTAGAAAGAGATTTGGCTTAAGAAGTGTCAACATCACAGGGGAAGCAACTTCTGCCTACCAAGAGGCAGCAGACAAGCTCCCAGACTCCATTAAGAATTAAAAAGCTTCTCCACAGCCAAGGAAACAATCAACAGGCAAACAGACAACCTACAGAATGAGAGAAAATATCTGCATGCTATACATTTGATAAAGGGCTGATAGCCAGAATCTATTAATATAAATAACTCAATCAAATCAGCAAGAAAACATCAACAACCCCATTAAAAAGTGGGCAAAAGACATGACAGAAGCTTTTCAAAAGAAGATAGCCTAATGGCCTATAAACATATGAAAAAATGCTCAACATCACTAATCATCAGAGAAATGCAAATCAAAACCACAATGAGGTATCACCTAACCCCAATGAGAATGTTTTTTATCAAAAAGTCCCAAAACAATAGATGCTGGCATGGATGCAGAGAGAAAAACTTACACACTGTTGGTGGGACTGCAAAGTAGTGCAACCTCTATGGGAAATAGTATGGAGATTCCCCAAAGAGCCAAAAGTAGACCTACCATTTGATCTAGCAATCCCACCACTGGGTATTTACTCAAAAGAAAGAAAGTCATTTTATCAAAAAGGCACTTGCACTCAAATGTTTACTGCAGCGTAATTCACAATAGCAAAAATGTGGAATCAACCCAAATGCCCCTCAATTCATGAGTAAATTAATAAAATGTGATATATGTATACCATGGAGTACTGCTCAGCCATAAAAATGAATTAATACCCTTTGCAATAATCTGTATGGAAGTGGAGAACATTCTCCTAAGTGAAGTATCACAACAATGGAAAAAAAAACACCACATGTGCTGACTATTAATGTGGAACTAACTGATCAGCACTCATATGCACAGATGAATGGAAGTACATAAAACACAACAGAAATCATGCAGGAGGTAAGCAGGAGGAAGAGATGGGTGAAATCATACCTAACAGGTTCAATGTACACTATCTGGGTAACAGACACACTTATAACTTTGACTCAAACGGTACAAAAGCAATCCATGTAACCAAATCATTTGTACCCACATAATATTCTGAAATTAAATAAATAAACACTCTTTCCACAAGGATTAAAATAAATTATTTTAAAACTCAAAAAAAAAAGGAAAGAAAGAAAATTATGAGGAGAAAGAATATCAGCCTGAACAAGTTTTTTAATGAGACAAAATTACACTATTCTAGGAAAAAAAAATGCCACAAAGGACATCTATAGTAAGGAAGGAAGAAAGCACCAGGATTTAAGGCAGGAAGGGATAGACTAACTCGATTGTTTGTGCAAATGCAGTCTTGTTTATAATTAGGACTACCTTTACCTGTAAAGCTGCTAGCCCCTGAGGCTTGAAGGGAAAACACCAGCTGTTAGTCTTTTGATTGTACAAGAAGACCTGGACAATGAGAACACTTTTCTTCTGGATTGGTTCTATTGATGCTTTGTCTCTGAAGTCAGGAAGTACCTTGCCAATAAGGGACTGCTTTTTAAAGTTCTTTTGATACTGGACAATGCTTCTGGCCACCCAGCACCCCGTGAGTTCAACACCGAAGGTATTGAAGTGGTCTACTTACCCCTAAACGCAATGTCTCTAATTCAGCCTCTAGCTCAGTGGGCGTGTGGTGTTATGACATATATATAGGTTTTCATCCACAGTTCCTTGCCCTTAACTCCTAAAGTTCTTGTTATATATTGGGGCACTTTAGGCCTCAGGAGCATGCCTCCAGAGATAGAATCTCTCTCTCTGAATTTCTCGTATCCTACTTTCATCTGCCCAAGGCAGGACTTTAATCCAGAATAATATCTCTATTTTAAGGTCAGCTAATTAGTAACCTTCTTTCCACATGCTACCCTAGTTCTCTTTTGCTATGTAATATTCAATTAGGACGTGTACATCTTTAGAGTCTAGTTATTCTTCTTATCACACCCTCATCTAATTTGTTTATAATTTCATCATGAAAGGATATCAAAAATTATCCAAAGCTTTCCCTGTATTTTTGAGATCAATGTGAATATTGTCTATTATGTTGTTAATATAGTGAATTATATTGATTTATTGCATTGAGTTGTATTCTACTCATATTGTATTGTGTTGTATTCCACTCATTTTTGTGGAGTAAATGATCCTTTGGCATAAGATATCATCTTCTTTGTATTATCACATTTTATTTGTTCTGATTTTTAACTTTACCCATGATATACAATCATCTGATAATTTAAGTTTAGTTCCAAAAATTCAGATTACTCAGGTTAATTGTATGGTCCATGCTGTATTAACCCACATCTACACAATATATTTCTATAGTTTCTTCCTAAATGTGAACAGAGACTCATGACAGCATGATCTTCCTAAATTATATCTTATTGTCCCAAGAGGAACTCACTCAAGACTGCCACAGAAAAATATCTTGCCCTTGGGCATACAGAGTCCATAAGAGGGAAACAATTTTGCTATAGAGTTGTTGCTGTACTTCCCCAAATATGGGCATAAAAGTCTATAGAGAGTCAAATCATTTATCTTAACGAGTAGATATTTAATACCTCAGTCTTGGTAATGTTCACTTAAATCATTTTATTGAGTTCATATTTTCTGCAAAAGCAAGCTGTTGATGTTTTCTGTTGATACTTGCAAAAATAAGAGGACCACTAGGGTGATTTTTTTTTATAAAATAAGGAGTAAGATAAAACAAGGCTTTTTATAAAATTTTAATGGTCAAGTTTACATAATTCTATGCAAGTAATTCAATTCAGAAAAAAAGGAATAGACATTAATTTTAGTCTCAGATCTAAACCAAACTTGCCAATCAAGTTTCGCTTCGGGCAATGCTCTATTTACTCATGGGAACTTTTGCTTTTCTTTTTATTATACTTGGGCTTAAAACACAAAATTAAGAGAATTCTAGTTGTCATTTCTTTAAATCATTAAAAATTTATAGGAATCCTGGAAATGAGACATAAATCTTCCTATAAGGACCAAGGAAATAAGCTTAATTAAAGGGTCAGGCAAGTAACCTGAAACCACTAAATTCAAGAGGACTCTATTTGAGCTGGAGGATGTGGCTTCTCTCTGCAAAATTTCAGAAATATCCACAACAGGATCTCCATCTTAAAAAAGTCCTTTGGTACCATTGCAACCAAATATCTAGTTTGCCTAAGAGTGTCCCAGGAAATTATATGGCCACCTACAATAATCCTTACTAAGAGGGGTCAAAAGATAAAAGTATGCTTTACTTATTTTGATCCTATACATCTGATCCAGTATAGCATGTCATCATTTCAGAAGGTTTGAAAATAAGTAAAGAATTATTACCAGTGAATATCTCCACAGTAACTGTGCTCTAATGATCCAGTGCAAAGCTCAATTTGCAATTACACCGGTCCAGGAGCACAATTATATTCCCTGCCCCCTCACCCTACCCTTTACACTCACTGCCATCCTAAACTGCCCACCCTATTGGAAACGGAACAGAATCTGAAGGAGAGAATATAGAAGGTTCCAGCCAAGTATCCTTATTTTTTCTTCTCTATCATTTTCAGTAATGTGTGGAGGTTTTCTACAGAAACTTAGATTTGTAATGAGATCCTAATATAGCTTCATAAAGCAGAGCCTGGGGGGATTTTTCTAGCCCATTTTCAAGTCTTCATATTCATCCAAGCATGAGCCCTCCACTGGGTTGCCATAGCCATAGTCTGAATATAGCTGGGGTAAGTGTCACCGTTAGAGCACATGCCGTTCTCCATATATCACAATGCTTTATGAATAGATAAGAGTGAAATAAATAAGACAAATGGTATGGGCTGAATTGTGTCCCCCAAAAATATATGTTGAAGTCCAAGCCCCAGTATCTCAGAATGTGAACTTAATTGGAAATAATATTACATATGTAATTAGCTAAGATGACATCATATTGGAGTACAGTGAACCCTTACTACAATATGATTGCAGTCCTCATAGGAGAGAAATTTGGACAGAGACACAGAGTGGAGAATGCCATGTGATG
This sequence comes from Lemur catta, assembly GCF_020740605.2. Classification (NCBI taxonomy): domain Eukaryota; kingdom Metazoa; phylum Chordata; class Mammalia; order Primates; family Lemuridae; genus Lemur; species Lemur catta. The sequence continues at coordinate 68,626,618 of NC_059139.1, forward strand.
ATAGAGGCAGAGCCTGAGGTGTTGCAGCTGCAAGCTAAGGAATGCCAAGGATTTCTGGGCAATCCCTAGAAGCTAGGAAGATAGAAAGAAAGATGTTTCACTACAGGTTTCAGAGGGTTCATAGCCCCACTGACACCTTGATTTTGAACTTCCAGGTTCCTGAACTGTGTGACAACAAATCTCTGCTGTTTTAAGCCACCCAGTTTGTGGTACTTTGTTCTGCATCCCTAGGAAACCAATACAAGAACCCTTATCCAAGAGTTTCTGGGCATATAGATTAATAAATAAAAGACTATTTAAAATTAAAACAGTGTAAGTTTCCTTTAATGATCAAGTTTACATAATTCTACCTACTACATCCACCCACAAGCAAGAATTACTCTTTATAGAAAGTGCTGTGAAAACAAATTTTCTCTGAAAACATACAATGTTTTCATTCACACAGTATCCATCTTCTCTCAAGTCTGTTATGTAAACCTGACACAATTCTCATCACACCCTGAGTTTATGAGATATTCAGATGAAAAGAATTACGGAATTAAAAACATACAACAGATATTATTTTTTACTTTTACAGAGGATGAAAATGTTATTTCTCTTTAATGTTATTTCCTATTATATTCCTCTCCGATCATTTGCAATGCTATTATATTTCTATAAAAATTTTTACTTTTGATACATTTTAAAAATCTTAAAATGGCATATTACAAAATATACTTTTAGAGCAAGCTACTTTTACTGTTATGGCTCTCAAATAAATCATAAATCAGAAGAGAAATTACTTTTTCTTTATTAGGTAGTTTATGTATATTAAGCTCTATAAAAGGCACATTGGACCATCAAGCGAATTTGAATACTGAATACTATGTTAAGAAACAGGTAAAAAGAATTATATTCAGTTTCTCTCCTTATTAAAAATTTTCTTTAAAAACAAATTTCGTAAATAAACTATTATAGACAGGGTGATGCTAATTCTTTCCTAGAAGCATCATGAGCACTCTACATACTATAAAACTTTCTATCAGTTTTAAAATTGCAAAGTATATTATTAACCTGATTCTTAAAAAACTATGCATTTTGTGTGCTAAAGGAAAACATAATTTTCTGAAGTGAATTTTCAGAAATGTAGTTCATCAAGATGCTCAAAGTATAACACAATTCTATGGTCCATTATGTTTGGAGATCATATAGCTTCTCTGGAGAGGCAACATATATTAAATTATATTAAAGGCCTCAGTAAACTCTGAAACAAAGTATATATGAAGATTTAAGTTAGTTTAACTTACAATTTTCCATCTTTAATTTATCCTAGAAACTTCTTTCTCTACCTCACAATCAAAACTATTCAGCATAATTAGGGTCCCAGAGAATTTGTTTTCAGGAAAACTAAAGTAAGCTAAAGTTCAAACCAGCACTACATGCCTGGGAGAACATCTGATAAAAATCCTAAAAGCCTTTGTTGGATAAAGCATGCTGTATAAAAGTGTCTATTTCTGACAGGAAGAAAGTTCAGGGACATGGAAACCCTCACTGGTTGTGACATAGTATGAAAACTTTGGCAAGTTATTTCACTAACATTGCTTAATCTTGTCTTAAAAGGTGGTTACCAACATAGTGTTGAGTTCTCTAGTTGTTTTTTATATCTATAATATGATGAAAATATAAACTTCTCCTGGTATCATCTGTTTTATTGTATCATATATTTTGCTGATTTTATGTGATTTATGGCATTTATGGTATTGATACCACAGTATTAATTTTTTATTCCCTTGGATGTGTCTCCATTATACCATTTTTATCAACATTAACAAGCAATATAAATACTTTCAAAAGTTACTTGGGTTATGTTCTTAGATTTGCCATTTATCTTGTATAATCTTCAACTAGGTGATTACCAAAATTCAAATATACAACTCACATAATTTATTTCAGTTATCACATAGTAATACTTTTGTAAACATACTTGGGAAAATTCTGTGTGATTTATCTTTAGCACATTTTAAGGTATTTGTCTTTTGTGAGAGTCATCATGGATTTAGATCCTTTTAAAGAATCACCTTGATACAGTTGACTATAAGTACTATTTCTTCTTATGAAGCTCAAATTGTCATTATTTGGCTGGTGGAAAGTCTGATTAGCAGTATTTTAAACATCTTCCAAATTTTCTTTGCTTTCAGGCAGTCATGAGATGTCTTTGGGTTATCTTGACTTTTTTCCCCCAAAATATTGATTTTGTTGTCTCTTGGTTAGGATAATATCTGAGGTACAAATTTGGGTGCTGAGGTTCACTGAAAATATCCCTATGTAAGAAGTGGCAGAGTGACACCAGAAGTTTCAGAAATTCTTTTATGTCTGATAAAAGATTTATTTTATTAACATATCACAAAATAATATTTATTTTTCTAACTATTTTAAATTTACACAGTTATTATCCTTTCTGATATAAACTTTATTCAATGCATTTCCCATTTGGTTGAGTTAGCAGCTTATATTTCTTTTCTGTCATAAGAAATTTTAAAAATCAACTTTAATATACCATGCTATTTTTTTAATATCTATTTTTCTAAATATCAAAGAATATTAATTAAATATCAAAGAATGTTAATTGAATAATGGTTAATTTTCCGTTCATATCACTCAATGATGTAGGTAACTATGCAGCCAGCATAAAAGAGAGTAGCAATTTTTGAAACTTTTCCATGAGCTATTTGACATTGAAAATAACTCAGAACCCAATTATTTGCTGACTTTTAAAATAATTTGTGTAGATGCATGCCAAAATACAGTTTGGATCTAAATATAATGATCAGAATTATACCTAGTATTAATGTGCCATTATAAGTGTAGTCTGGCAAGATTTCTGGGGGACTGAACAAGGGGCAGGGGTTCCAGCAGCTCTTGCCTATTCCTGTATTGTGTAGTTAGCTGGAAATAACTGGAAGTGTGAACACAAAGAAGTGATATGAGTGATTATGGTAAATGGTCCAAAATTTCTTTAATTAGAATGTCTCTAGAATAAAAGGATAAAAATTCTGAATAAAGGCGAGGAAATTGATGTTATATAAGGAATAACAAAGTTGCAAGCAAATAACATGAAATGACCCTTGAATAATTCTCAAGCTTGTTTGCAATTGATAAGTGCATTCCTGAAATACTGAAAATGTTATCATAGACGAGACATTAAGGAACCTGAGAAAAACCACACTGTGTTATTTATTTATCAGGCATGATGATGTGAAATAATGAGGACTTTCCTTTGTATGTAGTAATGAGGAATAATATTCAGTATGCAAGTAAAAAATAAATTAAACAATTTTGATAACTGCTTTCAGGACAAAAACCAGGTGTCAAAATACATACACACACATAAACAAAGCATGTATGTATAAGATCATCTTAACAAAAAAAATGAGTACCAAATTAAATTTAGGCAAAAACCCATGGCTCTGTGTTATACACAATCACGCTAACACCATAATAAATATCCTGTAATAAGTTACATGATGAGAACTGACACTTTTGCTTTATTAGTAAATAATTATTATATACTTGAATAATATTCATTATTGCTATGATAAGATTAATCTGAATATTTGCTAAACTCATAAATTCACACTGTGATAATAATGTTTTAACTTTATGTAATAGTTTGAAATGACAAATTTTGCAAACAGATGTTCATCAAGCATTTTTAAATGCATAAGGATATTGAAAAGCAATATCCTGTTCAATCATTTGTATATGAATTAAACTTGTTCTACTATTAATACTAAATGAACTGAATTACTTGTTTTGATTGTTTCAAATTGCTTCTCATATTAAGATCATTCTAAAATAATGTATGATTTTCTTGAGCCTCAGTTCTTTTTCTCAGAAAATAGTTTGCATTTTTTCCACATCAATATTAAGGATTGTTTTTGATTTGTCAGCTTCTAATTGGGACATCATTAGTCTTGTTTCAAAGGAAGAAATGTTTAAAAACTTGGTTTTTGTTTTGTACAGCCACTGTAAGTAATGAAAACTGATTGATAGCTAATTTTATATCAATGCAAGATATTTTCACTTCCAATCTTATAACCAATATTTATAAAAACATGTACTTTGACTTAAGTGAAAACACACAGATGGTATCTAGATTCAGACAAGATGTTGGCACTTTACTTTTATTTGGAGAAGAATATGTCCTTCCAGGAAAGCTTTAATAAATGGAATAAGCATTACCAGAAAGTATGGAATGCTGGCAGGAAAAGAATATGCTAAAAATAGTATTTTTATATTGTCTATGACTATGAAATAACAGATGTTTTCCTGAGGAAAAAAGCTAGCTCCAAGATGATGTAATCATACTTTTGAATAAAACACCAAAACATTTAAAGGGAAATGTAATACATTTGTAATAAAATAAAAATGTGATCTTTTCACTTGAGAGGAAAAAAAGCACAGTGCAGTGAGGCAGAGAGGTCTTCACTGACTAGTCATCTTTGGAGCTAAATTTCAGAAACAGAAAGGTGATGTATAAAATGGTGTCTACCGTCACTTTGTAAGATTTAATTTATAATGTGCTAGATACTGATAGTTAATAGTATGTTAATTTTATCCTCTTCAGTGTTAATTTGTGAAGGCATTAGTTGAATGACAAGCCTTATTCCTGGAAGAAGTTTATTTCTGCACAGCCCTTTGATTTTTATGAAGCCTCAGAGTATTGTCCAGGTGCCTGAGTTGGAGGTAGGTGGTCTGCTCTTTTAAGGTGACACTTTTTGAAGCTATTACAAAAGATATTATTACTAAAACTTTTAAAAAATTATTTTTTCTATACCTCTCATATTGAAAGTTTAGGTAATAAAGTTTGGAAGAAATGAAAGAAGTACTTCTTGGGAAAACGGGGCTACCCCACGAAATTTATTTGATCTGAGAGATAATGCTAACATAAGACATAAATACTGCAAAAGAGGGTTTGAATTAAAATCATAAATGGAAGAGTATAACATCCAAAAGCACTAGGATGTTTGCGAGGGCACTTTTACCTGAATTTTGCTATTGAAAGGATGGAATACAAAGTCAAAGTTTCAGGATGGAAAATAAACATTAATCAAAATAGCTTTCCTTAAACAGTAAAAGTATCAAATGCATGCTAGACACATTGTGTTTATTTCAGAGATAGGAAAACTGAGCTTAGAGAAGTAAGTCACCTGCCCAAGGGACAAAGTGACTGAGTCAGTAGAGAAAATGTTTAGAGCTTTTTAGGATGGTGTGATTTCTGCACAATATGATTGACTTTATATCTGATCAAATTTAATAAGTAGGATGGGGATTTCCAGATTTTCTTCACATTATCCCAACCTTGTCTGAGATGGATATGAGGATCTCATGTCCTGGCCTTACAGCATCAACTTTTCTTAAAGTGTCTATTATGTTCAAAGTCACAGATTATTTCCCAGGAACATATAGCCTGTTGTGCTGTTAAGAAAAATGAGAAATCCTTCCATTCTAGAACCACATAGCCAGGGAACTAACTATGCTGATAATATCCGTCATCGTGTACTGTCATGTACCGATGCCTTTTATGTCTCCTGCATTACGCTAAAGATAAATATTTATATAAATTATTTTTCATCTTCAGTAGCAACCCTGAAGAAAAGGCACCCATTCTAGTTTTTCATGAAGAAATTGAGGTTTAGAGAAGTAATGCTTCTAAAGTCACATGGCAAGTCAATGGTAGAGCTAACGTGATTTATCTGCCAGGTGGGAAAAGAAGAAGAAATAAAAAATAAACTGTTGTTACTGGAATAAAAACTTTTGGAATCGTTTTGGAATAAAAACTTGCTCTAAATATGCTATATGGCTAGCCTCTCACCTTTTGATTATATAAGAGCTACAACCTATGTTCTTATAATCATTGCACAATTCTCAACTGATTATTTAAAATACACGTGCTACAGCAATTTCTGAATATTTCCTTTTTGCTTTAACTTTTCACTCATATAAAAGAACCTCTATAATGGTGTCCACCTCCACATCCCTACATATATCTCAGGTTGGTTTAGTTTTACTCTGTATTTAAGTAACAGAGTATATATTAAATGTATGTTTAAATAATAGATATTTATATGTACATATATGGCTTTCTAGCTGATCAGATTGAATTATAATGATTTTTATTTAGGAGATTTATCTGGTAAAATATGGCATCTTTGATGATGGGTCAAATTCTGTCCCCCCAAAATTCAGATACTGAAATCCTAACATCCAGTACCTAAGAATGTGAACTTATTTGGAGAGGGTCACTGCAAGTAATTAGTCAAGTTAAGGTGAGAGCATACCAAAGTAGGGTGGGTTCCAATCTATTACGATTAATCTGGACACAGACAAATACACACAAAGAGAATGACAGGTGAACATGAAGGCAGAGATGAGGTGATGCATCTGCAAGCCAAGAAACAGCAAGGTTCGCTAGCAAACCAACAGAAACCAGGAGAGAAGCACAGAACAGATTCTCCCTCACAGCATCAGAAGGAACTAACCCTGTCAAAACCTTGATCTTGGACTTTTCACCTCCAGAACTGTGAAACAATAAATTTATATGTTTTTAAGTTGCCAAAATTGAGGTTCTTTGTTATGGCACCTCAGGAAACTAATACAGTAAGCTTTACTCTGAGACGTGGTCCTGGCTCTTAACGTTTGGCCTTTTCAGTTTCCAGGTGTATTAAAAAGGTGTCAAGCAGGTCCCAAGGGACTCCTCTTCCACCAGCATTCCTTATCCTCTAATATGTGTTCTTCTTACAATCCTTGATCAGCCCCTTCTGGTAAGATGTGGCTGGTCTCAGCCTGCAAATGTGCCGTGCAATTTCAATCATGGGCTTACAGAGGACCCCCAGCCTGACTTACGAATTTCAGTCTCTGCATAGCATACTCTTCAGCACAATGGGGCACCCTTGCTCTGCAAAACCCCAATCTCTGCATAGACTTAAGAAAATTGTCTCCAGGTGAAGCTGGGGTGATTGTGGAGCTCGCATCATGAAGTCACTTCTGAAGTTCAGGGATTGTCGCTTTCCACTGACTGTTGTCCACTTCCTGAAACCAGATGCCTCATATACTTTGTCCAATTTTACATACAGTTGCTTAAAGCAGAACTATTTCAGTTCCAGTTATTCTGTCAAGGCCAACCTGTATCTTTAAATGTGTAACATGAAATCTAATCATTTACATGTTGATAAGCTATATCTAAATTCCTATGGAATTCTGACTATAAAATTACATCACACCATCCCTATAGCTAACCTGTTTTTTTTGGTTGATAGCAATCCACCAGTCTTCTTTTTTCTCCATAGTTTATTTTCAGAGGAAATATGAAAATAGAAAATCTGTAAAATTGTAGAGGTCCAATATCTAATTTCATTTTTAGAACCATGATGAAAGTGACCCCATTCCATATTAGATGTTGATCTAAAATCTCTTTGTTTATAATGTGAGATAAAACTCTAAGAGCTCAGTTTAGGTGGCAGGTAAACAGACCTGCACACAGCTGGTGCAGACCAGAGCAGACCACCTCAGTTACCTTTAAATCATGAATGTATCATTATAATACTAATGATCACTCCACCAAGTGAGAATTGCCACCATTTTCTGTAGTGGGATGGGGAACCTGCAGCATCAGGGCAACATGTGGCCTTCTGGATCCTTGAGTGAGGGATTTTGGCTGAATCCTAATTTTACAGAACAGATCCTGCCCAGATGAGCAGGTGGAGGTCCTGGAGGTCTGTGTGGGCCTCCCAGGTGGGTGGAGGTCACAGGATTTTCTTCCACAAATTATCAACTGTGGTTGAACAGTAATTGCCTGAAGCTGAGAACCCACCCTTTGAAAGCTCTGTATTTCTGCTCATTGGGAGGATGATGGCATTTTTCAGACAATAATCTCCATCTTCTTCATTTGCCGGCAAATTACTAGACTTCACTTTCCTTCTACCCCCCGAAAACATTCCTTCCCCCGCAAATATTTGTAAACTTGTTTTAAATGTTTGAAAAAGGTAATGAAATCTTTTAAAACATAGAATGATATTTACATGTCTGTTGTCATTTTCAAAGATATATCAATTCTTTTGATTTCAGGCATAACTGACAGATTAACTGAGGCTAAGAACTCCCTTGCATTTCAGGAGATGGTTAGGCCTGGTGAGAGTGCATCAAATGTTTACAGTGAGTTTTTGTTTTGTTTTGTTTTTTGTTGTTGTTGGGGTTTTTTTTGTTTTTTTGTTTTTTTTTGCTATTACCACCAAAGATGTATATTTTCAGGTTTGGTACCTAGATTCACTTCTAAGTGGTTCTAAACTTTACAGTAAAAGAATTCTTTGTCTTTTGCAAAGTGAAATGTGAAGAAGTTTTTAGTTGTATAGTATTGACTTGAAAAATATTAGCCCTTTTAATAAAAATTTATAATTTTAGGTAGATCAAAATCCTAGCTTAAGGCTTAACATAAAGCATTTGATCTATCTGTCTTGAATTAAATAATACCTGCTACATATAAATCCCCTTTAAGAGACCCTTTAAACCCACAAGTTTTGGGAATATAATATTTAGAACTGTTTTGAAAATTTAACCTGTTGTCATTCTGTACACAATAAATCAAAAGAATTACCTAAGTTGTCCCAGTTGCTGGCACCAAAACCCAGGATGTTCTTTCTATTAATAAAATACAATTTGATAATTTTCTTCTTTTGTCTTAATCTAAAATGAATGTCACTTAGTATTGACATTGAAGGATTTTGGACATTCAGTTCCTGACCCTTCGTCTTTGAAGCAGTTATGCATTATGTTGAAGCATGTCTCCACGTCTCCAATGCCCTTCTATCAGTACTGCGTTTCTTGTATTTTACTTATCTAATTTATACATAACTCTTGTTCTAATTTAGAATAAGCTCTTATCTGAGTGCTTCTGTCTCCTCTCTATTTCCATAAAAGTTTGTAGGTGAATTGTAACATTTTAATATATCAGTTAATAAAGAATAAAATATTTTAATATGCATGGTCCTTGATTTACTGGTCTCTCTCCTGAATTATTTTGTAAGCTTTTTGTGGGGAAAAAAGCATGTCTTCTGTCACTTTCTATCCTATAATAGCACATTACCTTGAACCACATTGTCTAATAAGTGTTTGGTGAATGAGTAAATGTATGAACAACAGTGCCTCACAGGTGTTTAGGAAATATTCACAGAATAAAGTGCGTAAGGAAATATAAAAGGAAATCTCTCTCCTTTGTTACATATACTCTTATTTTACTTAGAAAGTGAAAAGGATATCTATATGTTGAACAAAAATTTTGGATTTTATATTTCATATGCATTTTGAAAAATTAGTTGTCTTAGTTTTACTTAGTTTCTTCACTGAAAACTCAGAAGTATCACAAATACAACGTTTAGGAAATGGCAAAACCACCACTAGCAGAAGACACATCCTAAATTTTCCTACAGTATATTTCTTATTAGTGATCACAATCCCCCAGTAACATTATCCCAAAGCTTCATTAATCTTTTAGAATTCAAAATATCATGGTTGGAAATATCATCAAAACAAAAACAAAGATCAAAATATACAGTCTTTTCATTCCATTCAAAAGCTACTATTTCTGCTTGAATAAATAGCATCATTAAATGCCTAACTTGCATTTTTATAATACCATACAGTATATGTGTTTTTTTTTTAAATCTATTTAGCCAGTCATTTGAGAGGAGCATTCAGTCTGTTAAAATTAATTGATAGCATTGATATGTGGGATGTCGGTCTGTTCATCCTGTTGGGTAGTCCCTTATTGCTTTATTTTACCTCTTGTTCTATTATTTTATAAAAGCTGTGAGTTTGGGAGGTTTTTATTTTTAGGTGGTTTTACACTGGTGGGTATCTGTTACGCTGATTTGTGTATAATGCTGTCCTTAGTATTTCATGCAGGGCAGGTCTAGTCATGGCAAATCCCCTCAGTGTTTGCTTGTCTGAAAAAGACTTAATTTCTCTGTCTATTGTGAATAAGTTAGAAAGTTACTTTATTTTGAGATTTATTTTGAGATTTATATTTTGAGAATAAGTTAGAAAGTTACTTTATTTTGAGATTTATAATTTATAAAGTTACTTTATTTTGAGATTTATAAAAGTTACTTTATTTTGAGATTTATAATTTGAGTTACCATAATCAAAATAGTTTGTTATTCAGAAAAAAAAAGATATATAGTTCGATGGGAAATAATGGAGAGATCAAGAATATATTCAAATGATTTTTGTCAATAGTGACATGGCAATCCAGTGGGTTGCCATGGAAAATGTTTTCATCAAATGACACAGGATCAACTGTATGTATGTGTGTGTGTGTGTGTGTGTGTGTGTGTGTGTGTGTGTGTGTGTGTATTATGCCTTACCTCAAATGTTGTATTTTTCTCTTAACCATATATCATTGAGGAAATGAAAGGCAATAACAGACTGGGAGAAAGTATTTGTAAAACATATATCAGACAAAGTACTTGTAACTAATTGAAATTATTGTCTCTTATTAGTTAATAAAAGACAGAAAAAGCAACTAAAAATCAGCAAAAGATTTGAATGGAAAATTTATAATAAAAGAAATAAAGCCAAATAAACATATTAAAAGAAATAAAATGAGAAATAGTGGACAATAAACATATGAAAAGATCATCTCATCATCAAACTTAAAAATGTTTGTGTTTCTAAGGACATGTGCTTTTTGCTGCTCCTATCATAATATTCTATTTATAGTCTTTATTTATATATATTTTCCTTTTAAACTTTTATTTTTTTTTTAGCTTGTCCACAATGTGTCTTACTGAGTTTACAGTATTTTAATTCAAGCACACATCTATTATTAGCAAAAAATTGACACATATACCATTGCCCGTATTTTTACACTGTTGTGAACTCTGAAACCTCACACAGCATATATGTGACTTAGTTTGATGTGGCCTGACTTACTTTTAATTTGCTACTAGCACCATAGGACATTGTGTGGTAATCTTCACAGATTACTAAGAATTAAAGAACATCTATTTTGATTTATTACTACTATTATGAGGATTTTTTACTAGCACGAATACACCTAGTTTATGAAACAATTTATGTGCAAAATTATTTGTAAAGATTAATTTATTAAAAGCTATAAAATGCTCTTATCATAATTATCTGGTCATATCAGTTAAGTACCTAAACAAATCTATAATAATAATTAGCGAATTTCTAAACAAACATACCTCAAACAATCAGTAGCTTTTTGTCTTTTTTTGATGGAAGATATCATATAGGTATAAATGAGGAATAAAAAGTCTTATCTATCAAGGATGGCTTTATAATTATCTGAAATGCATTATTATAAAGACAAAATGAATTCCTATTTCCTCCTTAGTCTCATTTTTCTGCTTGGCAACTATGAAAGACCTTTATAATTATTCCATTATCTTCTATTAAGAAAAAAATTAAACATTTACCTTTTTCAAATAAAGAATATGAAACACACCTCTGAAACAATAAATGGAAGTGTCAGGAAATTTCAAAAAAATGACTTGCAATAACACATATTTTAATAGCTGGACTTACATGGAAGTCAAACTTTTCAGCCAACGTTAGCCAATAATAGGAACAATGTGTTGTCAAATCTGTTTGCACCCATACTCTGCCATTCGCAGTTTTAGGTGAAAAATATAACTTGTCAGAGCAAAGTATATTTAAATTTCTCACTCTATCCTAAATGCCTGAGTTTTTTAGAAGCAGTATTTCTGACTTGGTAATGGCATTCCCCTGGTTCATGTAAATGTTTAATTGGGCCAAAGGTTACCAAGCATAAAACTTGGTTAGGTAACAGTGAGGTGAATAAAACATATGAAATACATGTCCCTTTTTTTCCCATGGACAAAATTTCCAAATATACACAAGTTTAAGTGAAGCCTAACAGGGGAATTATCATATAACAGTGATTTAAATTATAGATGTACTTAGGTACTTCAACACCAAAATTAATTTATTCACTTTATAGGTCTGTGATCATCAACTAATCAAAAATATGTTATTGTTGTGCTGATAGATCAACAGATCAAAGAAACAGAAGAGAGCATCATGACATAAAACCATGACTTTATAAAAAAGTTAATATTTTCTAAGATGCAAAGGCAATCTAGTAAACGAACATAATTATTTAACAAATGACGTTGAAACAATTGGAGAGCCATAATTAAAAAATAGTAATTTTGATTCATTCTTGTACCATGTGCAAAATTAACTAATTAAGATATATAATAGTCTAAATATAGCATCAAATATTATAAAATTTCTAAAAGAAAATATCACAAAAGTATTTGTGACCTCAGTTAGCCAAAGATGTTTTAGATATGACACCAAATGCATGATAGATTGAAAAAAAGATAATTTGGACTTAATAAAAATTGAAATGTTATGGTATTTGAAAGTCACTATTAAGAGAACAAAAGAATGAATTACAGACTGGGATAAAATATATGAAAATAATATGACTGATATAAAGTCTGTATTTAAATATATTTTAATACATTGACTGCAATGTGAGTTGTATATAACTCAGGCTAGATTTGAGCCCAGGGCCACGTGAAGCAAAACCCTGCAGTTGGTTTGTGAAACTCTTACTTGTTCATATTCTTATTGTTACAATTAATATTGACAATTTAATTCTCAAAACGTGGATTGCATGGCATATAACTCACACACAGAAAAGCATAAAAAATAGCAAATTAGAAATGATCATTTTGTTTTAATAAAACACTATGGCCCCAGGGAAATTTTTTTTTCCTAGTGTACCAGTCAATGTGTTAAAACTTAGTGACAAGATAGCGAACATGCTAATAAATAATGAGAAAAAGATTTTCAAATGGAATTTTATCAAAAAAATGAATGAGTAATAAGCACATAAAAGATGCTCCACATAATTTGTAATAAGAGAAATAATAATTTAAAATGACATACATATATTACAAATGTCTAAAACCAAAACAACTGACCACATCCAGTATTGCTAGGATGTGGAAGAGCTGAAACTCTCTTTCTGATGGTGTGAATGTAAAAAGGTATGGCCATTTTGGAAAATAATTTGATTTCCTAAAAAATTGAACTACATCTACCATATGATTCAGGCATTTCACCTCTAGATAGTTACACAAAAGAAGAGAAAGCAAATTAAATGTTCATAGAAAGACTTGTACACAAAAGTCCAAAGTAAAACTGGGAAAAACCCAAAAGTCAATCATCATGTGTATATATAGTCAGGAACAAAACAGAATGAACTATTAACACACACAACAACAAGAATGAATCTCAAGTAATTATCTGCAGTGAAAGAAACCATGGAAAGATGATTACATACTATATCATCTACATTAAACCCTATAGAGTACAAGCTAATGTACAGTGTCAGAAATCGGATCAACAGTTTCTTCAATGCTTTGTAGTTCTCAGAATATATGTCTTTCAAATTCTAGGTTGTTTATTCCAAAGTAGTTTATTCTTTTTGGTGCCATTATATATGAGATCGTTTCCCTAATTTCCTTTTCAGATAGTTCATTGTTAATGTTTAGAAATGTAAGTGATTTCTGTGTGTTGACCTTGTCTCTTGCAACTTTACTGAAAATTCATTTATTAATTTTGAATAGAAATTTAAGGTTATATACCAGATTAAGTCATCTTCAAACAGGGAAAATTTGACATCTTACTTTCTAATTTGGATGCTTTTCCCCCGCCTTACCTAACTGTTCTGGATTGGGCTTCCAATACTACATTGAATAGAAGTGAATAGCCTGGGTGTCCTTTCTTTGCTCCTGATGTTAGAGGAAAAGTTTTCAGTGTTTTTATTGTTGAGATGCTAGCTGTTGGCTTTTCACATATGGCCTTTATTGTAGTGATGTAATTTCCTTCTATCCCTGGGTTGTTGAGAGTTTTTATCCTGAAAGGGTGTTGAATTTTGTCAAATGTTTGTTCTACATCTACAGAGATGATCATGTTGTGATTTTAATTCTTCATTTTGTTACTATGGTGTATTATATTACTATTTATTGATTCCCCTATGTTGATCCATTTTTTTGTACCTCTGAGATAAATCCCAATTGGTCATGTTGTACAGTATGCTAGCATTTTACTAAGGACTTTTGCATCTATACCCATCAGAGATATTAGCCTGTAATTTTCTTTTCTTATGATGTGTTTGGTTTTGGTGTCGGAGTAATGCTGGCCTTATGAAATGAGTGTGGAAGTGTTCTCTCATACTCATTATTTTGGAAGAGTTTGAGAAGAACAAGCATTACTTCTTTATTTGGTAGAATTCAGCAGTGAAGCCTTCTGGTCCTGGGCTTTTCTTCACTGGGAGGCTTTTGATTACTGATTCAGTTGCCAAAGTAATTATACGTCTGTTAGGACTTTCTATCTCTTCATAACTTAGTCTTTAGGTGGTATGTTTCTAGGAATATATTCACTTCTTCAATATTATCCACTTTGTTACCATATGATTGTTCATAATCAGTTCCTCATGATCCTTTTTATTTCTATGGTATCAATTGTAATGTCTCCTCCATTTCTGTATTTATTTTAAGATATATTAAAACACAAATTAAAATTATATCATAAATTAATATTAAAATTGATGGCATGTTTAACCATTCATCCATTTCAAAATATCTGTTCTGTTTCCAATTTGTGTTTATTACAAATTAAGCAGAAATAAAGAATAGTATACATGCTTTTTTGTGAATCTAAGTTTTCACTTTTCTGGGATAAATGTCCAAGAGTGCAAGTACTGTACAATATGATAATTACACATTTAGTTTTATAGAAAATTTGCAAAGTCTTTACCAGACTGTACCATTTTACATTCCTACCAGCAATGCATGAATGGTGCAGTTTCTATGCATCCTAACCCATGTTTGATGTTATCATTATTTTTTAGTTAACTCTTCTAGTGTGTATATAGTGATATCTTGTAGTTTTAATTTGCATTTCCTTAATGGCTAAAAATGTTAAATGTCCATTGATGTGCTTTTTGTCATTTGTATATCCCCTTTAGTGAAGTGTCTTTCAAGTCTTTTGTACAATTTCTAATTGAATTGGTTTTTGTTTACTTATTTATTTATTTATTTTCTATTCTTAAGTTTTGAGAGTTTTTTATGTATTCTATTCTAAGAATACTACTCTGCAATAAAAAGGGATGAACTATTGAAAGATGGAGTAACTTGAATGACTCTCCAGAGAATTATGCTGAATGAAAAAAAGCCAATCCAAAATATATACACAATATTATCCAACATATAAAGCATATGATATGATGATATTTTAGAAATCAAACATAAGGTAGTGGTTGCCATGACTCAGAGGTGACAGAAGTGGAGATAAGGGAAGGAAATGAGGAAAGTAATAAAACGGAAATATGAAAGATCACTGTGGTGACTTTGTATCCTGACTATGGTGGTGTTCTCAAACCTACACATGATAAAATGACATACAGCTAAATACATTCACACACACACGCACACACACACACACACACAGCAGTACAAATAATTCTGAGGAAATATCTAAATATTTTGTTGTGATAGGTACTATAGTTTTGAAAGATATTACCATGGCAACAAATTGGGTAAGGAATACTGAGGATATCAATGTATTATTTTTACAACTGCATTTGAACTACAATTCATTTTATAATGTAGAATGTGTTATTTATTGTTACTGTAACAAAATAAAATTACTAAAGAAAATATTAAATTAAAGCCAACAAAATAGTTATAAAAACACTAAATGTCTACATAATTAAGAAAATTAAAAATACTAGATAAAGAAAACAAACAAAAAAAAATAAATAATACAAAACCTAAGAGGAGACTTGGCTGAATGGAAACAAACTATGTTCTAGGTTAAGAAGTGACAATATTTTAAATGTTATTTCTCCAAAATTTCACTTATGAAATTGTCTCAGTTTGGAACTTAACAAGAATGCAATGTAATATATACAAGAATAGATTATCTTAATTTTCAGAATAATGTGAACTGTATCCTGAATTATAATATTGAATTAGTGCCTATATATTACACATTGCAGGTAAATTATATGGAATATGAATTATATCTCAACAAAGCTGTTATTATTCTAGGCAGGGAGAACAACATAGGTAAAGGCTCAATTTTCAGAGGGAGGGTGATCTATTCCAAGAAAAGAAAGAAATTCTGTGTGAACCACAGTGAACAAGGAGAAGTGTTACACTAGATTAGGTACGAGTTTGAGCAACGGCCGAGTTAATGAAAAATTGCATACTTTATTAAGGATTTGGGTTGATAATCTCAAAATTAAATCCACTAGTGTTTTAACTTGTAGAAGGATACTCAGAATGGAGGTTCACATAATCATAGTCATAATTGTGATTCTGGCTTTATTATTAAAGACCGGACACGAGAATGAAAAATGTAGATACAAAAAGATCATTTACATGTCTAGGTTAAAGTTTAAGGGATAGTGCTTCAGATGGTGTTAAATGCAGTAACATTTTTTTTTTAAAAAATTGGGTGAAATAACAGCTATTTAGGAGGTAAAAATGTACAGGCCATAATGAATAGTTGGATTTGGTGAATGATGAAAGAAAGAGAATATTAAGGAAATCTCATATCTGTCTGGATTTGAAACTGAAAGTAAAAATAGCAGTGAAAAAATTCTGACAGGGAAAACTTGAAGAGAGAAAATTGGGCATAATATCTGTGTTCATGGCAGGAACAAAGACAAAAGGAGTGCTCAGCTGCATTATGGAGAAAATATTTGGAAGCAATAAGTTAGTCGCTGCAGAATGAAATTTGGTTTAACCGTTATCACTTACCAGGATGGAAAGCATACTTATGGGGGGGGGGTGTGTATGTATCAGCTGGTCTGTGTTCTCTTGGGGAGAATGGAGTAGCCAAGTGAATGAAATATATAATGACCATCCAAATGAGAAAATAACAAAGACTTTTTCTAGTCAGCCACACTAGGTTGCATTTGACAAAGACTTTAAGACAGGTAGAAGAGTGTGAAAGCTTTGTATTAATAATAGAAGAAAAATGAAGGGTTTTAGGTGTGCCCTGATTAGAGGTTGTTGGCATGGGAAACTGTAGATGGGCAAACTAAAAGCTGGGCATACTATATGATTGATTAGGGGCGTATATTTGGTTTTTCTGGTTGGATGTATGTTGAAAGCAGGGACAAAAATTAGGAAAGATGTCAATTATTAATTAAATCCTGGCCATCTGGGAACAATTGCTGCAGGAATTGTTTGGCTTGCTGGACTGGTTGCTGTAATTTGTGAGTCAGAGTTCTGTTTTTGTATATCGTCTGGTCATTCTCTTTTTGTACATTCAGTATCTTTTCTTTGGTCTCTCTGTCTCTGTCTCTCTCTCTATTATACACACACATATGGAATTTAATATGTAAAATTTATATATTACTAAATATATAATAAAATATATATAAATTGTATGTAATATATAATACGATCAATAAATCTTATGTAGAGACAGTCATAAATTGAGAGTGACAGAGAAAGAGAAAAATAGAAAGTGAGAGTGAGATAGCAAAATAGCTCATATTATTTTCTTAGACTGGTATTATACTTCAAAACTTTTTTGTCATAACATCCAATTCTCCTCCAAATATTGTCTCAAATTAGAAAGTTCTTTAAAGTGCTATATTTTCTAACATTCATTTAAAATCACCTTTTAACTTTAGGCTCCTTTAACTTCTAACCTTCTAATCAATACAGCGTTTGAATTTCTGACACTTCCTCTGAATGCATTAGTTTGCCCTTAAATCATTTTTGATGTTTTTGTTGTTTAACACACTATGCTTTTAAAATTTTATTTGCTTTTCTTTTCATTCCTTTGGGATATTGAAAGATATCTAAGGAGGTCGGTGTCTGTTTTTATGGCTGTTAAAAAGCTTATGGTGTCTAAATTTAAATAAAATAAAAGTAGCCAGTGGAGAAGAAAATCATGCTTTTGAGACAAAGATTAGAGATAATAGAGGTGATGATACAATGAAAGTCAACTTTATGTGATACCTATATTAGGCATTTGAGATGGGTTAGGACATAGAGGAGAAACTGGGCATTCAGAGAGTATTTCAAAGAATTTCTTAGCTTTCAAGGTTATAATTAACATGTCAAGAAGTAAAATACTTTTGTAGGATAGGATTCTAGGGACCCAAATCTTTATTAAAAATACATTGTTTCTGTTTTCTGTACATCTGAAAGAAAAAAAAAACAATTAGATGATTAATACTGAAAATCACACTCACCAAAAACATGAATAAAGAATAGTTAAGAATTTTTGATTTTCAAATATTTATACATTTTAACAGATCAACTTTCTTCAGTCAATTATATTAAAACATATGTAGTTTATTTTCCACTTATTAAATGAACATGAAGTACTAAAACTATACGTACTCCCAAATTAGCATAAATCTTTAGTTTTTGGGTGAACATAAAGTATTGATTGGCTGAAACAATCAAAAGCTATTTATTTGCAATAAACATTTTTTTATTTCACTTTAGATTAAATGACATATCTAAGGGAGTTGTTCTCTGAGAATCTCTATGTGGACTTTCAATGGCAGTTTGCTGGCAGTGAGGGACACGAAAGCAATAGATAAAAACTGTTTTTAACACCAGAAACACCAGTGCTGAAAACCCAACTCCATAATCCATTGACTGTGTGCTCAGGGAAACATTCTTTGAAGGATGTTTCCTTCATCCATAAAATTGTGACAATAGCAATGATATCATTTCACTAGTAGCATTTATAAAGGACTTACTAGGTGTTAAGACTCCTAAGTCAAATTGTCACAGTTTATTCTTACAACCGCTCTGTGAGTAGGTATGATTGTCATCACTCCAATTTTATGCACAAAGAAATGGAGTCATACAAAGGTGAAGTGATTCCCCAAGAGTCACACAGTTGGTGAGTGAGAAACAGGCTGTGAACTCAGGCAGTCTGCTTTCCTCATCCGGCTTGCTGTACTTTTTATGAAGATTACATGAAATAATATATATTTCATGCTTTATATGATTTACTAACTATGCACTCAGAAAAGGGTATTATTTTTGGTTGTTATGAAACTAAAATCTTCTGGATTAGATGTGCATTCATAAATATAAAATGAACACTATCACTTTTCATTTTTAGCGGATTAATTCAAATATAATGCAGCAAAATAAGATGAATTAGGTTTGTTACTTTTGATTTAATGAAATAGTATATGTAAGGTTTTTTGAATGGTCAGCGCCAGAGAAAGACGAGCAGAGTAGAAAGGGGTAAGCAACAAGGCTTTATTTGAGCACTCCCGGGCAAGGGTAACGGGTCCCAAGAGAGGAGCCCGGGCGAGGTTCACAGGTCCTGAGAGAGAGGGGCCCAAGGAGTTGCACCACCCAGACCCAGAAGTTTTGTGTGGGCTTATATGTGTTTTAGAGCTGGGGGATGGGGTTTTTTCCATTTCAGTTTTAGGGTGGGTATTGAGAACTAGGAGGGGCTGGTGGTATGTATGGATTCCAAGAACCTAGACCCTTATAAGGGTAACCATCCAGGTGTGGCTATCCTTTAACTTAGCTGGGCCTTGCAGGCATTGTTTGACAGGTCTCGTGGGCTTCTTCTTTTCTTCATTAGGGAGGGGAGGGGTGCCCGCCACCAGCCTTACAGTATATATATGTATATTTTTTGGTCACACACTTTAGTCTCTGGAGCTTTAAAAAACTAATTAAAATTTTAGCTTTGGACATTTTATTCGCTAATATAATCATTATATGCTATTTGTCTAGAAAAAACACAACCCAAAGATGATAATATCATTTAGCTTGGCTGAACCTATAAGATCAAAAGAACTTGATAATTGCCAAATGTGTACTTTGCTTTGTATTGTCATTGTTAGCATTGTAATTTTAGAAAATGCCAATAAACATATGCTGAAAAAGTCAGTGAAATATTTACAAGAAAGCCATGCTCTCCCACTTGTACTATTTCAACCTCCATTGTTTTCTGGAAATTCTGGAGAATACATTTTGATCTTTGGGAAATATTTAGTTGAAGTCCTATTTGAATTAAATCATGTTGAAAATGCAATTGTTAGGTTAAAAAAATTCACCCTCCTCAAACTTCCATTCAAACCTCCTATAGAACCCACCCCTATCCTCTTCCTAGGGGTGTGTTAGGCAGTAGCCTTTGCCAGACCCCTAGGGAGATACAGGAATTGAAATGAAAAAGGAGAACTTACTTTCCTTGTCCCTCCTGATAAGGAATACCCTTATCCTTCCAGGTTGTTCCCTAGGGAGATAAAGGAATGGAATACAAGAGGGGAGCTTACTTTCCTTATCCCTCCCAGCTGTTTAAAAAGAATTTGTATACTCCTCTCAGAAAAACCATCTATAAAACCCAAGGCTCTCCCCTTTTCTCTCATGAACATTTTTTTTTTGGCCTCCACCCATCTGCACTGAGATGCTCAAACTAAACAGCATTTTGCTACACATGAGGCTTCATGTTCTGTCTTTCAGCTCTAGACTCAATAGCAGGAAAAATAGGGAGTTCCCATAGAAAAATATTAGTTACATAATAACAAAGGAGCTTACTTTAGTAAAACTATGTCCACCGGTCTTGGGTGAAATTAAAAACTTTTCCAACTAATATTTGTAGTTGTAACTTTCAGTTTAATAATGAGAACTTTTGGAAACTATAGTCTGTAAAATGAGAACAACACACAAGCCTGAGACCTGTAAATAAATCAATATTATTTATTGGGGCAAAGATGCATTTTAAAATAACTGAAACAAAATCAGTAATATTTGACCACTAATGGACTCATTTTCTTATACCATTTCTGATGCTAGCAAAAAAGAGAGAAATTTTATTTAAAAAAAACCCTACTGTATAAAGATTAGAAGAACCATGAAAATTTCAAAGGATATAGAGCAATAGCTTCTATCCACTCCCTACTGTTTCCCCCAACCTCCATCACAGCAGCTCCACAGAGATCAGGTTCGAAGAATATTTGAAGATCCAATGAGACAGTGGACATGGGAACACAGTTGACAAGTTATTTTCTGAGATTAAGAAAAAAAATAATTTTCAAAGACCTAGAAAGTGGTGTCCCTTTATTCATTCTTATGCATAAATCCAGCAAAGTGTATATATATATATATATATATATATATATATATATATAACACAGATACATAACAAAATTGTTTGTCGAAATACTGTAACAGAGGAAATGGCCTTAAAAAAATGGCAAGAATATTTTCTGCCTCTTTAACACATCCTGCTTCGAGAACAAAACCTGCATCCTGCCTCAGGCCAGGGGTTGGGAGGGGCAGGGTAAGTCTTCTGTTATTTTTGCAAAAGGAGATGGCTCAGCCTGGACTTAGTTACCAAGGGAGGTCCTGGGTGGAGGTCAGGAGATTGTCTTCAGTGGAGATGGAACATCAGAATCATCAACAATAGTTGCCTAAAGCTGAGAACTCATCCTTTAAAAGCTCTGTATTTCTGCTTATTATTAAGACAATGTCTCCAACCTTCTCCTTTGCTGGCAAAGTAATAAAACTTCTCTTTCCTTCTTCCTCAAAACACTTGTTCTCGTTCTTCTGATTCGGCCTCAAGAACAAGTGCTGAGCTTTCCGTAACAATACCAAGCAAATTTTGCTATTGGATGGTGCCAAAAAAAAAAAAAAAAAAAGGCTGCAATAAAACACAGAGGAAGAAGATGCTCACTATTCATAGGAAAATTCTCACTTTTAAGGAAAAGATTAGTAATTTACCATAAGGTCAGAGCAAAATAATCCCATGCCAATAATTCAAAAATAAGTAATCTATGTGTTTCAAAAAAGACCATTACTTTTATAGCAATAAGAAGCTAATGCACAAAAAAGGATAGTTTATCAATTTTAAGAAAAAAAATGGTCAGAGGCCTTTAGAATTTTTTTTTCTGTCTTTCGTATTTTTGTTGTTTTTAATCTACAATAACTGGATACGGAAACATGTCTCCACCTTTGATTTTAAACAGTAATTACATTTTGACATGTTCTGAGAACAAATTAGAGTAAATTCTTTCCTATAACATCTCCATAAAGGTGGCAGAACAAACTCATGTGGCCTTTCTCAGAAGCAGAGAGCAGCCCACACACTGGAGCCAGGATTTTAAATTAATTCTTTCACCTTGGCTTTAGTTACAATGATAGCTGTTAATCATGGCTAATTGAGAACACAGAAAAAAAGAAAAAAAAAAAAAAAAACCCAAACCAAACCAAAAGGAAAAAACCAACAAACAGTGTGTTTCAGAATTCCTGTGAACAAAGCTCTTCCAAAAAGTGTGGATAGAGAGAGCAGAAATGAGGAAGGAGGTGGTTTGGGTCATAGCCCCAGGGATATTAAATTACCATGCCTGTTTTGAATTGAGCTGGAATGTCTACATAGAATAAGATCAAAACAGAAAGCCTGGATGTTTTCCCTACGAAGGCATCAGAACCTCCTGGCAGATGCCAAAATAACTTCTGGTATAGATGCTGGTGCCAAGGCTCCAGAGCTCCCCACTGCATTAGCCTTTGGCTCCAAAGCCTGTAGTCAGCTCCCCAAGACACCATCACAGATCTTAGGACTCATCTCTTTTACTTTGGCTCTGTGCCCTGGACATAGGTACTGACTTGTCTACAAATTTCTAGTACTATCACACTACCCAGCAACCCTCAGCCAGCAAAAGCATGAAAGGCCTCAAACAGAACCAAATCCAGAGATTCTAAGGGTTACCTAAGTAACACAGGGATTTTTCAAAAGTCTAAAAAACTAGAATAGATGAGACTGCCACAGGCAGCTTACGTTTCACCCTATTTTTTAAAGCAACACAGATCTGCCTAACAGTTTATATTTTACAAAGCACTTTCCATCTACATTATGTAATTTTTATAACAACCATATACTCTGTGTATTGTAAAAAAAGCCTATTTTGAAAATAAGAAGAGGAGTTACAGATCTCACACAGGATGACAAAGATAGTGAGTGCCAGGGCAGTGACTCAAATCCTGACCCTGATTCCATATTGCATGTTTCTTCGCCAGAAAAATGGTCTGGCTATAAAATCTAAACAGAAATATAAACAAATGCTAAGTCAGAAAAACCCAAGGCTAAAATTGTCATGAAAACAAAATAGAAACAATGTATTTTATTACACCAAAGTAAATATTTTAAGTTGATTTTAACATTTTTTCTTTATGTGTGTTTTCCCAATATTTGATCTTCCAGTAACTCCTTTCCATCATGGATCTAGTAACCCCCAAGGTAGAATACTCTCCCCTTAAGCTATCACTTTCCTTTCTTATCTGTTCTATGGATCCCAATCTTTATCTACCTTATCAACACTATGTTTTTAACCTGTTTTCTTCCATCTTTTGATGCAATATATAAAACTGACCTGTATATAAAAGTATATACAGATATAGCACAAGAGTGCTTTACTGGATGTTTTGGAATTGGTGACAGTCATAGCTTCACATACTCCCCATTGGCATTTCAGTATTAGGGAGGCAATGACCTGAGGCTACTAGTGTAATTCCTTCCATTTCCCCTTTATAAACACTCTCAACCTCATATCCATCTCAACCCACCCTTCCCATTACCCAGATATCAGGGAAGTTATGAATATGGAGAAAAATTATCCCATATTACACCTGACCATTTTCTAGTTCTAGCATTCCTACTCACTATCTCCCAAGAAGATGCACTTTAAGAAAAAACCCTTAAACTTTCCTGTGCTGAATTTTCCAGGCTTTATTGAAAGAAAAAAAATGACTGTCATTTGGTAAGCAGTGGTCCTGTAAATAAAGACAAAAGATACACAGAATAGAGCAATGTTAGTTTTCATGATAAATAACAATGGGGATATTAGCCACCAGAACAATTACTTAGGAATCTAAATATTGTTTACAGAAGAGAGACTAAGACAAACTAGTGTTCTGGGTGTACCAGAAACATTAAATTCATTATATATCATGAAAAGAGATGCTTAGACTAGGAAACTGGAGCTATCAAGAAGAAAGAAAGTGAGATCTAATGTTGAGGATGTGATTAGAGCACATGTGGTATTCACTAAATTGTGTCTTTATGTTTGATCTCAAAACCATTTTAAGATGTTTCACTGAACCTGCAGGCTTGGGGCCACGTGTATCCTTCGAGATCCTTGAGTGAGGTCTTTTGACTGAATCCAAATTTTACAGAACAAATCCTTTCAATAGAGGGATTTTTTTCTGTGAAGTTTGGATTTGGTTGAGGGGCTGCACTTCCAAATCTGGAGGGTCACAAGTGGTCTTGAGGCCACAGGTTGGTTCCCCATGAATTACAAAGCACCATTTAGTTGATGTCTGAGATGTGAGGAAGCCAGGCAGAAGCGGCTGTTCTTCATTGTATGATTCTGCTGCGCTATTCATCCCTTGCTGAAAATTAAGTATCTCTCTGGATGTATAATAGCATTGTGACCCATGAGCATGAATGTCATCAGTTCCTTTTCCACTCATTTCCCCAACCAACATTTAATGAATTACTTAAAGAAATGTTTTCTAAGTAGTATCTATAAATATCAATCCTGATATTCACTTAGACCACAATCAATTCTGGCCCCCCCAAAATAAGCACAATTATAATAGCAAAAAAGCATTTATCATACACCACCTACTCTTCTGTGCATTTTACATGTATTACACCATTTAATTCTCACAATAACTTGTGAGGTAATTAGTAAAGTGTCAGTTATTTTTCCCCATTTCATGAGTGGCAAAGATAAGGTAAAGAGAATCTAAGTGATATCCCTGCAGTCTCACAACTTCCATGTGGCCTTCAGGAAGTCCAGACAGAGCAGGGGTTTTGACTATTGTGCTAAAATGATCTTGAATCTTGAGCTATTAAATGACAGTATACTAGGAGAGTTCTCATGGAGATTCTTATAAAGTTCTAAAACTTAAACTTTATGGTATTCTAGTCTATAGCGGGTATGGATGCTTTATTGTATTCTATAGTGGATATGAATGGATAATAAATGAGATTAATATATATGCTGAGATATTTAGATTTAACACAAAGAAACTTGCTAAACCAAATTGGTCAGTGATTAGGCAGTGTAATTAAATGAAGACCAGCCCAAAAGGAGACACTTATTGAAAAGGTCAGCTTCCCTCCGTTTCCTAAGAGATTTGTCATGGGAAGCAGCCTCTGCCAAAGATAGATCTAGATTCTACTTATTTTAAAAGTGATTTGATTTACAAATGAAAACCTCATCCTTCCACAGTCCTTTTCTAAATTAGATATGCTTTCCAGAATTGTTTTGAAAATATCATATAGAGCCGTTTTTAGAAGGTTTTTATTTTTTAGGTTTTTATTTAATGCACAAGAGGCATGATGTGAGTGCTATTAACACATGATATGCTCCTGTGTCATGAAAACCTTTTGCTGATGGCACCACAACATACAAAATGCTACTACAGCACTGCATAAATTAATCACATTAGTGATCTAATATCTAATGGGGGTAGTGAAGAACAATTCACAAAAGTACTTGATGAACATGTTACTTTATCATTCAGCCAGGTCATTCCATTTTTCATATCTGTCAAGATATAGAAAAGGGTTAAGAATCAGATAGGAGAGTTTTCTCTAGAATACCTAAGAAAGGTCCCCGAAAAGAGTCTTGCTACTTTCGTGTTAGTCAAAGGTATATGTTAAATTATGAATCACATGAATAATTAGATATAAGGAATGAGGTAAGATTTTAATATAATTACATGAATATATTAAAGATGACAAATTTAGCTTCTACAATAAACGCAAATATAATATACATTGTATGGTAACAGACAATTATATCTTTCATTGGCATATAAAGTAAAAGCTTTATTTCAATTACTTAACTGCAATAGTAAATTGGCAATCCATTTGTATTCAAAATTTCCTGACTTCTTGGAAGAGAGAACAGATTCCCAGACCTCTGCCAAACAGAAAAAATTACATTTCTTCTTGCCAGAAACCACAATTTGCTAATCTTTGTATTGTCTAACATAACGCTTTAATGTAGTTATTTATAGGTTGAATTGAGTGGTCATGATTTTGGATAGTAGAAGAAGATTTACAGCAGTATTTCTCATATGTGGTTTAACAGGGGGCCCTTTTAAAGAGATAAAACAAAGTTAAATCACAAATTACGTTTTTAAGAAAGCTTTGTAGAGGCAGAAAGTGTGTGATACCTTTCCTCCCCATATAAAGGTCATAGCCAATACTCTTATAACAAAAGACAAGTTAACAAGAGAAAAGCATAAAAAATTTATTTAATCAAAGTTTTATGGGACACAAGAGCCTCCAGAAATGAAGACCCAAAGATTCATGCGAAAACTGTCCGTTTTAATGCTTAGATTCAAGGAAGAGTTGGCAGCCGGAGAGAAATGTGATTAGACAAACAGAGAATAATCTAATAGTAATAGGCTGAGTGGGGAAACCAACCAAGGCCTGTCTGCTCAGATTCCTCGTGGCGTTTCTGTGTGACATTCTTTCCTCACAAGTATAGTAGTCCAAGACCCCTTCTGGAATGAGGGTCCTATAGTCTACTTTCAGAGAGATAAGTCAGAGAATTTCTTTATGGCCAGTTCTTACACAGAAAGGTGGGGGAAGATTAAAGTAACATTTTGAGGTTTTACAACTAGCTTGAGAGAAGGGGTTCTAGTTTCTATGACCCACCTTGGGGAAGAGGAATTCTAGTTTCTATGACTTGCCTTGGAGAAGTCAGGGGGAGCAAGAAGAAAGGAAAAGGTCAGAGAGAGACTTTGTTTCTAGAGCTTTTCTAACGTCCTTTAGTTCAAAGTACTCAGCATACCAAAGTACCATTGGGGTATTGTTTTCTGAGCCTCAACAGCTTTAAAATGAATTAAATTCAAGCTAACAGTTTTAATGTAATATGAGTATTGTTATTTTGCTACAGTGTACTGGAGTTTATGACACAGGCTGTTTTGAGTTTGATATATGTATACCACTATTTAAAGCTAACTAACATTGGTTAATGACTATGAGTCAGGTATTGTTCTGTATAATTAATGTTTATAGAGTATTTCTTTAATTTCAACAACAATCCTCTAAGGAAATAAATTTGCTTTCTTATTTAAGGCAAGAGATCTTAATTAATTTTCAGGATTACAGAGTAAGTAATAGAGCAAGTTTATAAGTTGGTGGTCTGACAATAGAACCCTCTTAAATACTACATGATACTGCGTCTAAAATAGCATGTTCATAACACTGTTCCTCTCCACCGCTGGGAGTTTTAAGCAAAGTTATAAAGGGAACTTATGTTATTGGGGGTTAAACTATAAAATATGATATTTCTAACATGTTAGGGAAAGAAAACTTTTTCTCTACATTTTTAAGTTGTGAAGCTGGAAACTCAGTTAAGCCAAACGAAAGACAGATCAACAGGAGAAAAGACATACACATTTTATTTGATGTTAATATTTAAAATTTTTGTGTATATGGAAGCATTCATAGAATAAACTCAAGATCCAAAGTGATTAAATTCTGCATACGGAAATACAATGTTAATAAAGGGTGATAAATTGTGAAGATGTGATAATAAGAAGAAAAAGGGTTCCTATTAATATTTCTAGGGGCAGTGAATTGTGGGAAGGCACATATATGTGGAAACTAATGAAAGGTAAGAGCTGTCTAGTAAGATTTGTGTGTGCCAATTCATCTCAGCACTGTGTCCATCTGTACTGACAAAGGCTGTTCCTGCCTTCCTGGTATATAACACAGGGGGACACCTTCGCAAGAAAAATTTACGCCCTGCTTTTAGGCAGATAGGGGGAGGTGGAGAGCTTTTCCTGTGTCCGTTTTTTTTCAACTGTCTTCCGCTTAAAATATTTCTTATGCCAAAGCAGCATATTTTGGAGTGGTATATTTTGATCCGCTTCACACGGGAAACAGAATCTGGCTATTTAAAATAAAAATATGGTGTGTGAGAATTGGATACAACAGTAGTAATTGAAGCAAAGCACAAGTTTTTGTAGGGCCTTAAAGTTGCTTGTCACCAATTTAAAAATGCCACAGTCATTCTTAGCCATGTAGAAACATAAAGAGTCCTAGTTCCTAAAAGTTGTTTCCTGCTCTGCTGAATATATTTCATACTGCAAGGGCGAAAAGAATAGGTTACTAGATATTGAAATGATTACTATTTAGGAGTATGATTATGGTATGAGTAAGACAGGATGAAGAGAGGAAACCATCTGGACAGAATAGCATACAACTGAAAAATGTAAGTGCACAAAAATTTCTTACTAAAGAGAAGTAATAAAGCCCACAACACCTGTCACCATTATAGATCCAATCATCTGGAAAAACAGTTGGTACAGAAAATATACCAACCCACAGGCATTAGTCAGAGCTGGCTTCACATTGCAGCCAGAATGTGGCTCATGTATTTGCATTTGCTTGAGGTGGCACAGGCTGCTTCAGGAAAGGGAGGTGTCCCAGGTCTTTTGTGAGGAGTAGCAGGCAATTGATGGGTTGCTATTCTTAGAGCAAAGGAAGTGAGTGTAAAACAAGGACATTAAGTGGCTTTAGCCCATTTCCATTTAATTGAGTTATAGAGTTTAGCCAGCACTCTGAGTCTAGACCAATGGTCATGACACACTGATTCTTTAGGATGCCCATACAATTCTCTGCCCCACAGTGGAATTACAAATTTCCAACACAGTGATATTTCTTTTCAAAACCTTTTTATGCCATTATTGTTCTTATTGTAATTACTTAATTATGTTAAATGCTTTTAACATTGTATACAGTTTTTTAATGTTAAATTTAAGGTAGATGACTGTGAAAGACTGGAGAAAGTGACAAAATGTAAATTTGCTACTCAGAGTCCTTTCTAAATGTAAGTTTATATTCTAATTCAAATAAATCCAAACTGAAAATTTGATGCCCTGTGATTACAGGTTAGATAAAAAAATGTACATATATACTACTTATGTATGTAGCTATACACATTTAAACTTTCCAGTAGTATTATTTACATTAATTGTTTCAAGTTTTGTTGTGTCTGTCCATTTAATTAGTAGAATAAATGCAGTATGACATAAATATACCCATCATATAGTTCGTGTGCTTTGAATTGTAGATAACACATCACAGTAAGCCCTTCTGCATTGTCTTACAATGTTCTATCCTTTGCCCCATGATCAAAGTCATTGTAATTGGAGATCATAATCCATTTTTGTAGGGTTATAGTGTACCACAATGGATTCTCATTTCTTTTTAAGCCAAAAATTAAGAGACATATTTATTCTGTTACATAAGACAGAATTGGCAAAGTAGACTTCTGATAATTTCATGGATTATGCTTTATCTATTAAGATGAGAGGAAAAAGGTATTTTTTTCAAGAAAATTGAGTTATTAGGTGTTATTTGATTTGCTGTGAAAAGGGAGAATAATAAAGTCAGGATACTGAGCTCTGTGTTATACTCTCCTTATAACTAAAAGATGGTACTATTGTTTAAATAAAATACAATGTCATTTAACACATTATTCCTTAGCCTATAGGCTACCCTTACAAAAATAAATGCAGACTTTATAATTTGAAAGAACTGCCATCATTACAAATGTGACTAAATTATACCAGAGGAATAATTTATCACTTATTATCATTTAAGAGAAACTGTCTCGATGATAAAAGCAACATGTCAATGTATAAAGTATTTCCCAAGAAGCTTGAACCATATATTATTTATGAATTGTCATGAGAAAAGGCCCTGGTTCTTTTTCTGGTTAAGTATTATACTTTGAAAGTAATATCTTCTATTGGATCACATATTATGACTTCATACAAATATTTTTTAAAATATATGTCCTGATTAAACTATTGCAAACATAAAGCATTAACTCATGGTTTCTTTTAAGATTTTCCATACATACTTAATTTCCAGTTTGGTGTAACATCCAATATGCTTTTTCAAGTATATACAAGTAACACTTCCATGTAAATTACACTTTCAAAATGTAAAGTATATGGGCTTTGTCATCTTTCTGAAAGCATAGTTTAAATTCTGTGTTTTACCACTTACTAGTTGTTCATTGCAAGAAAGTTACATAACCTTTCTAGGTCTTATTATAAAAATATAACTCTTACTTCTTAAGACTGTTTTAGTTTGAATGTGTGATAGTATGTTTGAGAGTGCCTATGCTAGCATGTAGCAGACACTAACAATTCAAGAACTTGTTTCCTTCCTTTCTCAAGTACTTTATCTTGCTCCTTCTAGGTAAGATTACATTACAAATTATAGTTTTTATTTTCAAACCAAAATTATGTTATTATTACTATCACAGTTTATTTTTCTCTTTTATTTCTGATACCTATTCATCTCATTTTAAAAGCTCAGACTATAGTTAAAAAACGTTATCTATTTCAATCTTTTCCTCTCTGTTTAAGGAACAGAGCACCTGTAGCCACATTAGAATACAACAGAATCAAAAGACAAGGCTCAAGTTAGAAAGTGAAATCTACCTGACCAGTTTTCCAAGTGAGAGTCTAACATTTTTATTATGATCTGCAATGGCCAATTTATAATAGAAAACTTTCCCCCTTCAATGCCTTTCAGTAGTTACCAAACATGAAACACTTCACCATAAAATAGTAGAACTTCATCCACATCACCATGACATTCAGAAATAGATGTGGAACTATGACATGAGTATTTCTTTTCAAATTTTAAGTATGTATATTTAAAAATATACATGGTATTATATAAATGTATTATATATGCACATAGGTATATGCATACATATATCTAGCACACAGAGTTCAAATATTTTTAAAGATTTTTTTAGTAGTACATCTTTTTGGTGTGCTTATGTTATACTATTCCCATTATAGTTTTCATCCAGGCTGTTTAAACTACAAAAACAATTTTATTATAATTTTTAAAACTAGAAGACACTTTTTAGCCCATATTTGGTCAGTGTCCAGGATTTATTATTCTGTATAAATTTTTAATATTTTCACCTCCTAAACAATGTAGCTCTATTCTACTTTTACTCAGTTGAAGTTTTCTCTTGGTATATAATTATGGGCCAAGAAAATCAAATGAAATATTAATGAGTTGAAGTTGCCAAAATATGTATAAATATTAATGACTAAATTTTGAAACTAATTTTTACTGAACCTGATAAATTTGTCTCTTCATAAAGTGATCTTATGGTGCCCATGCTAGCAAATGACAGAACAGGGATTTTTACAAACCGAATATGTAATTTAGAAATGACAGTGTTTCCATAGTTACCATGATTAACTGCTGAGTGCATTTTACTACTTTACTTCCCTAAATGCAATTATTGGTCCCATAATATTGCTCCATAGCTAAAGGTGCAAACTCTCATATATTTTGTAAAAGAGAGTTGTGTAAGTCAGCCTACATCCAGAGGATCATGGGCTGAATGGATGTAGGCAGAAACAGAAGAGAGTTTAAACAGCATTTAAAATAAAAATTATATACTTCTGCTTCCAGAAAGGTGGAAACTCTTCTCTATATTCTTCTTGGTAAGGACAACTAAAATCCCTGGACATTGTATATAAAACAAACATACAAGGTTCTGAAAGTGAAAAGAAGAAAACAGACCAGCCAGAACTCTTATAACACAATGGTGATTTCCCAGGGTTTTCTTTTAGCCTCATATATCCTAGAGTTGGAACCAAGAAGGCTATAATCCAGAAATACTAACATCAGCAACAAAAAAAATGCCTCAGTAAAAGACTGATCTCACCAACCAAAGAACTATTCTTGATACCCAAGAAAAGGGCAGCTTAGAAAACATTTAGACAATTACCACTCTACTCCAGCCAAACACCAAAGAAAAAATTGTGGCCCAACCCCAACCATACCAACAAAGGCTGAGTAGAGAACATAGGTTTTTCACACCCACTAGGCTGTAATGAGGCTCCCCATATTAACAGAAGAAAAAAGTCACATGATCATATCAAAGGATATAGAAAAAACATTTTATAAATTCAACACCCATTCATGATAAAATTTCTCAAAAATAGAAATAGAGGGAAATAATAAAGAACACTTGCCAAAAAACCCTACAGCTAATGTATTTTGTTGGGAAAAATTGAATGCTTTCCCCTAAGACTGAGAAAAAGGCAAAAATGTTGTTCTCACAGTCTTATTCAACGCAGTGTTGGGATTTCTAAGCAGTGCAATAAGGACAGAAAAGCTAATGAATGCCATACAGATCAGAAAGAAATATAACCATCCCTATTTGGCATGATAGTCTACATAGAAAATCTAAGAAATTAACCAAAAATTAATTAACCAATTGGTTAATAAGTTCAGTAAGTTTTCAGGATACAAGATAACATTCAAAAATTAATTATATTTCTTCATACTAGCAGTGAACAAATGGGGAATTAAATGTAAAATACAACACCTTTTATAATTGCATAAAAGTGAAATATTAATACTTCGGTTTAAATCTGAAAAAGGAAGGTTCAGGGTTTGCATACTAAAAACTATAGAACACTAGTTAAACAAGTTAAAGATTTTAAAAACTGGAGAGTCATACCATAATGGATTGCAAATCTCAAAATAGTAAATAATTCAATTCTCTTCAAATTGATATATATGTATATATATGTAAATATACACACATATATAAATTAACAAAACTTCCAGCCTCACAAATAATGTGGAAGAACCATTCTATCCAGTTTCAAGATTTAATATATAGCTACATTAATCAAGTTTGCATGGTATTGGCAGAGGGATAAATATATAAATCAATACAGGAAATAGATAACCCAGAAATAGACCCATACAAATAACGTGCAATAGATACTTGGCAAAATTTTCAAAGCAACACAATGGAAGAAAGATAGCTTTTTCAAAAATGGTGCTTTAACATTTATACTTGATCTTAGCCAAAAGGCTAAAAAGCAATGATGCTCTTGAACAATTAGACATCCATGATAATAACAAATAGAAAAAGATGAAGCTCAACTTAAGCCTCACACTTTATACAAATTAACTCAGAATGGATCACAAACATAAATGTAACAACTAAAGTAATAATATTTTTAGAAATAACACATAGGAGAAAATCTTTGGAATCTATCATGAAGCAAAGAAATCTTAGGCTTAACACCAAAAGCATGATCCATAAAAGGAAAATATGATAAACTGGATTTCATCAAAAATAAAAAGTGCTGCTCTCTGAAAGACCTTGTTAAGATGATAAGAAGGCAAATTACAGACTGGGAGAAAATATTTGCAAATCATATCAACAATAAAACTAATATCTGGAACATAAAAGAAATTCTCAATACTCAAGAGTAGAAAACAAAACAAAACAACAAACGAACAAACAAAACAATCCAATTGGAAAATGGCCAAAAGACATGAGCGGCCATTTCACTGAAAGGAATATAGATATGGCAAATAACTACTTAAAAATGTTCAACATCAAATATCACTACATATCTATCAAAATGACCAAAATAAAAAAGCACTAACAGCTGTGGTATTGTGATATAATAGGAAATGTATATTCCAACTTTGTTCCTGGTTTCTGCCACAGAGCTCCTAAAATGCTTGGAATTTCTGAGTAATAGGTATAAGAATAGCACCTTTTGTTATTCATAATCTCCTTTCCAACATACCTGGGTTTATGCTAAAGAAGTGACTAGGTGGGCCTCTAGATAGCAACAG
The DNA here is from genome assembly GCF_020740605.2 of Lemur catta. Classification (NCBI taxonomy): domain Eukaryota; kingdom Metazoa; phylum Chordata; class Mammalia; order Primates; family Lemuridae; genus Lemur; species Lemur catta. The sequence continues at coordinate 68,660,401 of NC_059139.1, forward strand.
GATGAGGACTGGTTGCCAGAAGAATCAACCATGTGATTATAGAGTTGGAACTTTCAGCTCCATCCCTCTAATACCTGGGAAGGGGAGAGGGGCTGAAGATTTGAGTCAATCACCAATAGCCAATAATTTAATCAGTCATGCCTGCATAATGAAACCTCCATAAAACTCCTAAATGACAAAGTTTAGAGAGCCTCCAGGTTGGCAAATGCATCCAAGTGCTGGGATGTCAGTGCACCCTAACTTCATGGGCACAGAAGCTCTTGTGCTTGGGACCCTTCTAAACCTCACCCTATGTACTTCTTCATCTGGGTGCTTATCTATACTCATATCCTTTATAATAAACCAGTAAACATAAATAAATATTTCCCTGAGTTTTGAGAGCCATTCTAACAATTATTGAGCCTGTGGAGGGGGTCTTGGGAACCCCCAATAGTTGGTTGGTCAGAAATATGGATGGTCCAGACTTACAGTTGGAATCTGAATTCGAGGGCAGTCCTGTGAGGCTGAGCCATTACCCTGTGGAGTATGTGCTAACTCCAGGTGGGCAGTGTCAAATTAATTGACTCTTTGGGCTCAACTGAATTGCCCACTTGATGTCTGGAAAATTGGAGAATCAGTCATAGATGGGGGGAAAAAAACAGAAATTTGATCTCAAAAGTATTGTGAGTAGAGGAACAGTTTTCTTTTAACACCGAATGTTAGTGAGGATGCAGAGAACCTTGCTTATTCACATATTTCTAGTGGAAAATAAAATGTCATAGCCAACCTGGAAAATAGTTTTGCATTTTTGTTAAAAAAGAAACTGAACATGAAACTACCATATGATTCAGCAATAAAAATCCAGTGCATTTATCACAGATAAATGAAAATGTATGTTTACATACACACAATATATGTATATATGAAAGAATATTTATAGCAGCTTTATTTATAATAGCCAAACTTGGGGAAAAGACAGATGCTCTTCAATGGGTGAATGGTTAAACTTTGGTACATTCATGGAATAAAAAAGACTGAACTACAGACATATGCAACAACCTCATTGAATCTTTAGAGAATTATAGTAAGTGAAATAAATAAATTCCACTGGTTATATGCCATATGGTTACATTTATATAACATTCTGTCCATCAATTCTTATAAGAATATATTGGCAGAGCTTGATGATTTTTAAGTACACTTTATCAGACTCTCTATCTCCAGATTTTATTGCCTTCAGGAGAAATATGTTTGGTTACACATCCTCCCATTGAGTGCCTGATGCTGTTTAGGAGAAAAATCAGAGAGGTCATTGAAATAGCAATTAGCTAGATCATTTCAATCAGGCAGAATAGGAGTTTGAGCTTCTGCTTTCCAATGGTCCCCACTACTCCCAACATTCCACTTTTATACACACACACACACACACACACACACGCACACACACATCCCTTCCAGATTTGCTATGCTTAGTGGGAGGTATTCCCCTAGTTGACTTAGATAGGAAAAGATACTTGTGAAATTCTTATAATTTTATGCTGTCTTAACATCCATTTTAAATATAAACTTGACTTAAGCAGCAGCAGAGCTTAGTCATCCTTGACACTGTTTCCAGTTCTATAGTTCTCATAGTTCCTCAATGTGGTTGACCCAGACAGCTGCCTTATACCACTTCCTCTTGGTGACCACCTCCCTGAGACAGCTGCAAACAGCCTTCTTGACTGGGCCCACTAACACTCACACCCTGCGTGGACTGTGTAGATATGCCACAGGGACTACCTCTCAGTCACAGGGTGACCTCCTGGAACTTGTGTCTGATTGATTTAAATTTGGTGATTAAAAATGCCCATGGGAAACCAGTTTGAATAAAGCTCCAGACCCAATAAAATTGTTGGCCCACAGATCACCTTCTCTCTTTCTCCACATGTTCCCTGATCTCCATGTGTGCATGGCCTCCCAGCACGCCATGTATCCTCCAGGACCTGTAAGTAATACAATCTTAATTTCCATCTTATGTCTCTCCTAATCATTGAAGGGAGGCTCTCCATCTTAAAAATACTAAATCAAAACAATATTATAACCAAAGAAGGGTTTTACTAAAAAAAAAAAATGGGTTATGAAAATGGTTCATAAACCAAGTCTGTTGTTTCTTCAAGGTAAAGGTTTTTCTTATTCTTCAATTATTTTTCTTAAAATCCACTTTCTATAAGCCTGTGTAAAAAATATTTGTTTTAAAAACTTTGAGAAGATGTTGACATAGAACTTAGTATGAATGAGCCTGTGAATCTCTAAGCATTTTAAGCACAGTCAATCCTCACACCAACTCCATCAGGTAGACACTACTATCATCCTCATTTTATAAATGAGAACACTGATGCAGAAAGTAATTAATTAACATACCCAAGTTACTCAAGTAGTGAGATGTAGAAACACGATTCTATCCAGGTTGTCAGATTTCATTATCTGTGCCCTAAACTACTGTACTATATTGATTAAAAATTCACTGTTCATTATAGGGAGATTAATATTAATATATATTTCCTTTAATATATGTAGTTATTTTAAATTTAACAATTATGAAACCAATATTCACCAAAAACATAATTTACAAGCTTCTAAAATATTCATACACAGTACATATAATGACCAACATTTTGGCTTAAAGATTGTCTTTGTTACAAATTCATAATTAGCAACAGCTCTTTATTGAGTATCCATTATATGCAAAACATGTTCTAGACACATCACATACATTATCTCTTTAATCTCCATAACTCCATGAGGTAACTACTGATGTCTCCATTTCATCTGTGAGTAAATTGAAATAACTTGAGATGATCTGGGAATAAAATTCAATTCTGCCAGATTTCAAAGCTCCTGTGCTTTCCTTTATAATATTTGTATTAAATTTTTTATGAGTACTGCTTCTGGTTGTTCTACTTTTTCTGTTTGAAAAATTAGAAGCATAAAATGTTTCCATGAGTTTTTCATTTTTAAATAATTCCTAATTTCTTATTTTGAATAAGGTCCAGTATCAGTTCTTATACCTAAATCCACATACCTCTGATCTGAAAATAAAACAAAATATTTTGTTTAATTTTTTGGCCAGTAAAACCTGTTTATATCAATATAAAGTAGTGAACACAAGAGATGACAACACCATAAGCAATAGCCTGCAGAGATTAAAAGGCAAAAGATTTGTTCATTCTGAAGAGAAACCAGAGTATGCCTGCAGAGATTAAAAAAAAAAAAAAATCTAGCCATTCAAACACTGAAATTATCACATGCAGAATAAGAAATAAATAATACATTTCAAAAAATGAAGAAAAAGCTTAAATGTGAAATAAATGAAAACTATTTAGAAAATAAGGACCAAACAAAACTACTAGAAATAAAAATATGACAGTGGAAATTTAAATTCACTAGGTTTTTTAAACAAAATATTATTTACTCTTGAAGAGAAAACTAAGAGGATAGAATGAAAAAACAATTATTCAAAAGTTATTCCAGAGAGACAAAGATATGTGCATACAATGAGAGGGTAAAAGTTATGAAGGATAAAGTAAGACAATTTAATTGGAGTTTCAAAAAAAAAAGAAGTAAGGCAAAAGTTGTAAGAGACAATCACTAAGGCTTTCCCAGAACAAATTTAAGGCACCATCCAATTTTATAAAACCTACAAGTAGTAAATCCAGTTTGGACATGGTAAAAGTACAGAACACCATCCTGGCTGGGTTGCTTTCCATTTTGATTGCTCAGTGCTTGTTTGATTTCATTGCTAAATGTTTTAAATATCACCCCTGGGCATCATAGTGATGGACTTTTGATGAGACAAACCTGGGAAACTTTCCAATTGTTAAAATAAATTTATGATATGTTAAAGGATATTCAAGTCCAACACTAAATGTGGTAGTCTTAAAATACATCCACAATTTCTTTGATGCTGTTACCTTCGAAATGTAGAGTCAAATTTCCCATCCCTTGAATGTTGATTACATTTGGGGACTAAAAATAAAACATGGCCAAGGTAATCCTATATGACCTCTGTGACTAGGTCATAAATAAGGTATATCTTTTGCTTGGCTCTTTAGGTCTCAAATTGCTTGATGCCATGTTGCGAAGATGTTCAAACATCCCTATGAAAAGCCCTGTGGGGAGTGAAATTGAATATTTTTGCCAACTTGATGGCAACATCTTGCTGGGCCAGTGATGAGCCCCCCTTGGAAGTGGATCTCTATCAGGCAAATCTTTAAACTGAAATCCCTGTGGACATTTTAATTGCAACCTCATTAGAGAGGCTTAAACACAAACTCTCAGCAAAACGACTGGAAAATTACTCTCCACAGACACTGTTAGAGATAATAAATCCTTTTTGTGGTCTTGAGTCACTAAGCTTTGTGGTAAGTTGTTACATAGCAATAGCTAATTAATACAATAAAGGGTATGACTCTATAAAAGAAGCTAGTTAAAAATCAAGTATTAGTTTATCCAGCTAAACAGAGTGGAGGGTTGGGGAAAAGAGTTTGAACAAAAATGGAAAAATAACAATAATTGATTATTATTAACACTATGAGTAGGATATTACTAGTAAATCTTGTTTTAAAAATTATTAGAGATCCAATGGAACACAGAAAAAGAGAGAGGTTCTCATCTAGTGTCATTTTTAGATATAAATTATAGACCTACCTATATCATAACAGTTTATGCTTAACCTATAGTAGGGATGAAGTTTATTCATTAATTATTCTGTATCTATTTATTTTCTTTAACCAGAGGGAAAACATAAAGCAGGTGACCCAAATCTAATCTCCTTCTGATAAATAGATCAGTGATATCTTCTAGAAGCAAAAGTAATTTTTTCTGGAATAGTCTTAGGAGGATGTGCTGGGCCAAGGATTATTTATAATAAACTCAAAATCAATGGTCTGTGAGGCATAGTTCCCTGGAAAATGTCAAATTATCTGGAGTATAAAATGGAAATATTTCATAACCTAAATACCCTCCTCTCCTTTGTAATTACTAGCAATTTTGGACCAGATACTCATGCCCCAAAAGAGAAGAAAAGTCCTGGATAGCTATGTGTGATTTTTTAGACCTAGTTTGCCTTAGTAGTTTGATTATCTATATCCTTGAAATTGTTAGTAAAGCTTGATATTGGGTAATATCTGTATTTTTTATGAGTCTAATCTGAGCATGCATTTCTTTATGTTGGTTCAACCTAGAAAAACAAATTATCACATGCCTGTTGTGTTTGGGGGTCCCTAAGCCACCCTTAAGTTTACTGATTTGCTAGGATTCTCAGAACTCAGAAAAGCTCTTATAGTTATGGTTTACTACAGTCAAAGGATACAGACTAAAGTCAATATTGGATAAAAGCACATAGGGTAGAATCCAGGAGAGACCAGGCACAAACTTCTAATTATCCTCACCCAATGAAGTCATGTGGACAAATGCTAAATTCTCCCAGAAATGATGCATGACAACATGAAGGGAGTATTGCTAACTAAGGAAGCTTACTTGAAAGCTTACTTGAGCCTTGATATCTAGGGACTTTTATTGTGGGTTGGTCATATAGACATAGCCGACCACCTAAGTGACTGACCTTTACTCTCATCCTCTCTAGAAGTTCAGTTAATACCACATGGCCCAAGGATGTCACCATAAATCACATGGTTAGCATAAACCATATAGTGTGTTCCAAGGACTCAAGTAAATAAACACTCTTTACAGACAGTATATTCCAAGACTTACTGTTTCTCTCTACAGGTTTGGCAAAGATCAAACCTTTCTTTGGAATGTGCAAATTTTGGACAACCCAGACCTGCTGAATTAATCCTTTACTGCATATTGTGCATGTAATGTAATCCTTGTTTCTTATTTATTAAACTGGAATATTGCTATTAATGAAATATAAACGATAGAGAGGAAAGGTGAAGGAAGAGACTGAGAAAGGAAGAGTGTAAAATAAACAACAAACCATCAAAAATTCCAAATATTTTTCTCCTGGGAGAAGAAAAATGACCTCAGATGGAAGTTTTGAGATATTAAAAAAAAGAAAAGAAAAAAAGGTATACATGCAGGTAGATTTAAACAAGCAACTAGCAAATATTAGCAGTAAATATTTTGGGGTTAAAATGAGTGAGAACCATTTTAACATGAAAATACATGACAACAATAGCTACACAGCTTGAGGTAATAGGAATTTAAGTGTTCTATGCTCCCCTTTTTTGTTAGGAAGTAAAATTCTCAATAAATTTTTATTTAAAAAATGCCTTGGGTTAAATAAATTTGCAAGCTTCTCAACTAAAATGGACCCTAATTTAAAAGAATCAATGAATGTCAAAAAAACAAAAAGAAGGAAAATATGCAGATCTTTTAGTCTCATTCTCTTATTCTCCCTCTTTCTCTTTGAACTCCAGAGCCACAAAATTTGGTCAATCATTATCTTTGGTTTATGATACATCATTCTCCTGACAGTCCTTGAATTCATTATTTTTAATCATTCACTTAGCCATCTTAAGGTAAAGTTTTGCAAAATCACCGCCCTAAAAGCAAAAACTGAGACACATATAATAACCCATGCAGAATGATTGATCCTTACCTCATCTCCACTCCCATCTACCTCAAACACAAGAACTACTTCCCTGAACTTCTTAATCAACATTTTCTTGTTTTCTATTTTCCCTTATAATGCTTTAAAATAATCTCAATAATTTGTCTGCATACTTGTTTATGCTCCAAAATCTCTTTATAAACAGGAAATGTGTCAATCTTGTTGACTCGTGATTCATTATCACCTAGAGCAATACCAGGTACATCATAGGAATTTAAAATACTTTTTTTGTTAAATATATGATGAATAAATGTGTATTTATTTTTTTAATTCCCAGCATTCAACACTATGCTTATTAGACACACTGTGAATGTTTACTAAAATAAACATATGCATATGCCTAAATCACGCTTCTGTATCCCATAGTAAATTAAAAGTTCTACATGGAAGTGAGCAAATGCTGTATTTTTTTCTCTTACTGAATATTATTGTCTAAATCAATCATATACAGAATATAATAAAAATAATAGAAAGGAAAATGGCTTACTTTAAAAACAGGAGTGATATTGGCATTTTAAAAACATCAAATATTTAAAAAATATACACAAAGATTCAGCCCAGCCTATTTAGAGCACTGCTTATAGATATATTTCATTGTAAATTGCTCTTTTCCTTTCCACTTTCTAGGAAGAGGCAATTAGGTCTTTCCATCTTCCTAATCCTCTTCTAAAGCAAGTGGCACAGCTGGTATAAAAGCTGTACAAAAAGATAAAATAACTTTTATTCTATTATTGAGCTTTGTTGTGTACAAATGTGCTATACAACTGCTTCTTAACTAGCCTATGCAAAAGTCATTTTTATTCAGTTAGTTCTAGGGTACTTATTTCTTCTGAATCTAAAATGAACATATGCTATTCATATTTTGCAGACAGAATCTGTAGGAAATATCTGATAATAAACATAATATTGTCTTCTCTTAGAAAGAATCCATATAACTTGATATTTTGGACTATTCTTGGACACAGACTTTTTTAATTAAAAGAGCTGACTTTGTCCTGTGAATGAAGGAAAAAAGTAATCACAGTAGCTTGCAATGTAAGCTAATACTTGCAGAAACTTCAGAACATGGGGCATGCCAAAGGCTAAGTACTAGACCTCAAGGAGGTTTTAGGAAGTCTATGCTATCCGTAGAGAAGGATTATAGTAAAGCTATTAATTGTTCAGATTCTACAGTCGGCAGATGGGGGTTCAACTTCAGGACCCAGCTTCATCCTGTAATCCATTGATCCAATGACATTTTCTCTGCCAATACTCTCAGTTTTACATTACCCTTACTACCCACCTTAAGTCGATCATTAACATCATTCTCTTACAACTGCCTTGCTGCTTTCTTGGTTTATGATACTAGCCCAGCAAACTCCATCCTGTTTTAAAGCCAATTGTCTCCCTATTACACAGATTCACAACCAATCCTTGCTTGAGAAAACCACACAACTGCTAACTTCATCTCACTTTAAATACATCCCTTCTCTGCTCAAGTGTGACCCCAGTGTGGGCCAGGAATCTCACCTCCTTTCCATTACCCACTCACTCTTACATTCTCCCAATTCAGCTCCAGCACATTTATCCTTACTCTCATCATCAACAAATCTCCTTGCTTTCTATTTTGCAGAGAAAAGTAGAAGCAATTGGAAGATTACTTTCACAGCTCCACATACATCTATAGCTCACAGATTTAATGAAAAATACTGCTATAAGTTTACTAGGAATAATTATTTTCTTATGGTGGTTATTCCATTGACTTATAATTCACTTAGGTTTATTAGCTTTAGTTTGTTTCCAATATTTAGAAACTTCAAAATTTCATGAGTATTTTAAAATAAGATTTTTATTTTGAGATACAGTAATTGTGGATTCACATGCAGTTGTAAGAAATGCTACAGAGTACCCAGGGACTTATTATCTAGTTTCCCACAATGGAAACAGCTTGCAAATCTATACTACAATTTCACAGTCAGAATATGAATAAATACAGTCAAGATTCAGAATAGTTCCATGATCAATCCCTTGTGTTGCTCTCTTATAACCACACACCCATCCCTGATCCCTGGCAACCACCAATCTATCCTATAGTTCACTCATCATAATTTCCTGGTGATTCATTCAATTTAGGAGTATATTGTAATTTGTTTCTTTTTATTACTGAATAAAATTACTTAGTATGTATGTACCAGAGTTTATCAACTATTAATTGTATTATTTTAACATGAAAATATCTGGAATGATATAAAAAACTGATAACTGCTAGATTTTAATATTGTTTTTAAATGAGGAAATAGATTTTTTTTAAAAAAACTAAAAAAGTTAGAACAGTTTAGATTTACGGAAAGCTTAAGAATACAGAGAATCACTATATATGACACATTGAGTCTCTCCTATTTATTAACATTTTACATTAATTAATATGGTACATCTGTCACAACTAAGAAACCAAGCAATCCGTTATTAGTATCTATTAATAAAATCCACACTTTGTTCAGATTTCTGTAGTTTTATGTCATGTTCTTTGCAGTTTCAGGATTCCGTCCTGGGTGCCACATTATACTTAGTTGTGGTATCTCTTGAGGATTCTCTAGACTGTGTCAGTTTCTCAGAATTTCCTTGTTTTGATGTTGTTGAAAGTTTTGAAGAGTATTGGTCAGTTATTTTGTAGAATGTCCCTCAGTTGATATTTGCCTATAACACTTTTCTCATGATTACACTGAAGCTGTGGGTTTTTAGGAGGAAGACGGCAGAGGCAAAGTGCCATTCTCACCACATCATATCTGGGGTACATACAATCAATATGATTTACCACCGTCGATGCTAACCTTGATCATCTGCCTGAGAGGGTGCTCCACTATAAAATTAGTCACTAAACCCCTTTCCCCAGTTAATGAGGTACTCTTTGGAAAGAAGTCACTAGCAGCTTCCACTTAAAGAGTGAGGAGTGAGGGTCCACCTACTTGAGGGGGAAGTATCTACATAAGTGGTTTTAATTCCACAGAGATGATTTGTCTTTTTTCCTCTGTTTACATTGTTCCCAATCATTTATTTATATCTATATAGATTTATTCATATGCATTTTATATTTTGGGTTATAATCCAATAATACTTTATTTTGTGGTTCACATTGTTCCAACATTGGTCACTGGGAGCTCTTTCAGTTGACTATTGCATCTCTTTGGCATATTCACATCAGGTTTTTGTTGCCGTGTTTTGTTTTGTTTGGTTGATTGCTTTTAGCATTTCCTTAATTTCTGCATTTGCAAGATGCTCCAGGCTCATTTTCTATATTCCCTGCTGCAGCCCTATAATTGATCATTTCTCTAAGAAGCCCGGGTTCATTTTATTAGGGAATGATATTAGAAATCAAAATCTGGGCTCTAGACTTGGTTATTGTGGGGAGTATCATTGCTTTTTAGCCTTTTTAGCCACTAGAACAATAAAATAAGTGTGTGTATGTGTGTGTGTGTGCGCGTGTGTGCTGTTTCATATAGACATGCCTATAAATATTTATATATCTAAGAACTGTGTCTATATTAAACTAACATGAGCTCACATTGATGTCTCTGACTCTAACCCATAACCACATAGATCATTTTAGCTTCCCCCCTTTGCTTGTCAGTGATCCCCCACTCCAAACAATAAGAAAACTATCTCCCAGCATCTGCTGTCCAGCATGGATGTGAAATACCGGTTTTCAGATTCCGTATACATATGATAATGGTTTTGAATTGCTGACTCTTAGTTTTTGAGCATTCCCAATATTCCTTAGGTCAACACATTCCCACCCCCCACAACCCCCGCTCTTTCAAGTGGTGATAGTTCATGCATAGTAATTTAGTTACATTTTTTTGCCACAGTCTGCATTCCATCCTGGGATCTTCCAATCTCCAATATTATTTTTAATTTGCATTATTGACAATCACTCTTTGAGGTGAAACTGCCAAGTTTTTACACTGCATAGCATCATGTGTCCAGCATTATGGTATCATGTAGAATATTTTCACCAACATACAACACCTCTTTGTCTCACCTATTCAAATCTCCACCATCCCTAAGAAATGATCTGTTTACCATCTCTGTAGTTGTGCTTTTCCCAGAATTCCATATAAATGAAATCACATATACTGGCTTCTTTCAGTTAGACTATACATTTAAGATTTATCTATATTTTTGTATGTCTTGTTAACTCATTCATTTTTATCACTGAATAGTATTCCATTTTATGGATTTGACACATTTTATTCATCCATTAAAACATTGAAGGACATCTTAGGTGCTTGCAGATTTTGCCAATTGTTAATAAATCTTTTATGAACACAATCTTATGCAAGATTATGTATGGACATAGTTTATCAAATAAGTTGGATAAATTTCTAGGAATATGATTGCTAGTTTGAATGGTAAGACTAAGTTTAGCTTTGGAAAAAACTATCTTATGAAGGGAATGTACCATTTTGCATTCCCACTAACTGTGAATCAGAGTTTCTGATGGTCCATATTCTCATCAGCTATTAATTGTTCAGGTTTTTTTCTTTAATACTAACCATTTCTATTACATATGTAGTGGTACCTCATTGCTGTTATAATTTGTATTTCCCTAATGACAAATAATGTTTAACATCTTTTCATATGATTTTTGCAATCTGTGTATCTTCCTTGGTGATGTAGATGTTTATATTTTTTATTCATTTTTCAATTGAGTTGTTTATTTTGTTGTTAAGTGTTCCTTTTTCATTTTTCATATGTCCTTTATCAAATATGTGATTTACAAATATTTTCTTCCAGCCTGGTGATTGTATTTTTATTCACTTAACAGCATCATATATAGAGCAGAAGTTTTTAATTCTAACAAAGCCCAATTTATTTATTTTTTTCTTTTAAGGATAGTACTTTTCTTTGTATCTAAAAATCTCATCCACAAAACCAAAAATCCTCTCAAGCAGCATTTCAAGTAGTATAATTAATCAGAAATCATAAACACATAAAATGATTAACAATGAAAGCCTTAGCACTCTTAAGTGACTATATGGGGAAATCATAAGAAATTTTAGAATGTTCTGGGTTCCGAATTCCTGTTGTAGTTGATCTCCAGCTGTGCCATGCAAGTGCTTGCTTTTCATAGTGAGTTGTACACAGCAGGAAAGCTAGCCAAGGAAGGGTTTAATAAGCAAAGTGGCCTAGCTTTTAAGGAGGCTATGTTCTGCCAGCATTACAAACAATCGCTGCTTACACCATGGGTTTTCTGTTTATTTTTAGATTTTTAAACATTTGTTAAATGACAATTGAGCCATTAATGACTGATTTTCAATCAATCAGAAAGCACACAGCTTTAGCCTTTAAACCAACCCTTTCCCCACACAATCTCCAGTCTTTTGCCTAACCTGAGAGTTGTGATTGACATTCACATTAATGTAAACTGTGTACACAGTGACAAATGGTTTTGAATATTAGCAATTTTGTTTCTTGCTCTCCTTAGTGGTTTATTTTATAATTACAAACACAGAACTTTCTTTGACCTATTCTCTAACGTATTTGAAAGGATCTTTGTATAAAAAGAGACAAATAACTGACATCTCTATGCCTATAAAATACATTTAAAAATTTCTAAATTTGACACATTTTATGTTATAAATAATAAAACATTTTGTAGCTTTGGAGAAATCTGGAAATCTGCTATTTGAAAAATCTATTTTAAAAAACATAATGTAGAATAAATTAAGAGAAAAATATACACGTAATGTCAAAAGCATATACAATTCATTTTTTAAAAAAGGAAAAAGAAACAGCAATAAGAACTCTATACCCATGCTGAACTTTGAAAGATGACTATGGAATTCTGAGCTAAAGAATAATGCTCTCTTGGGTCCAATTAGGGAACAATGCAAAACAATCAAAGTTATGAAATATGCATGTAAAATTTCAAAGTTTTTTATAAACAAAGAAATAAATAAGAGTATTAGTGTCTTGAATATTAGAAAGAAATTTTAAACTATTTTAGTTCAACTGCAAATCTAGTTAATTTGTTGCTGTGATATCTCTGCCAGTTGAAGGTCCCGTCTCTCTGTATAAATTACTTCTTTAATGGGAATCTTACTATTAATTAGTTAAGACAACATAGAATCTTAAATATTGTGCTGAAATTCAGGTGTATTTTGACTCTATCAAATAGCCTTTGAGATCTTCGGGTTTATCTTTAAATTTTAAGAAAATTTTGTATTATACCACAGAATGTATTCATATTTGGTTTTGTACCAATCTCTTTTATGAGATTCACCTGTAAAATTACAAAATAAAAACTGCATTGAAAAGAACCAGCCCACATTATTATACTAGCTCACAATGTCTTCTACGCTTCTATTGTCCCTTGCTGATTATATGTAAGTGATAAACCCACTTCATGAAATTTGTGTACATGGTTGTTCTGCCTTACTAGATTCAGACAAGTGTGTAGCCAGTGCACTGTAAACCTGCTACACCAATATTATGCACCCACTTTATACATAGAAACAGACCAACTATCAGATGTAGATCAACTAACAGAGTCATAGCAAACCTTTAAATATTTAATGTTTAATCAATGATATAAATTTGGAAATTGAAAAACAATAACAAGAAAAAACAAGATATAGTAAATCTTAAGGAGAGTTTCAGAGAAGTCATGAACGATGATCAATTTCAAAATAATATTATCCTGGTAATCTGAGAGAACAGTGTGAGTTTGTTGTAGTGCTGCAACTCTCTTAGTAATAACATTTTTGTGCATGTTTCATGCTGAGGGAATCTTTCAGCAAATGATCCAATGTATTTTTTCTAAGTCTATTTTCTTGGGTTTAAAAGATAGCCTCAAAAAAAAAAAATTGTTGTCATCTAAACTTGGGCTTGAAAATAAAAATGTACATAATCGTGACAATTTGCTCAATTCTGTGATGCTGGCATAGCCTCAGCAGCAAACGGAGATTTAAAAGTGCAGTTGGGGCCACTGGTGTCCATTACCATTACAGGAAGAAGGGAGATTCTAAGTGCTCCTTCAGGTGTGAAGATGATTTGATTTGATATCTCTGGGGGTGGTATGTGCCAAGAGAGAAAAATGAGTTCCATTTCACATGTTAGCTAACTTCTGATGTTGAGAGAACTAAGTTACAGGAGGAAGTTTAGAGATCATAGTTTGGGAATTGATTAAGAATAAACAACTAAACATATAATCTAGAGGAATTATGATAGATTATACATATCCTAGCTAGGATAATACATATCCTATATTATACATATCCTAGCTAGGTGAAAATCAAGGAATATAAACAATGACACTAATGAAGGCAATAAATTCTCAGACTTAAGTTTTCTACATCCTCATTTAATATCTTACATTTCCTGCAAGGTATCTTGATCCCTTGATGTGGTTTTCACAATAGCCAGTGGGTGAATCGACTTCTGTGGCCCAGCTGAGTTCTGTATCGGCATTGGCCTCAGAATGCTGGCCTCCAGGCCGTGCCCCTTTTCTCAACTTCCCTCCTCAGAATCAACACAAGGGCTGTCTCACCACTTAAGACTGTTTCTCTTTTAGCCCCTTGACTTTATCTACCTGTTTTAACAAATACATCAACTGCAAGCCAAGATAATTTTTGTAAGGTTAAAATGAAAAGTGAGGAGAGGAGCCTAATTTCCTTATCTGCATAAGGTAAAACTCTTATACTCAATATTCCCGTCAAGTGAGGAAAAAACTTTTTAAAAAACTTAGACATAGCATCATTCATATGGTAAAAAAGGAATATTTTATAAGTAAAGCCTATAAGGACTTTATTCATTAGCCAAAAAACCACCTCAGATACTGATTGCTAACTTTAGTAAAATAATTCTGCTAAGACAATATCTAATACGATGTTCAACTGTCTTTCCTTCTTGCCCTGACAAAGTCTTCAAGGGCAACTCTTTGGGGAAATTTGGCATCCTTTTTGACAAGTTGATTTGGCAGGAACTCAGGACTTCCCTCTGTCAGAGGTTCCTGTGGGCTGAGTTGCAGGGGAAGCTCATGGAAGTGCAGAAATGGTGGGCAAATCTCACACTGTATTACCACTTACTTATATTTCCCAAAAGCAACTCACCTTGAAAATGAAGTAATCTTATTTTCTCCCATTCTGCATGGGAGACCCTTGGTGAGATATGTTTTAAAAAATAATAGTTTAGAGCCCCATGACAAAACGAGAGGTTTGCTGGCAGACATGGAAGACAGACTCAAGGAGAAATGCAGTCCAGACATTGACAATGAAGAAGTTGTCTTTCATAGTCTTTTCCTTTTTAAATAGCATCTAAGTGATTACATAAAAACCTATATCATAAGACTAATGAAGTTGCTTCAGTAAATTTGGGAAACAGCAAATGCATAAAAGATTATCAGCACCAAATTGAATTTCCATAATATTGAGCTAATTATACAAAAAGCAAATTTATAAATGATGACTGGCATCCCTTTCCCTAAATCTGCATGCCTCCAGAATTACGTGGGTGATAAATATATTGTATGAACCCTAACCCTTTCATAAATAAAATGCATCTCAAATATGTTATAAATTGCTATGCTTAACTTAGTTTTTTAAACTTTAAATCGATGTAGTATTTCCCCTTGATCCACATACTGCTAAATAAAAAGGAAGTATTCACACTAAAAAATGAAAAAATTTCCTCATAGCATATTCGACAATAGAATACAAAAATGTTGATACTCCTCTCCTTTTTTATTACTTAATAGCTAATAAAAGAATGTTTTAACTTAGATTTTGCATCTTTAAAGAACACTAAACACTGATTGAGATGTAACACAAAATGTTCTAATCATATAGCACAAAGTCTCTAAATAGAATTATATGTTTATATTAAAACAAAATTTTACCTGATTTAAAAATGTAAGGTTAACATTGCCCCCTTCTGGCTTCTTATTCAAATGAAAATACCTACTACTACTACTATGTCACTTAGTACATTCCATGCCATAAAGCAGTAAGTATGAAACCAAAAAACAATCTATAATGCCAAATGCAAAAAGGAATAGGTAAGGATAGACATCACCCATGAGAGCTGAAGAGTCAGAGTTAGAGAGACCTCTCCTAGTATTTGGCTCACATGGACACATTAATGAAGGCCTAATACTGAACAGGAATATACAATTGCTAACATGTAATTTCATTTTTTAGCTATTTCCTCTTTTCTTCCTTTCTCATGGCCCCTCTCCCTTCCATAAACACACAGCTTCTCAAAGAACTCCAGAAAAGAGTGAGTTTAACCACACCCACTGGAAAACTAAACTGTCATCCTGCAGGTCAGAAGGAAGAACTTGCAGAGATGGTCTACCACTGCTACTCCCCTAAACTTGATCATGGTCCCTAGAAACATCAACAAAGTCCAGTGTATGCAATGAATCCAAAGGTCATGGCATAAATTTATCTCTGTGTGATCAGAGACCTGATGCCAAAATGTTACCCTTGCATGTGCCCTTCAAAAACCAATAGAACATACACACACATACACACACACACCTTTGGGTACATCTTACAGACTAATGCTGTGATCCCTTAATTCCTGCAAAGGAAGTCAGAATTATTCTTCCTTTATCCTTAAATTTCTAAAAAAAAGTAAACAGAAAAACTAATTCTAGTTTCACTCTTAAATACTGAAACTAGATCTAGTAGGGCTGAGGCATAACAACCAATAAAAATACATCAGTCTAGTTATTATCCACATTGTAAAATACATAGGTTCAAACTGAACACTTTTGTATATGTGTGTCTTATTTATTGCTACTCTAGAGACTTGGAACAGCATAAATTTTGCCACTTGAGAGTCTCTCTCCACCCCAAGGGAGAAAAGTTGCTGCAGAATTGTATTTAGGATTATTTCTTGTAGCAACTACATCATTATCTGAAGGTGGCTCCTATTCTAGAATACCACTCGTGAGCCTTTTTGAACGTCGTGAGAACATCACATCCTGTGCAATGTGAACTTAATTTTTAAATTTGGTTCTCAAAATATTCATCAGGGAGGTATTCAGAAATTAGTGAGTCTCTCTCTCTCTTTCTCTCTCATTACTTCTTTTAAGTAAAAGAACCTTGACACCATTACTCCCAGAAAATGGATAGAAACTGTGCAACTCTAGGAAAGATTAATTTGTTGCAACAAGATTCTACATGAAATAACTTAGATTACTGATGATACACTGTAGAAAGCTCATTCTCCATTTCTATCTCTTTAAGGAATTCACATAATAAAAAATATTGTGTGTACATTCAAATCATATGTTACTAGAATATATATTCTACCTTACAGTTCACATACACTTAACCATCATAACTGGTATTGTCCATTTAAGTCCGGTACAATGCACAGCCTGGGCCCTGAGGATATAAGCAGCTCCCAACAGGTAAAATTTATGTTCACATTGCAGTTGTGAGGGCAAGAGGGCAGTGCCAGACTCCACTTGTCCTGAGCAGCATTCCACATTATCAGTCTTGACAGTACACACTTTCTATGATTTCCTGGTATGTGTTTCACAAACAGCTCAGCGTGAGAGTTCTCAGGACTCTTAAGGCACATTTGGAATCCCCTAACCAGGTGGACATGGTCATGTTTGCACTCATCCTGCAAACTTCAGGGTAAGGAGAGAAATAATAAAAGCAAAGGATAGTTATTGTTTAGAATGTATACGCAACCTTGAAAAACAGACTTCTCTTTTCTAATACCTGATAAATTTAGCTTAAGGGAGTTCAACATCACTGTATGCTTACGGTATAAAGCTCAGGAATATGTCACTTAGAGTGATACCTGAAGTGCAAATGCAAGCTTTTTTTTAAGAAAAAAAGTTTACTGAAGGCCAGGCGCGGTGGCTCACGCCTGTAATCCTAGCCCTCTGGGAGGCCGAGGCGGGTGGATCGCTTGAGGTCAGTAGTTCGAGACCAGCCTGAGCGAGACCTCGTCTCTACTAAAAATAGAAATAAGTTATCTGGATAACTAAAAATATATATAGAAAAAATTAGCCGGGCATGGTGGCTCATGCCTGTAGTCCCAGCTACTCGGGAGGCTGAGGCAGGAGGATCGCTTAAGCCCAGGAGTTTGAGGTTGCTGTGAGCTAGGCTGTTGCCACGGCACTCACTCTAGCCCGGGCAACAGAGAGAGACTCTGTCTCAAAAAAAAAAAAAGAGTTTACTGATAAGGTGTTTAGTCTGAAGAGCAGTAAATCCAGCCTGCATGTAGAATGACAGATAATAATGAGCTTTCAGGAATTCTAGAGAGTTTGCTGAATAAGGAATTATTTGTAGTCTCTTGTCAACCTCTGTCTGTACGACCATATTCAAAAGTATAAGAAGGAAAAAAAGAAGGCAACAGAATGGCCTCTGTTTCATGACCTGGGAGCAATAGAAACAGTTATGGCTTTGCGGCGGGGGGTGCAAACAGCAGAGTGTGTCATCAATCACAACCTTTTTCTGAACAAAAAGATTTTTGAATTAAATAAATTAGAATATTCTGCTTTCTTGCTGCTACGAAAATGCACTTTCTTATACAATGTCTTGTAAATAGGTAGAAGGATTCAGAAGCTGTAAATTCTGCATTTCTCTTCACCCAGCAGAAAAACAACACAATAACTAGTTGTAATGTGATTTAAATTTCTATATGAGAGCTTCAGTTTTCTATATTTATTTTCATCTGCCATAAAGCAACCAGAAAAACTGTTTAACTTCTGCGATGACCAATGAAGTGTATGATCTCATCAGCTTTTGTTCACAAAATAGTTAAGAAAATAGAACACATGCAAAAAATCTGCTGACTTAGGTATAACAGCTACTACATGTTTACGGCAGTTATTCATTTATTGTTTATCACACATTTCTTCTAAAATATTGATAAACAACTAGTTTCCAACTTATCATTTTCTATAGAGCCCCAAGGAGAAAAAAGAGAATACTTTGAGTATTAAAAGTCTTTAAAGCCCTGAAAAATATAAATATGAAATTTTAAAAAATGGTAATATCTCAATTTTATTTCTTATAGATATGGTCTAAGAATAAACATTACCCACTAAGCAGGATATTCTAAAGAGTCAAAGGTATAGTTTGCCAGGGACAAATCAACTTGTACCCTCTAAAACTTACAGCTTTAGAGAGTTCTGGGATGCCCAAATGGAAGAGTGGGACCAGGTACATTACTGAGTACATTCTGATTTTCGTAAATTTGTAGTCCCTCCTCACTCATTTTCTCTATTATTCGAATGTATTTAAATTCACACAGTTCAAAGTTTGAGCAAAGATGAGACACTATGCATATTTAAAGAGAAAAATCACAAATCACAGAATATGCTAAAGACCCTTGTTCCCTGATCCCAGTGCCATCACAAAGAGAGCATTACATGAGATTAACAGAATTGACACCTGACTAGCAGTCAGAAAATCTGGAATCTATTACGAATTCTAATGAGCCATCTAATGGTCTTGGCCAACTACCTTATTCTGGATTTTGTCTCTTAGTCTACAGTGGATAAATTAGACAGATTAATCTTTGAATTTCGAATCTTCTTTTGTTTTTGATTATCCACATATTAATTCCTTAATAATAGCAATTGTCTCTTTTTTGGGGGGAGAAATCATTCTTCTCCTATCCTCATTTCATGTGGTTTTGCCAGAGGCAGTGCTGACAACTTCCAACCCTCCCAGCTCATTCCTCACCTAGTCCTGGACACAGAACTCTAGCCTGACCCATCAGTACTTTCCACTCTTTGAGCTGAAGCAATTATTTCAGGGATGGACATGTGACCCAAGTTGGCCCAGTAAGAGTCAATCTCAAGAATTTTGCTAACATTATTTAATATACCACTTAGTTTCTGTAGGCTATTAGATTATAGAATGTTAAAACAAAACTTTTGAGACAATATCAAACATAACCTGGAGTGAGCTAACTTGAACAGAAGACAAAAAAGGAAAGCAAAGCTACGAATGAAAAGAGATAATGTTTGGATACTGTCATTTGAGTTCCTGAATCTAGACTGACTGCAGCTAGCTAGACCATTATATGAACTCTGTAGCTACATGAATCCCAAAATTCCAATTTAAAAATGGAATTTAAGTTAGCATTTTATTATTTATTATTTATGTCTATAATTCTCTTAAATAAAATAATCAAGAGAAGTACAAGCATAGGAATTATATTATTCATATAAATCAATTCCATTGCTATACTTTGCTTAGTTCTTTGACAAAAATATACTACTACTAACTTGTTATTCATATATTTCATCAAAGGGCTACATGATAAACATGAAGTTATGTCCATATCCTAAATGTATATATGTTAAATTGATTTTATTTGTACATATTTATGTCTGATCTTGTAATAAGTTACCTTATCTAAATCATCCCACACTATTTAAATAAACATTATCATATAAATGAGTTTTTTAATATCAGTTTCTCAGATAACTAAAAGGCTTAGCATTTTTCTCTTAATTTCTAATTTACCTTGTAAATTAACTCATATGCAAATTATTCTCACTTATCAATATTTGGTCTAATTCTTTGCTGGAGCTCTTTTATGCATTCAATAAATTAGTCCTGTCCATCAATTTCTTTAAGTCTTAGTTCAAGATCTCCATCCCCCCAAAACTCACATTCATCAGAAAACAAAGAATTATGAATCATTCTTTCTTATTTGTTTTAAATTGGATAAAAAGGTTTCTAAGATGAA
Organism: Lemur catta; assembly: GCF_020740605.2. Lineage (NCBI taxonomy): Eukaryota > Metazoa > Chordata > Mammalia > Primates > Lemuridae > Lemur > Lemur catta. The sequence goes on from NC_059139.1 coordinate 68,680,703, forward strand.
AGGATAGAACTTAAATGAACTGAAGACATGACAAGAAGGTTTGGAGAGGTGGAAGTTTTATGACAGTAAGAAGCATTTAGGAATCCTGTAGAAAGTGAAGAAAGGATTCAAAGAGGGAAAAATAAAAGAATGTCTCATTGACATTGAAGTATACATGCCAATTGTATACCCAAACATCTTTAAAATATCCTCATCAACTTTGTTACTTGGTTATCTAATTTGTGAATAGAACATATTATAATAATTAAGCCCCATATATCGAGGAGTCCCCTACTAAGGGAATGAGGCATGGATCTTCAAACAAGGGAAGCTACAAGTTGCCCAACAATTGTAAGTATGGTCTGATATAAAAAGATGAGTTCACATTAACTTGGTCAGTTTAAATTATTTTGGGGCAATCTGAAAAAGCAACACTAAAAATATAAGGATATAATTAAAGGAAGCTAAAATTAAAATGTATCTGATAGATACCATGAGCTAGAACTATGCAGCCATAAAAGAATCATCTTAATGGTAGAACGGAGGGCTTCAGGTCAAATTCTGAGGGAAATCTTTCCTTCACTCCATCTGACCCAGCCCATTATCCCCAATATTGGTGGGCACAGTAACAGAAGCAACAACAGCAACACAAGAAGCTCCGTAGTAAATTCTATGAGTGCAAGATACTAGAAGTGACAAGCATTAAAACAGAACCAATATCTTAACCATACAATCTCTATTCTTTAAGATGTTAACAGTAAAATGAATGCGTTTCTGTATCTCACAACCAGAGGTGATGCACACATATACCCACGTGATAAAAGTAATAAAAGCAGCAGAATTGGTTACATAATCACTGTTCTTATTTACAAGTTTCTATGATCATATAGCAAACCTGTTAAAACACTTGCCTCTCTTCTCCAAAAGCACAGGACAATTACAAGGGAAACTTTACCTGGGAGGGAATGGTAAATTGTATTTTAATACTAGGGTATAGATTTTTATCAGTGGACATTGCAATCCATGCACATAAATATACACTGCATTTGATATAAAAATATTTTATACTCTGATGTGTCATTGTCCCATGTTATTTATATGAAGCCCCACATAGAAATTAGTATAAAGCAAACAGTAATCTATCTATAATAGCTTGTATAGTCTTCCATTCTGTTAAGGTAGAAGTTCCCTCTATGAGGGATTCTGCTAAAAGGAATTGTTATACTTTTATTGTTTATATGACTTATTCCTTCACTGTTTTGTGGGCTTGGTTTACTGAGTCTATATATATTTTAATAACATAATTTTAAGTATATCATATATTATTTACTACTCATTACTAAATTTATTACTTAAATCTAAACACATTTTAGATGGAGATGATATAAACAAACAGATAATATTTGATGATGCCAAATTACTACAGCCAGATAAATACCGAATAGAACATTTTTTCCGTAGACAATACAGAAAATATTGCTACATTCAATAGATTTCCCTCTCTCCTTTTACTGTATATTAAAAGTAGCATTTCCATACTTATTTTGGTTTGTGTTTTAAATTACATCAGATATAGGTAAAATCTGCTATGCATAAACAGGAATGAGTAAAATAATGAGATAATTGTCATTAGTATATTTGTTAAAACATGAAACAAAGCCTTGTGATTATTTTTCCAAGTTTTAATATCTCATTTTATCCTCACAATCATGTTAATAGTAAAGAACATGCAATATGTCCTTTGGGTTTTGGTATATTCCTATTTCACTAAGTTTTGGGTAGGAAATAGGTTTATATATTCCACAAATATGTATGCAGATTTTTCCATGTCCTGGTACTTTGCTAGAGTAAGATAATGTTCCATCTAAACTGATGAACAGCTATGAAATTATCAATCTTTTAAGTTTAACTAGCACAGAAAAGAGAAATGTACTGAGAATTGGGAAGACAAAATCATCACCCAATATCTGTAGTTAATGACATATTCAATTTTGGAAATTTTGAAGTTATATGTGCTATAGCTTCCACAACAAAAAAAATGATAACATTTTCTCATACCCTACACACTTTGCATTAATCTAATAAAAATGAAATGAAAAAGGCCTTTGAACAAGTTAAAATTTTATACATCCTCTTCTTGAAAGTGAAGTGCTGTATTTATATAGATTATTTGGAATTTTTTTGCATGGGAGACATGTCTCCTTGTCCTGACTTAATAATTTATTTAATCATTTCCTCATATCAGCATGGACTCGTGGATATTTATTTTATACTTTGGGTTATAATCTAATACTACTGTCTTAGCTTGGGCTGCCATAACAAAATGTCATAGACTGGGTGGCTTATATAACAGAAATTTATCTTCTTTCAGTTCTGGAGTCTGGGAAGTCTAAGATCAGGATGCCAGCAGAGTCGTTGTCTGGTGAGGGGTCTCTCCTAGGGTTACAGATGGCTGCCTCCCCCCTTTGTCTTCATGTGGCCTTACCTCTGTGCTGTTGAACAGCGAAGTGATTAATTAATATTATCTTAATAAGAAAAAAAGGTACAGACAAGATAATCAGGATTTTTTTCTATATCTTATCAAATACTTCTACAGTCAATAATTTTATGTTCTAAATAAAATTTATATCTTTGTCATGATAGACTATAATTTTAAGACTATTAAGTCTGAATTCTGAACTATTATAACTGAATTCATTTTGATATTTTCAATAATTGAGCTTTTTAGTATATTGTGTCTCAATATATTATTTTAGTATATTATGTTTAAAAGGTAGTGCTTATAACCCCTATGTTAAACAGAAACATCTAAAATAATTATATCACAGGTTCCTAAAAAATCTTTGTGAATGAAGAAAAATACGGTGTCTTCCACTTTGTTTTATTTTTCAATTGAACATTTTCAGATATTAATCTACTACCATAAAAATGAAGCATCTCATTTTTTAAATCATCCAGTATATATGAACGGCTATTACAAATATATCATCTTAAGATGGAAACATTTAAAAGCATGTGACATTACTTTTCAAACTTAGTGAACGAAGAAAAAATACAGTCTCTGTAAAATATCCAGTGGATAGATGTTGATACATTATAGTCACTGCCACCATCAATAATGAGACAACAGCTGTCATGGGCCTCCTAAACCCTCGTGTGAACTGATGAACTAGATGAACCTGCAAAGTAAGACCCAAGGTGGAAGCTGTAGCCATTTATTTACTTTCATGACTTTCTGTTTTTCATTAAATTTGATGCTCAGATTGAGACTAGTTCTAGTATATTGTGTTTGGCAATAAAGGGAGATTAGAGTTTGCACCAGATGCTGGGCAAACACACACACACACACACACACACACACACAGTCTTAGAGAAAACAAATATTAATAATTTTGCCTATATTGAATTGTAAAATGAAAATGATGCCTATTCCCCCAAAAGGGAGCCAAAGTTCTATAGGACTCCAAACAAATCATTCTGTTCCCCAAAGACATGGGTTGAAGAGAGCTTGCCCCACAGAAATATTAAGAAAGCTTTCAAGTAACACTTCATTGAGAAATGAGTGACAGTGTTTCCAAAACTTCTGTGGGGAAGCACACATCATATTTTCAAGCTGAGCTTCAAGATACTGCATGGAGCCATTGCTTCGCAGCACTGGCTTTGCAAATTGAAATTTCCAAGTAGAAGACAGAAAAATATTGTTCTTACATATACCCATTCTGAATTCAAGAACAGCTGAGCTATTTACTAAAATTCCATAAATCCATAAATAAAAGCTTTACAATTAAACTTAACTTAAAAAAAAATAATCTCTGGAGTCTACAGCTCTTGTTTGTCTATGTCAGTGTTTTTCACAATACTCAAACAAATTATTTGGCAAATGTATAAACAAATCTAATGAAGTTAGGACAGGACATTTTTTGTTGTCTCTGAGATTTTTGTCTGAGGTCCCAATGCTCAGCACAATGGGGAATGATTTTTCACACTTCTAGGCCCACCCTTAAAGGCTTATTATGAGGTATCAAAAAAAAAAAAAAAAGAAAAAAGAAAAGGTCAGATACCACCATACAAGCTAAATAACAGAAGGGCAGAGATTTATTGAAGACAGAGAATTATTGAGGCAATTAGTGGAAGTAGAGAGGACTGAGATGTACTCTCTCATGCACTTCTAGCCCATTAAAATGAGCAACAAGTAAATTCCTTGGAGAGGCTGGTGGTGACAGTGGAGTAGGGTTGGTTTCCAGAGGAGAGACCAAAACTTTATTTCTAGCTGTATGTTTGCCAGTATGTAAAACATACCTGGTCTTGCTATGATATTATCACTGAGCATAATAAAAGAATACCTGGACAATTTAACATAGTGTTCTGGAGTTTCGGCAGGACATAAACACTCGGACTTGACTCTCCTCTGAATTCTCAGGGACAGCAGTTGACTGTAGCTGCCTGTGAACTACGATAAGGAAAGAGGAGAGTGATGAGTGTGGCCTATGCTTCTAGGGTTGTTTGGGACAATGTTGCACAAATTCCAGTGACTTTATACTCTCCGACATGTTCACTTACCTAGTAGCGATTTGGCTCAGGATTTCTGCCCTCCAGCTACAGGCATTCTAGTAAAAATGCTGGAGTTATGATGTAGGAGCTCAGTTTAGGAGGACATATAAGTTATTTAAATAGGATATTGCTTATAGCATGTAACTGTTCCATGCAGCAATCCTAAAAGGAAGAGTTTCAAAAAATACACAAAAGGGCTTCATGCAAGGGATACCTGGAGTTTGGTCATGCATCACACAGTGCCAGATTACATCAGCCGCAAGCAAAAGAGAATTTGACCTTTCTTCCAATTCACTCTTTTCTAATTTTTTTTCTATATATTTTTAGTTGTCCAGCTAATTTCTTTCTATTTTTAGTAGAGACGGGATCTCGCTCTTGCTCAGGCTGGTCTCGAACTCCTGACCTCAAGTGATCCTCTCGCCTTGGCCTCCCAGAGTGCTAGGATTACAGGCATGAGCCACCATGCCCGGCCCCTAATTCACTCTTATTCTACCCTTTGCCCCGATTCCTTTCTGAAGGAGCCAGAAATAGCAGAGAGAGTGGGAAGTAAGGATAATGAGAAGACCAAAAGGCGCAGACCATGCCCCTTCTCTGATTGCTAGTCTGAGAGTTCTAGGGGTGGCCTGAGTGACAAAAAGTGACGAGTTTGAACTGAATGAGAGGTTAACGTTTTAATTCAAATTTGTTAGTTTTTAATAGCTGAAATGAAACTGTTCTAATAGCTAAAAGTAAATAGAAAATCTAGGGAATATGCTTGAAATGTTGACAAAGAGGGATAAGGAATTTGGGAAAATGGGTTTAAGTGTATAGAGGAAAAAAAATAAAGCTATTTCTGTATTGTATCCTACTAAGAAACAGCATAGTCGATATCTCCTGATTGCTCAGGCTATAACATGGCTTTGAACCAATGATGTAGGTAAAGTGTTCTCAGTCCCATCTACAGACCAGAGCCAGTCACTGAGAACATTTTGCTTCTTTATCAGGATATAATAAAAATAAGATAAATAAATCTAGCCGGTTTATTCACTTAATTTACTCAACCTAAGTGACAAGGCTTTATAGTAAGATTATGTACACCTTATTTTACATTTTAAGTATTTTTTATGCTAAAAAATATAAGAGGGGATAGTGGCAGTATTTTTTTTATTTATATTCTTCCTTGGACAAAATTAAAGTTTGTCAGCCTCATGTCTATACCCATCCTATTTCTTAGTATCCATATGGTTCATTGATTTTGGACATGTTATTTAATCCAAAATTATCTAGGTAATCGTTTTGCTTTTTCTCTTCTAACTTCATTGCCTTAAAAACAACTTTTTAAAAAATTTTGATTTCATTAAAGTTTTTTAAAAGGAGAGAAAGATTGATTTAAGAATTTCTGTGGAAAGATAAATTAGCTATTTAATGTTTAACAGATGAACTTTAGGTTTTTCATTCTCACCCCGCACTGAAGCGTTCTTCACTGAACTGGTTCTCCTTTTCCACTAAACTGCCTAATGTTACCCTCTTCACCTCTGAAGAAGCAAATGAAGTAGGCAGTGTATTACCATATTTAGAGTAGTCACACCAGAAAAAAAAAAACATTTTCATTAAGGACAAATTCTTACTGGAAATGCCCACATCTTTGTCCTATTGCGCATTTCATTCTGTCATTTTTTTCTCAAGTATTAAGATTTTCATTCTTTGAATGTGCAGAGCAACGTGGCTACTCATTTTAGACTAAGAAAACAAAATCATACAGAGTTGAATAAGTCATTTTCAAGAATGAGCTCCAAATAGCTACTTTCCTCATCTTTGTTTCCACCAGCAATTTACTGCACAATACAGTGATTTTTGCCAAAGTACCTTGTTGGGCTGGAATAAGAAGAGAGTGGGGGGAGGGAAGACTCAAAAAATCCAATTTTGGATTGAATTGAATTCTGCCAGGGCACACTCTTTATTCAAATCCTGTCTTAGGAGCACATGTTCCCTGCATGTTTCATATGTTTTACAAAACTGGAATTCTCTTTCTCCACCATCCCCACTATCTTTAACACCAATCACTAGGTGCTGTCCATTCTTCTATGGTCAGTTCAAAATATCCACCAAAAAGCTTTAACTGATCAGCCCAGTGTTCACTGACCTCCTTCTTCCCTATATTTCCACTGCGTAGTCTGTCATATAAATATCTATACCTAATTATTTACTGTTGGGTACTTTGAGGTTATCACCACAGAGAATCCAACATTTATATTTTAGTTAATCTCTTTGAGGAACTTTCCAAATATGAATTAGAACACAGGCTTTAGAGCCTCTCAGTCAGCCTCAATTTGAATCCATGCCAACACATATCGGTGGGTGACTTTGGACAAATGACTCAACCTTTCTGTGTTACATTTTTCTATACATTTAAATGTGAGATAAATCTGCCTCCTACTTCATATGTTATTGAGATTTAAATGTGACAACCTATATGTAATCAAGAGCTTGGCAAATAAGAAGCACATAATAAATGCTCCTTGTTGCTGCTGCTCTCATTGTTAAATAATTTCCATGTAGTTAAGCTAAACAACATTTAAAATTTGCTAGAAACTTAATATACAATTGTTACTTCTATGAAAACTCTAAGGATTCTTTAATATATTCAATTTCTGCTCTCCTACCTGCACAAACAACATTTTTACCTACCCATACTTTTGAAAATAGAGCCTGGTCTTCATTAGTCTAGTTCTAGTAGTATGAAGTTCTGTGGACTTTTACTTATTCCTTCAAAAAATTTATAAAATCTCATTATATATTTTTATGTGGATGCATATTTTATACCTATATGTTTGATCTTTCGATAATATGAACTCCTCAGAAATAGATATTAGAAGGCCATATTGACTGTGTTTACTTAATTAATGACTATCAAAATGTTTAAATAAGAGCAGTAATGTCAAATCTTAAAAAAGAAAACGATAGTCAATATATAATTACATTCTACCATTTTTATAGGCTACTCAGCCTTAGGATGAAGGTACCCATCTCTTCCTATTCTTTTCTATAAGAATTCATTTCTCTTTTCAGCAGTAAGATTTGTTCTTAAAGAATTATGTGCGTACCCCCCTAATATTCTGAAATAAAAAAAGAAATAAAAAAGATATAATGTTTAAAAAACCAATTATAGTTAGTGGGGTTTTTTAAACAGTATTTTTAAACAAAAGTGTTAAAGTTTGTAAATTCTGAACCATAAGAAATAGCTAAAGCAGCTCATGCTAAACTGAGAATGACACATTACATCTCAAGGGCAAAGAGTATTTTTAAGGATTCGTAGACCTAGAGATGGAGAACACAAACAAAACAAGAAAATCATGTCTCATTTTCTCAGCAAGATAACCTCTACCTGGTGATCAGAGCCTCTCTTTTATCTGGCCTCCTTGTTTGTCTTTCTTCTTGTTCAATTTGCTTGAACACCCTTTCAAATAGTTTTTCTCATCCTAACAGGGATAATGCAACTAACATTTCTGAAGCTCACATGCCTGCTCTGAAATAAGAATAAAACAATGTATACGCATATATCTCTTTCTCCTTTTATGAATGTAGATTAAAAGAACAGAAGGCTTACAGTATGGGAGATGTTTATTGCCCCTGTTCCATGCATCATTTGCCACATGAGCTCTGCTAGATGGTTTCCAGGATGAGTGGGGCACCCACTGGCCCTGGCACAATGCTGTCATCCTTCTTCTGCAGCACACTTCCTCTATGCCCCAGGAAACTGGCAAGCACCTGCTGTCAGGGGCAGATGCTCCTAAGGTTAGTAAACATAAGGCTAAAGTACAAACTGGCTGGTCCTATCTTCCTTGAAGAAAGTGCATTTCTTATTTATTTTATTTTCAGAAATAGAACAGATCCATTGAATACATAATAAGCAACTCGTGTAAGTACAGGGGCGCATGAAGTGCTATTTTTTAAAGATAAAAATCACCAATTGATTTCATTGCAGCATCTGTAAAAATGATTACTTTGTGCTTCTACATTGTTTTAAATACTCACATACACAAGACTTTTAGTACAATAGTCAGTGATTTCTGTTGTCACACTTTTTAAAGGGAGAACATGCACACACACAGGGTGGGCAATAGCAGCATAATATTAACTTTTGTAATAAATATGTTCACATATTATCAGCTTCAAACTTTACATCTCTTTAATAACCTGTGGACACAGGAAAGTATGACTTTAAAAACCCTTCCTATTTTAATAACTCACAAGAAAATAGGAAGATAAGCACTGCACTGATATTAAAAACAAAAGGGAAGAAAAAACATTTAAGAAGCCCTTCTGACTTTACTCTTAAGCAAAAGCCTTCAATGAAGTAGATAACAACAGAAATGTACATGATAAAAACCATCATAATGAGTATACAGTTCACATTCTCCTTGAGAAAATGATAACTGACAGAGCGAAAACTTTGTCCAGCAAATCCAAAAAACAATTCACCTTGTCTCATAGCATGGTTAGTGACAAAAACTCTGAAATAAACACCAAAGACAGTAATTAAACTATAGACATTGAAATTGCTGTAAAACAGACTATAATTTAAAACTTAGACTATTATCCTAGAACTACACTAAAGGTATAATAGAATTCAATTTCCTCAACAGTGAAACAACCTTCATACATATCTGACATTGCAGTACAAGTAAATCCGTCCACCCTACAAGCCACACCCACAGATCATATACACAGCTTATTTTCATAGTCTAATTCAAACATATTTTATATACAGATATTAATGCCAAGCTCAAAATACAAGCAGTACTTGCATTTGAAGAGCACAGCTGTTTTTAACAAATATTTTTGCCAGAAATCATAAAATTAAATTTGAACAGAAGCCCAAAATCATAAACATCAGCTCAATAATATAAAATGTACATTATCAAATTTTAGCATACAGAAATTTTATTGTTATTTCTCTTCTTTCTTGTGTTTTGAAACCAGAGTTCTTACCATGAATATTCATTCATTATGAACTTTTCTAGAATATTATACGGCCTCTCAGGATCTTGCAAATGAAATACAAGTTTTAATTCAGATTACTTATTAGACTCAAATTAAATGTGACTTCTAAAAATGTCATGGCTGTGAATAAGCCAGGCTTCACCTAGGAGTATTTCATGTGAGATTTTGTTCCAGCAACACCATTTATTTACCAACATCATCTATAAAGCACCTACTGTGTGTCAGTTTGCATGACTATGGACTCATGATACAAAAATAAATACATCACTCTTTATCCTCAAAGCAACTCAGACAAGAGGAGACCTCAAGCATGTAAAGAGATAGGTGTAATAATTTATAGTAATGCTGTAGCAGAGAGGTACATAGTTGCACAGGCAGCTCAAAGAAGGCCCAGCTTTCGTATGGAAGAGATAGTTAAACAGGGCTTCAGTGAATAATCAAAATATCACCAGGCAAATGAAAGTGTTCTAAGCACAGGGATCAACAAATGTAGGAGTCTCGACATACCTGACGATATTAGGGGCTTCCTGCAATTTAATATGTCAGGGATGTAGTAAATGAAGTTAGAAGATGGATGCAATATGGTTTGGAAAAGCAGAAGGAGCAGGTAAGGCTCAGATCATGGAGAAAGAAATAAGAAAAATAAAATAAAGAACTGCCTTTTATCCATAGACACAACTAAAACAAGTGGTGTGATCAGATGGTTTCATAGGAATTTGAAAAGATATTTTTGACTGTTTTCAGTAAAATAAAGAGGACAAGGAAGCCAGTTGGAAAATTAATGTGATAATGCATGTGTAAGATGTTGAAGGCTTAAAGTAGGACAGTGAGAGCTGATATTAAAGGTGGCCATGAGTTAGAGAGACACCAGCCTGACCTAAACTTGATATTCTTCATGAACCCAGGTCTTTACTGGGAATAAGACTTTAGGATATACTAGTTCATAGGATATCCTAAAATTTTTAGATGTGTGACGCAGAGAAGACAAGAGTAAAAAGCAAAACAAACAAAAACTCTGATAATTCAAAGAAAGTGTGAATACAATTTTTAAAGTCTAAAGTGATCTATTGTCCCGTAGTTTGTGAGGGCCTATAGTGCATGCTAAAATTAGAAGGGTAATAATGTGTACACTAGTCTTGACTCTATGGCAATTTTCTGATAAATTTCAGTCACTACCCACCTGGTGCATTCATTATTCTGCCCACATTAGAACCAAATAACTATGAGATAGACAAAATAAATTAATGAAAAAATATATAAAACATTTACTGCCATAATTTTATGTATCATTTTATTTCTAAAATTGACAACATACATTGAAACAGGTATACCTACATGTTTATTAAGTTCCTTGAATAGTAATAACAGAATTATGAATAAAAATCTCCTGTCATATAAGACTACCTCAGTTTGGTTAATTCTTCTCAATCTGTAAAGAGCTATTATTTCATGCAAGTCATTTAAAGTAATAAATTCATTTTTTTGGATAACATTATTTGTGACTCTCTCCTTCCATCATATAGAAGTCATTTAAATAAACTACATCAGTAAATGGAAACTGACGATCACATTTAAAGTAATTTAACTGTTAGGTAACAGAAACATAGAGTCTTCAGGCCAAGGCAAATAAAAATGTACAAACCTTGTCATATGAGAATTGAGAGTTTATGAGGACTATTTATTTGGAAATGATAATTGAATGCTTAATGAGCTATGATTGCTAATATAAGCTACATGATTATTAATCTGCATTTCTGAAACTGAAAGTGTCACTCTGCGCCAATAAAGAGCAATAAAGGGACTATAAATACCTAGTCTGTGTATTGTATGAAAAATATATGTTACAGATAAAATTTGCAGTTGTTGAGTTGGGTCACCTATTTCAAATTACTGAAAAGCATTTGCATCTGAAGTGGAGACCCTGTGTAGTGAGAATCTTCCCATCAAGGTATCAGCTCATTATCAGTGCAATGGTAACAGGATTACCAGGATTAATTTTCACAAGGAACAAGTATAAGATGTTAATAAAATAAATATATTTATATTATTATAACTCCACTAGTCTCACTCTGGAGACTGTTTTAAGTGAGTGTTTGTTTCCCTTAGGTAAAGAGGAAAACAACTTGGTGCATCAGTATTGTCAAGATGGAAGGAGGTATAAAGAGCAGAAGTTCCTTTCTCTTGGGACAAGGAGGAGAGTTCCTGAGAAAGATTAGCGGTGCATGGAAGGTCTGCTGGGAGTAGAACAAGAGGAATTAATGAGACAGAACGGTCAACAGTAACATTGTATGACACTAAAAAGTATGAACCCTGAGGCTTTCTCCCTACTCTTTCCCCATTCCCATATTTTTAACAAGGAGACACATTTATTGGTTATTCAATTCTCTTTCCTCCTACTCTTCATACCTTAGGTCATTTGACTGATAATTTAATAAATAACTTTCTGAATTTAAAAGAGGAAAGAAGCCAAATTGATGGAGCCCAAGACAAAAATGGCAATTTGAGCTATTCAACTAGGAATATCTAGGATGTAAGCAAGTAAAATAAAATTTTATTATGTTAGGCCCCTTGATTTATGGGATTGCTCTTATGGCAATTAGCCTATTTTGACAAAAACAGTGGTTAAAATGTTATCTATTTAAATTAAATGCATACAAATATAATATAATATATAATTAAATATATACCATATGCATATAAAATATAATTGTATGATATATAGATCTTTGATCAAAGTTTACATTCTAATTAATAGCATCCACATTGGCTTCCAATGAGTCAATGTAACTCTTATCTTGCCTAATATTTATATTCTCTTTGTAGACTGCCAAAGTGTAAAAAAAAATAAAGAATACTACCACTGTCGAAGCCTTTTACATCTTAAGTCACAAAACTCAGAATTGTAGAAAAACACTGAAAAGCAATAATAAATACTTTCTGCTATTTGTACCAATCATAATGTTGATTATGATGAAATAAAGTATTTCAAAAACCTTGTAAAGTAGGTGCCTTTATTTTTTTCTGTTTTAATGTCCACTATGAAGACTCAATAGCCACTGGATAATTTCTCTGTATAAATACTATACTACTTTACTTTTACCTATTTATTTTCAAAGTTATTCTTGATAATCATTTGAAGTGCATTAAAGAAGAAGAGTTGATACTGATTACCAAATATTGTAAAATATTTGAAACTAGAGAGTTAACTTGCTTTCCAAAATGATGGAATTATTAAACACTCTTGTTTCATTGAAGTATAGCTGCTACATGATACATGGATATATTTGACGTATTCTTGAACACTTGTTTTTAGTTTTATACTGACTTTATAATCAAAGCAGTTTGATTTAAAAATTTAAAGTATACATTTGATTTAGCAAAATTTATTTGTTATATTTCATCTTTATAGAATCCATATTGCAGCACAAGTTGTAACAGAGCTTATGAGAATCTGTTCCAAAGCTTTGCCACAGATTTTGGAAATGAATGTTGCAATTATTTTCTCTTGGGGTATGTGAGATTGTTCACCACCCTTGGGTTTATTCATTTCTGATTGCTGCTCAACTGTCATAAGTATCTTGAAAGAGGAAATATTGAGTTGTTCCTTATAAGCAATTAGCAGTCAAATCTGAGAAAGCAAATTTTAGAAATCAAACTCATTTGTAGCATATTTCTAACTTTGCATTAATGTGGATTTGTTTATACAAATAACCCATCAATTATGTTGTTTTCCAAATCCACAGAATACATTAAATCTTTCAAAGCAGCAAAGTCGTATACAGAAAAAGGAAATAGGAGCTGGAAGGGGTATAATTTGTTTAAGAAAAATTCAATGAATGAACCATAAGGAGTATTCATATCTATGATTCATACCTAATGTTTGATCCTCTGTTTCTATCTGTGGGAATTTCATTATGGTAAAATCATATTTTTCCAACTTCAGAAAATATGCTTTGCTCATATATCTTTTCATCTATATTTTAAGAAATGATTTTAGCTTTCCTAAGATGAAAAAGCAGATATGAAAGGGAGCAATATACCTGAAAAAACTATTTACAAGGGTTTGTAATATAGCCATTGAAAACAAGTTTATTTTTATTTTGGCAAAGTGTTGAAAAGGAGAATCTGACTGACTGACTTTAGAAGCTGAGTGTTACTAGTAGGTTCAGGGATGTGCTGAGTAGAATGCAGATGACAGGGATGGCTGGCAATAGCAATGGGAAGGGAAGGGATTTTTTTCTCTGTACACCACTCCCTCATACACACACACATGCACACACACAGCTTTTTGCTAGACATGTGATGCAACACAAGGATTCATCATTCTCCCAGGGAGCACATTTCCCATTTTCAGAAAAGGGGGGAATCATAAGAAGAGACAGTGAGAGTAGTTATGTGACTCTGGGACTGCTCCAGTTCTAAAATTCTAGCGATAGCATGTGCACACGGTGAGAATGATGGGCTGTGTGGCAACAATTTGAAGGGTATCAAAATTGGTTACTAGATATGTGTTCTAGTGTCAGCGCTACCACTCATTAACCAATCTAGACATCAACCTCTCCATGTAAACTATAGAGATGCTTCCTTTTTACCTGGCATAAAGATGGGTATGCACATGAAATGAGGTGCTGTGATCACTTCAAAAGATGAAAAAGTACCAAAGACACGTGGACCAACTTTGATGAGTGTTACCATAGAAGAGGAAAGACTAGTGAACTTGGAAGGGTAAAAGCAGACTTTTCTTGACAATATAATATTTATCCCAAGAGAATGAAAAAAAAAGTGTGGGGCTGGGGAAAAAAAACAAAGAGCTTTTGCCTCATATATCTCTCAAGCCTCACATTACCAGTTTTGTGACTGTACCTGAAGAATTTTGATGCTGAAAAAGATTTAGTCTAAGTGAGAAAGTCTTATAATTTTTAAGACTCAGCATGTACACATTAAATTTACATATTCAGGAGAGAGAGAAAGGCAGAGAAAGAGACTAGCAGAGAATAATTTAAATCATACATGGGACTCAGCCAACTAGAAAATATAGAAAGTTTGTTTCCAGCAATATTTCTCTACTTTAATCCATAAACCATTTGATAATCTCAAGATACCAATACCTCACACCATTTTATTTTATAATTTTAGTTACACCAAAGTAGAGACATTTTGTAAATAGTGCGACACCAATTTAAACAAACCCACAATACGCTGCACCTAAAAACTATTCCTTCAATGAGGATACTTTTTCCCCCTAAATGATCGTTCAAAGGGCCTGTTTGATGAGAACTTACTACTTGGGCCAGGTTTAGCTATAAAGTATTTTTGGTCCAATAGCTGCCCATCTAGAAAACATAAAGCAATGCCACTGGAATTTAAATTGGAAGTATATTCAAATTCTGTTACATGGGTGAAGTTCTAAAAAATAACATGGTAGGAAAAATAAAGTTACTTGGATTATAATGTTAATAAACTGTGAGCTATATCATTATTCAACAATAGGAACACTAAGTTTATGTCAGTATTGCCTTATCGTGCCTCTGAATTAGTCTAGTATAGACAGTCATTCACCATTCCCCATTCTTTGTCCTCACAAATTAAATACCTAGAGGCCTAGAGGCCGTAGAAGTAGAAGAGCTAAGAATGGGGCACAGACAAAAATTTATAGTGACTCTTATAACTTTTAAGTCAGTGTGTTATTATTAAAAGCTCTGTAGGACCTGCTTATAGAATATGCAAAATGCATTTAGGGGCTTTTTATAGCAAAAAAAGCATGCATATTGTCAAGGCATAAACAATATTCAAACAACCCAGTTTTAAATGAGAACATGTCCATGCATAACATAGCTACAGTAGTACATTATAAAAATAATTTATGTGACAACAAGTTATTTTATGTTCTAATTTTTCCCATTTAAATGCTGATTGTTTCCCTAAATCACAGCTTTTAGCACCAAGCCTAAAAACCACTGTAAGCATGTTTACTGGCTTTATGATCTTATATGAAAAATGTAAATACCCAGAGGTTTAAAAGATTTTTTGTAGGAGTAAAATAGAATTTAGTAACAAAACCACTGAATAAATTACCCAAGGTGGCAATGTGCCTGATGTTGCTCATTCCTATCTTTATTCCACATTCCGTATCACTTCCCAGTGGAATATTCTACATCCCAACCACCAGAATTCTGTCTGTCAGACACCTCCATGATACATCAAATCATAAATATTTAATAAGTAAATTCTAAGTACCAAACCTTGATGAAGTGTCAGAGCTACACTGGTATCTTTGGTCATATATTACTTATAATTTCTAGGGAAGACCCTGAAATATTATAGGTACTTTGCTCAAGTCTCCCACATAAGTGGATCAATATTAGTTTTTCAGTCATGGTTCTGATATGGTTCTTACGTGCAGAAATTTCCACATCACTGATTCGACCATCAAGGCAGTTTAGAATTTCAAATATTCTGTCTTTCGGTCCTTCATGAAGAAAGTCATGTTCCTCAGAGAGCTTGCTTTTGAGAGATCTTTATCTGTCACTTTCACTAATAAAGATATCATGATTTAATTTTCTAAATATATTTATTTTCTTTTTTTAAATTTCAGAATATTATGGGGGTAGAAACATTTTGGTCACATATATTGCCTTTTCATTGCCCAAGCCAGAGCTACAAGTGTGCCCATCCCCCAGACAGTGTGTTCCGTACCCATTAGTTATGATTTTTTATAAGAACCAGGAGTATGATATTTAAATACGTTCATATACTCTTTCCAATCTATGCCCTATTAATCCAACAAAGTTTACCTGTGCAAAAACAAACAACAAAACCTGAAATAAGAGGATAATGTTTCGGTTGTTTTTTAATTTTTTTTTAAATTTAGTTTAATATTTGCTTGTTTTTTCAGAAAGACCAAGAATGTGATTTTTTTTTCTTGCCCACACACTGGTAGGATGAAGCTAGCACAGAAATTCTCTCTACATAATGGCTAGTGGACATCAGTTTCAAACCAACTAACCAACCAATTATTCCCTCAAGTTTGAGACTATCTTAAAGGTTAATAGTCACACCAAGGATCAGGGACATTTGCATATACAGGTGTCTATTAAATGATCTTCTTTTCTATGATCTGGTCTGAAAGAAGAGCTAAAAAAGTGGCTATTCTTCGGTATCTTTGGATATTTATTTTAGATTTAAAGGCATACTTTTCCTTCTTATTAAGCAGACGCAGAGCACTTCAGAATATCATCTGGATACAAGAGAGAATTAAAGTGGTGAATAATAATTACAACATAGAAAAATTTGATTATAGCACCTTTTTAAAAATCATGTATCCATTTCCAAATTATAAAGGTGATGATAAACTTTAATATAAATGTGAATTACTAACAAATGTAAACAATATGTAGAATATGTTCTCTTTTTTGTCATTCCCACAAGTCCTTAGAATCAGGAAAAAAGCCTACTAGAATATGTATTTAAATAATACGATAAATTAGAAAAAAAAATTAATGTGTTTATTCTGAGACCATGGATAGAATTATCTTTGCCCTAGACACTGTTGATTAGGTACGTTTCAGAAATTTCTGAACATTAGCGTTGTCAACTTAATTCATGGAGTAATTTCTAATTCTGTTTTCAAAAATAATCTTTTCTTGTTATTGTATGCCATATCACTTTGTTAATCTGCAACAACAATTATTTTTCAACATCTTGTATTACAATATAAGCACTTTTTTTTTTTCCTTCCCAACTAAACTAGAAAAAGTACTATGGCAGAGACTACTTGATATTTCATTTCTGTCCTCATGGCACTAAGCCTATTGTCTGGACTAGAACAAGCTTTTGATGGATGTTTATTGAATGGAGCAGTCCATCTTTCCTCATTTTATTCTCCCTGAAGTCATGACTAAAGGTGATTACTCAAAATTAGTGTTAACTGAGAAATATGATGTGCTTAAGGGAATAAAGACTGTGGAGAAATGAGAAAGCAGCTATTTCTGTATGTTATATATAAATATTTATTTTTAGTTGTATTGAAAATTAAATAGTCTAGGTGTGTTCCTTATGTTCATTTGGAATGATAGTTTTCACCCTCAATCTCACTTTAAGCAAGTTTTCTTCTTTCTTTCCTGAAGTTTGGGGTGGAGAAAGAAAATGTTTGTGACTCATAGGAAAAAGGTAACACTTCTTAAAATACTGTGGATTTGTTAAAAAATCCCTTAAACTGAAATTGTAAAATATACAGCATTTCCTAATGATACTAATCTGTAAGTATATATTTAAAAAAGGATTTGCTTCCACTGCAATGAAGATTTATAATCTCAGCAGGCAAAGCCTCAGTTTATAGTAAATTTACAATTAAGATTTCCCAACTATAAACAAAACATGTTTTTCATGTTTTCATATATACTGACAAAAATTGTTTACCAAAAGAAAAGGCATATAATTTCTGTTGTATCTCAAAATGCTAATACTTTCAATAGAGTATTTCATGAAGTATTTATATAGCACTGCTGCAGACTCTATTGAACTGTAAATCATGATATATTTCAGTACAAGACTCTCAAAAATAAGCTTCATGATTTTAGAAACACAGTAGATTACATTTAGATTTTTCTATCTAGGATTTGTCACTTGCTTATTTACACATGTACAGGCACATATACCCTTCAAACATTTTGTGGCTCACATCAAACTTTCTCCAGTGTGTCTTATTTAAAATCTACTAAGAATATTTTACAATAAATAGGACCACTATAACAATATAACAAAGATCTAAGATAATTTGGCTCATTAAAAAGTGTGTGTATTCATGATTTTCTCTCCAGATTATCCTTGTAAATTTTTAAATGATTTGTGCTATACTTGCTTGCTGAGGACTGCTTTTGACATGTTCTTGGAGAAAGCAGAAGGAGAAGAATGTTAAAAGAAGAATCAAAAGAGAAAAAAGAAAATATATAACTACACAGAAACGAAAAAGAGTGAGCTCATCATTACCTTTCCCATAGGAACTCATAGCATTCATCGGGTCATGAAAAGTGATTCAAAGATCCACGTCTACGTGAAGGTTCAGCGAAGGAAGTCCTTGCTGGATAAGAGCAGAGTTAAAATTTATTTCAGGTCCTAAGCATGCAGACTTGTTAGATGAATACATGAATGAGTGAATCAAATAGGAAGACTAAAGTTTCGGAGCACAGTCAATTGCCACACTTACTTATGTCAATTCACTGGATTATGAATCTTGGTGCAAAGTACAGTAGAATTTGTTGATTTGTTTTCACTTTTTGAAACATATGAGACTTCTGACATACAGGCAGTTTAACTTTAACAGAAATATATTTTGACTTCACACATAAACTGATAACTAGTTATGCTATTGTTTACAATAATACTGTAGGCTGGGGGTGGTGGCTTACACCTGTGATCCAGCACTTTGGGAGGCCAAGGATGGAGGATCACTTGCGGCCAGGAGTTTGAGACCAGCCTAAGAAACATAGCAAGGCTCTATCTCTACCAAAAGAAAAAAAAAAATACTATGAAGTTGTGAAGTTATCCAAATGGAATTTAATTTAGATTTAATTTAGGAATCGTCCATGTTGTCAGCTTTGAAATATAATTTCTTCACATATGGAGAAAAAAATGATGAGAAGTAAGAAATGACAAATTTGCAACAACAAATATCTTTAGTAAGTCTGGTGCTGTGAATTAGCAAAATCTGTGACACTGACCTCAGGAAACATTACTGCTGGCTAAGTAAGCTAAACTTTACTTATCACAGGGCAGTGGGTCAGAGCAGGGCTTAACAATATGATCTTCAGAAAGTCATGCAACCACTTTCTGCCTGTTTTCTCCATCTCTAAAATGCAGACAATGACAGTATTTGATTCATATGTGTGTTGTGAACAGTATAATAACATGTAAGTTATCAAGGCCTTTAAACTGATATTTGACACATAAAAAATATTGCTATATCTAAAATATGAAATATCTGTAAAATATAAAATATCTAAAGTCTTTAGATTCATCCAAATGAAGGAAAGTGATGATGCTTTGGTATTTATTGATGAGATGATAAAAATCTGCTCCAAGATTTTCTTTTTTCTTTCTACTGATTTAGGTTCATCATAGGAAATAGGGAAGAAACAAATATACATTTAATGCTGTCACTAAACATATCAATGCCAACATTTAAATATAGAGTTATTATGGATATGAAGAATCAATTTTGGAAGTAAAGGAGGAGAAATATTACTTGGCAGATGTAGAACTGAAGATTGTTGCAAGGACAGAAACTATTACAGGAGAAGGCATAATGTATGAAAAGACCAGGACAATTGCCTTCAAGAAATAAAAACATGTTTACATCAGTATTTTTAAAAAAATCACCACAAGTTCTTGAAATATATTTTTTAACATATTGACTTACTAACAGAATCAGAATATTTAGGTTAGAATCACTATTAAGTGTAATGAAATCCAAATCCATAAGCAACAGGTTAGAAATTGTACCTACATGTACGAATGGAATAAATATTGGAAATATTTTTTAAATGAGCAGTTGTCATTCAGTCTCGGGCAAAGTTAGGCACTGACATTCAAAAATAGCTTGATACAATAAAATGAAGTGAGTCCATTGCTAAAAGAAATGATGGTGAGACACTTACAGTTATTGAAATATGAATAAACTCTGGATGGAAATAAAGGAATTGCTCATTGTTCTTTTTTTTTTTTTTTTGAGACAGAGTCTCATTCTGTTGCCAGGGCCAGAGTGCAGTGGCATCAGCCTAGCTCACAGCAACCTCAAACTCCTGGGCTCAAGCAATCCTTCTGTCTCAGCCTCCCAAGTAGCTGGGACTACAAGCATGTGCCGCCATGCCTGACTAATTTTTTCCATATATTTTTAGTTGTCCAGCTAATTTCTTTCTTTCTTTTTTTTTTTTCCAACTAATATGTTTTTTACTCTTTATTTCTCCTTCTTTTTCTGCCTCCCTGCAATCTATTTTTCTTTTCTTTTTTTTTTTTATTTCAGCTCATCATAGGGGTACATAAGTTCAAGTTATATACATTGATAGAGACGGGGGTCTCACTCTTGCTTAGGCTGGTCTTGAACTCCTGAGCTCAAACGATCCTCCCACCTTGGCCTCCCAGTCATTGCTCTTTTTTAAAGAAAATTTCATGACAAAAAATGTACACCAAAACTACACATATGTCAATATCATATAAACCAATAATATTAATTAAGCTCACATCCACTTCAATGTGTTAAGTTCACCACTGAAAGGACCTACAAATGGACCTACAAAAACTAATGTGATTATAAGGGGGTGTTTAGTGTGCCACTTTATAATTACTAAAAAAAAAGTTTTGAATCTTTACTGACAAGACTTCTATTAGGCAGTACTTATTAAGCAAATTAAGCAGTATTGGCAACTACTGGACTTATATGACATATTGATGAATGCAGAGAAACATTATTGGAAATTTTATTTAATAGAGTTATTAAAGAAAATCTAGAATAAATAGTCCACATATGTAGGAAAATCAGATATTGCTACAAATGAAATATTATTTTATTATAAACTGATATGCAGCATCAGAAAGCATTTATATATTAAGATCATAAATAATTCCAATTATAAAATTCTAGAGCATGTATAGCAAAGAGCTACATAAGATTTAATTATGTTTTTACTTAAAATAGCTATAAAAATAATATAATGGAGAAATGTTGTTTTAACTAAATGCTCTAATTTTATTCAGGTAAGGACAAGCCATCCTTTGTTTCTCTTTGCTTTTTAGCACAGAAATTTTACTAGATACTATACTATTTTTTTTGGCCAGGAAAAATAGTAATTTTTCTTAGGTTCAAAATTAAATTGTTCTAAAGTGATTCTTAATTCTTTGAAGTATGTTTTCATTATATATAAATATAAATATAAAATATATAATTTTATTTCACATACTAATATATTCCATGCACTTCTATTACTTGGCTTATGATACTTAATAGTATAGAACAATGCCTAATAAGCTGTTTTTCAATAAGAGATATCAATTATTTAGTTTAAAACATTTTGTAAAATAATAAAGACCATATATAACTTCTGTCCCATTCTGTTAGATGCAGTTCTGTCTTCAAATGAAATGACACTGCCTGGGATCTGTTGTAAAATAAATCCCATAAAACTTTTAAAAAGCAATAAGCAAATCTTTTCATAGTGGGTAGCACATACTCAACCCGATCACACTGTCCGGGCTCATTTTCCATTCCCCAGGGCAGTTGAGGTCAAAGTGGATCTGGGTGTATGTCAAATAGCTCTTTGTCTCAAGAAGACATTTGCCACACTCTTCACCATTTCCTCCAATTTCTAAGTGTCCTAATAGAGATACCCATTTTCTTTTTTTTTTTTTTTTTTTTTTTTTGAGACAGAGTCTCACTTTGTTGCCCGGGCTAGAGTGAGTGCCGTGGCATCAGCCTAGCTCACAGCAACCTCAGACTCCTGGGCTTAAGCGATCCTACTGCCTCAGCCTCCCGAGTAGCTGGGACTACAGGCATGAGCCACCATGCCCGGCTAATTTTTTTTGTATATATATTTTTAGTTGGCCAGATAATTTCTTTCTATTTTTAGTAGAGACAGGGTCTCACTCTTGCTCAGGCTGGTCTCGAACTCCTGACCTCGAGCGATCCACCCGCCTCGGCCTCCCAGAGCTAGGATTACAGGCGTGAGCCACCGCGCCCGGCCAGAGATACCCATTTTCTATAATATTATGCAATGCTATCACATTAATTGCAATATCTAGTTGATGTGTCTCATGGTAATTCATTCAGAGACAGAGATTTAAATAGCAGCTATTTATATGTTAATTAAAAAAGTGACATGCAGAGCCCTGTGATTAGAACATGCACATAGCCTATTGAGCATATTGCTATTTTCAATTTTCCTCATGCATGAAGATGAAGAGCTGCCCTCTTTAGCTCCCTTTTAGTACAGCTATGCAAATGAGCTTTGTCTCTACAATCTTATTAATGAGGGGCATCCTCATCATTAAGAATAATTTTTAAGAGAAAATAGCAACTGCTTGTATATTATCACATTGATCTTATTTTGTGAGGATTTTGACAGGCTTTACTAGAAGTTTCCCTTAATTGCAAAGCCACCCTTAGAACTGAATGGTAGGAAAGGGAGAGATTGAAAAATTTAAAATTAATAGAATACCAATCTAAAGGTGAAATATTTTTCCAAGTCACTAAAGACAACTGGGTAGCTGAAATCATGACCCCACTATCAAACTGAATAGAGGCTAATCACAATCAATTTCTCTTCACCAAATATATACTGAAGACCTACTATGGGTCAGCATTATGCATGAAATAGTAGAAGGGAAATAGAGGTGGTATGGAAATCTGATATTCCTGCAATATTTTTAACATGAATTACAACCAGCAATAAATTCTCTGGGAATAATCATTTAATGATTATATTACAAATGACTCCATAATTTGTGCATTAATACAGCAACTACTTATTTATCTCAAAATTTTGCACTTAATGTCAGTAACTTCACATGGGCTTGGCTAAGCTACTCTTCTGATGGTCTTAGCTAGGTTAAGTCACGCTTCCGTGTTCAGCCACTGCTTCTGTTTCTGAGTTCTTGCTGTTTTTGGAGGTTGACTGGTTGTGAACTAAGATGATGAGGGTGATTTGGCCACATGTTGCCCTCACCTGGTAGGCTATCTTGGGCATCTCCACAAGGCAGGAATGCGGAGTGTCAAAGAGCATCAAAAGAGGGCAAGGGCCAATAGGTAAGCTCTTCTCAATTATCTGTTAATATCAATCAGACTTGTTATTATACTATTGGCCAAAATAAGTTATGTGGGTAAACCAAGATTCAGTGTTGGAGAAAACGACCTGAGGGCACGAATATGCAAGTTATGAATAAATGAGGAACCACAGCCATTCCCTTCCCTCATGATGTAAAGCACATTCATTTCTTAATGAGATCTCTAGAAATCTTATCAATAATCATGGTATCAATCTCGAAGTCCAAGACTATATAATCAATGATCAAATTTAATGGGGATCTTTTGATATAGTTATTATTGATTAAGAAAGCTATAAAATAAAAAGTCAAGGTATCTACTCTCCTCACACTCAACATCCAATGGTGAAATTGGAACAGGATAGTCACAAAAGATTCTCCAATTCAAAAGAGAGGAAAACAGGAGGCACATAAAATCTTGCTGCCATGTAACTTTTCTGAAGTCTAGAAGAGTGTCTGTTGCCAAGCCCCTTACACTGGAGGCAGAGAATGTTTTCTACTAAGGTTAAGCTCAGCTTCCTGGAAGTGACTTTCTAAACCATTATTACCTGGCTCTTCCCTCTTGAATCTCGGATTTACCTACTCACACATTTTTCATTGTATCTAAAAAAAATAGTCTGTGTTTGCAACATAGTAGCTTTCTTAACCCAGAAGGTTTTTTTGCAACTTGAACAACCTCATTCTCAAATTTGGTGTTGCCATTTGTTAGTTCAGCTTCCTTAAAAATTTGTGAAATTCCTATATATCAGATTATGGCCCATTCTGGTGAATAAAATAGACATCAGGAGTTCTTTTTGAGGTAGGGCTTTCTCCACTCGGGGAATTTTGGGCATCTATGAGGAATGTCACAAAGATCTTTAGACTCTCTTTTGTCTGACTCAATGGCTGTCAACTGGGAGTAATTTTGCTTTTCAGGAGACATTTGACAATATCTGAGGACGTTTTGATTGTCATAATTGGGATGGGGGGAAGTGTTTTAGAGTATAGTGGGTAAAGGCCAGCGATACTCCTAAATCTTTCAATGTCCCCCCACTATAAGGAATTATCTGGTCCTCAATGTCAATAACGTTGAGGTTGAGAAACCCTGGTCTAGTTTCTGTGTCTACTGGCACTGCCTTAAATATTTTAGAAGTTTTCAAAGAAGCTTCTGGCACTTTCAGCCATGCCTTTACCTGGAAATTTCTCTTCAGATCTCATTTTCTGTGAAATCATTTGCAGACTGGGGAGGATGGCATTGAGAGTTAGTTTTATTTTCTAACCCAGCGAGTCCTGTCCCTTTGTGTACCCTCTAATTCCTCTTTATACATTTAATGGTTCCCTCTTTAATTCATCTACCTATTGTAGTACCTTATTTTATGTGGTTAAGAGTACTTGATAGATACTTTCAACTTTCTTTCTAAACAGACCCAAAAGTTTTAGGTACTATTTCAAAATTCCAAAATATCTCAGGTGACAGTTTTGTTCGTTACAGCCCCAAACAAATTGCCATTTTCTATCCTCCAATAATAATTTTCTCACCAAATTTTTCAGCTTTTACTAAATTTTCTTACTGGTTTTTCAGATTTCATTAATAGTTTCCTCATTTGCCACTGCCTGCCACATGGTCCCAAAGCCAATGTTACATGTTTTGTGTTTTTATTACAGCAGTGCTTCATTTCTGGTACCAATTTCTGTATCAGATTGTTTTCCTGCATAAAAAGCCATATTAACTTTTAGTGGCAGAAAAAAACAAACAAACATGTATTTAGCTCACAATTCTATGCATCATCAGTTTGGCCTGGACTCAGCTAGGTGATCTTTGTGCTGGTGTTGGAAGTGTTTTCTCATGCATCTGAGCTCAGATGCTGGTTGTCTGGGCAGCTCGGCTTCTCAGGGATGATTGTCCGTCAGCGTGGGCAATGGGCCTGACTTGGCCATATGTCTCCTGATACCCAGTGGGCTATCCCAGGAGCAATAGTAGAGAAGCACTTTTCAAATCTCTGCTCTGTTGTCATGTTTAATATTGACCCATTGCCCAAAAGGCCAACACAAACTACATGGCCAAGTACAGATTTAATTTAGGAAGGGAATATCCAAGGTAAAGGTCACAGGGTGGCATAAATAAATTTGTTTCATTACAACATAATCTACCACAGGGGTTTAAGAATTTTTTTTCCCCCAAGTAGGTCTTTAGTATCAACAAAGACCATCAGACTTTATATTAATTAGGTTAGTAAAAATAATTATTTATATTATTTATATATACTGCACAAAGCATTTTTTATTCCACAGATTCTCCTAGCAGCAACAAAAATGGTAGGCAAATTTAACAGTATAAAAATGTATTATGTATGACACCATTGTACAATCAATTTATATTATGATGATGCAAAATGAAAACTCCAGACGTATGATCTCTAAATGTAATTTCAAAAGGAGATTTGGATAAGGGCTCACTAGCTTATTTCCTGAATTCTGGACCCAGAACTTAACCATTATGCATTGGGGTAGTAGCCTCTCTGGAGCTATGGAAGGGAAATTAGGATTCCTTGCTGTTATATACACAAGAAAGAGAAGTTAAGAGATAAAACAGCCTCCTTCATGTTGGAAGACCACTTTTTTTTTATTTTTTAGAATCATATTGTTCCAGGAACAAACCTTGGATAGTGAGTCTCCTTATTCCCCTTTCATTTTTTAACATTTTAAGATTTGTATGTCAGGGACTTTCCTCGATATATAGCCAATGTGTTTTTGAAATGGTCTTTATTCTACAGACGGTGAAAAGAAGACTGCTAAAGAGGTTTATCCGCAATTGGACTGTATGTTAAAACTCAGAATAAAAGCAGACCCCTAACTGCCCAATCTACTCTAATGCATGACCAATTCTGTCATCTATGAAAAAATAAATAACTTTAGCTGCACTCAGATATGAAAGCCTAATAATATTTGGCAAGATAAGGAATGTTCAAAGCCTTAGTTTCTGCTTTCTTGATTTTTAGTAAAAGTAAAACAAACCCAATGAAAAATAAAAATAAATTTGATTAAGGAAGAAGTCATTTTGGCCATCACATCAAATCTGCATGTATCTGTTTCTAGGGTTTTTGGAATAAGATTCAGGGAGAGAGAGACAGAGGAAGAGAGGAAAGAATACTTCAACCAACACTTTTCATGAAGGAAAGATGAACATAAAAATCCCTTTGGCAGATTGCAGTTATTCTAGGTATAGTAATATTTTGAAACATTCACATATCATCCAACTCAATTGTACAGCTTACTGGCACAAATATTAGATGTTAATAGATCAATTTTGTTTGTTTTGTTTTATGGCAGTTGTGACATTCAGAAACATTTATTTTCAGTTCTTTCCTTTGCAGCTTTCACTTTTCACTACTTCATGATATTAGTAAAATAAGGAACAAAATCATGTGCTAATAATGTTTATTCATTTCTTTTCTGAGTGGTTAACAAATTAAAATTCTTGGACATACATAATATTTGATGGGGAAAAAAGGAAATCAATATTATGGTAATTCCTTAAATGTGCCTATGTCTATAACCATTACTTTGGATTCAGATAAATATCAAAGTTTCTTTAATCCTTTTTCTTATAATTAAAATGGAATAAACATGCCAAATTTCTTCAAAACTAGATAACTTGCCTACATTTCTTAGGCATACCTTTAATATTAAAGTTTAATGAAATTACAGTTCTTATTTTATCACTAAAAATGTTAATTTTGCAACTAAATTTACAGTATGTCTTTAGATAAAATACCAATTAAGAATCAATGGGTGAACATTTGAAGTAATAGATTTAATTTCCAAATAATGCAACAAATAGGTACTGAGGACACAATGACAGCACTTATGACAGCACAATAGCAAAATGATCACATAATTAATTAAGCAAATATGAAAATATAATAACTTTTTAAACATACATTGGCAATCATAGGACTAAGTGGGATATGATTGTAGTAAATACCTTGATTTATTCATAACTTTATGTAACAAATCCACAGAATGGCTGATATACCAAATAGGTCAGGTAAGAATTTTTTAGTAATTCATAGAACTCATGACATAATGCAGCACAGCTAAGATGATTATTTAGTCAATCTGATCTTTAAATCATAAAATGCTGCTTTATAAAACAACAGTGAATAATATTAAAGATAAATAGCATTCTCCGAGACACAGGCATGATACAAATGTAAGTAAATACAGTTTAAGGAAAATATATGTATATGTCATTTTCTTTTTATGTTCTAGCCCATTAAACAAACAATTATTGGAAGTGTCTATTTTACCTTGAGGACATTATGAGGTATTAGAAGCCTATAGAGTCTTTTTACTCAAGAACATTCATTTTTAAATTTCATTTGCCTTTTCCATTTTGTTCTTCATTTTAAAAAATAACTTTAACTTTGCTATTCACTTACCCAGATTCATTTTGACACAGATACTTTCAACAGTGCTCAGTACCTTTAATTTATTTATGCAGTTGAGAATTCATGGCTAATTATTTTGCATAATATATTAATACCCTCCTCAACTGGCTTGTGTGTTAACTCTCTTAACTCAGAATTTATTCCCATCCAGATTAAACAGAAGTTGTTATTTCTCATTTTATAGGTTATTATAACATATCCCAGAAATGTGATCAAATTAAAATAGTAGATTTGTCATATTCAAACTGTGGCTACTGAACTGAGGTAAATCACAATGAATATAATATATTAGAGGTATTTTAACATTCCTTAGGAGGAAATACGAATGATATTATCACATTTCATTTTAATTTATATTGTAAAAATTTTCAATATTTCTTTGGATCTTTTGAAATTGCTGCCCGATATTCCCTAGTTAATGCAAGCAAACAACAAATGCACAAATTTATTGGAAAAAAAAAACAAAAACATAAGCAACTCAAGCCAATCATGCTTATTTTCACACTGTGTGCTTCTATCCTATGTGTGTTTATAGTATGTGGATTTGTGTACTTATGTTAGTAACTTTTTTGAAGCATGCACAGAATTTAGTCTTATTTGCCAACAGTCAAGGAATACCCTGTGAGCGCTTTGGTATATAATCAATCAGCTTTTCGTGTTTTGCCCATAGACTTCTTTGATGTCTAGAAAATCTCACCTGAATAAACTTGCAAGCACTGAACCAAGTGCTTCCTAATTATACAGTTAACAATTTGTAAATTCCTCCAGTAAGAGAAAACACCTTCGGAGTAGGATTAGCGAGCAAGGAGACAAAGCACCATGCAAATCTATTATCAAAATGCCCAGTTACTTTAAGTCACTTAAGACTGAGGTAGCAAACGTGCAAGGGAGCAACAGATACATTTACACCCTGTTACCATTTTAAGTCATTTCATTGACAGGGAAATGATTAATGAGCAGCTGATGAAATGACCTCCTGCTAGGATTAATAAATAAGAGACTATCATCACTGCTACATCCAAGAACACACTGGTCATAACTTTTTATTGTGTATATATATTCATGCTAGCTCCAAATTCATTGCACTTTTATGGAAATTTAAATCTTTTGCAATGGCAGAATGCCCCCAATAATGAGTGTGAAAATGCAAACATGTTTTTATTATTATCAAATCCTGAAGGCCCAGGAATACTGCACTTAATGCTGAAGGACTGCACAAATGATCACTGGACTCTTTAAATGATGTTGGTTCAGCAAAATCTCTTTAAAGTTACTATATTTATAGTATGTGTGCATTCATTTATGTGTCAATCTGAAATATTATTTTCTTCTAAGTCTAACACAGGCAATTTTACCTCATTATGAGCAATTCTGGTCAGAAAGCATCGTTACAAGTTTTATCCAGCAATGCCTTTTACCTACATAGGAAATTTTTAGTCATAACTCAGTTCCTAGAGGAGGATAAAATGGAGAAATTATCACCAAATCCTTTCAACTCTCTCTTCACAATGTGTTAAACTCACAAAGCTTCTCAATTCCAGATTATGGAAGTCAAGAAGATGATAAATTATGGTAGCCATTCTTGAGAAATGACCTCAGAAATAACATCAAAACGTGCACTTTAATGACTTCAGAAATCAGTCTCCAAATTTTATGGGCACCAGTTGGAGTGCTCATCAACACAGAATCCCCAACCAAAATATTAGTACATAGCACCAAGACTTTGAGGTAATAGAAATCATGAAAATCCTCAACGTTTTACATAGAGACAATGATCAGGCTTGTTGGCATTGCTAAAGCTGACAGGACCTGGAAAGGACCAAATCTGCTTAATGGTGCAGGAATCTTGGTAACAAACTACCCTGTTGCCTAAATATCAATTTTAGATTCTTTTATTACAGCATAGATACCTTGATATCCCTGCCAACACTCTCAAAATCATACCATATTAAATGTATATTAGGGTTATTGTCAGAAAAAAATATTTAGTAGATTGAATTCAAAATAAAAAAGCTAAAGAAAATCAGTATTAAATCAGTTAAAGAAATCAGTAAGAAATCAGTTAAAAAGCTAACTTTTTAACCATTATCACAAAAGAGACTCTTGTGCAAAATGAAATAACTTTACTCTTTTATCAGATAAAAGTGGCTTGTCATTCCATTAGGACCTGAATGGCTGTCAGGTGTGAGGCTCTATCTAAACTGGACCCTTCTCCCACTACTGTCCCCGCTCACACCCAATCACCTGAACTCCAGCTATAGCAATTTTCTGTTCACTGAACACTTCTCATTATTTCTTGCATGATTGCTTATATTCATTATTTTATGTACTCAGAAAATATTGAAGACTCACTTAGGCAAAGAAAAGTGCTAAGTGCTGGGACAAAAGTGATAGAGACAGATATGGATCCATTCTCATTGAACTTAAAACCTAGTTAGAATGTTTTAATATCTTTGCACATCTCTTTTATTTCCTCTCTTTTTGGAATATCTTCCTCTTTTCTTTTCTGCCTGATAAATTCATCTATATATCTTGAGACCCTGGTCAAGAATATCTCTTCTTTGAAGTCTTCCTATATCATCCTCTAAGAAAAATAAAAATTCTTCTCTTAAATATTCCTCTTAACTCTTGAACATGCCTCTGTTTTAGTTTTCCCCCTCCCCATTATTCGTTCACATTCATCCTCTATTTGCACCAGCTACAAAGTCTCAAAGACAAGAACTATGGCTTATACATCATGTACCTTGCCTACAGCTGGTATGAGGTCAATGGTTTTTTTTTATGAATAATTGAATAAATGAATGGATTGGAAGCATAAAGCCTTATTTACCTCTTTCCTAGTGAATGCCAGGCATTTGATATGAACTTGTACACACCAGTCATTAATAAGTGACTATTTAATGATTTGATATGGGCAGAGTATTTCTGTGCAATTTAGAGAGTGTAAAAATAACAAACAAATAGATTTTATCAAATGAAACTGTATTATTTATCTATTGCTGTATAAAAAAATCACCACTTGCACCTTAATACAACATCTATTTATTATCTCAGTTTTCATAGTTTAGGGGTCTAGTTATAAAATGGGTTTTCTGCTCAGGGTCTCACAGACTGCAATCAAGGTATCATACTTGCTATGTTCTAGAGCTCAGGGAACTCTTCCAAGATCAGATTGTTGATGTCAGAATTTAGTTCCATTCAGTTGTAGGACATAAGTCCCCACTTTCTTGCTGGCTGTCAGTCAGGATCCATTCTCACCTCCCAGATGCCAGCAGCAATTCCTTCCTGAGTGGTCCTCTCAGAGACCCTCTTACAACATGGCAGCTTACTTCAAAACCACAGAGAAGGTCTCACTCCAATCTGCCCAAGAGAGTCATATAATGCAATGTACTTCCACCATCTTTGTCATATTCCATTAGGAGGGGATTTTATAAGAGCATACCTTAAGATATGTCCACCACAATTTGCTTTTAAATCAAACTCTGTAAGTAAAAATCACTACAAATAAAAGTAAAAACAAATAATGATTGAAAAAAAGTAACCATATTATAATTTTCAAAATATTCAACTTCATCTCATTACCAATACATTAACAAAGGAATGTCAACTAAATCAATCACTCTATTTTCTGAATTGATAAGTTCAGTGTTTAATTTTAATACTAGTGTAGTACTCAATGCTTTTGAGAGAAACATAACAAGGCACATGCTTCCACGTACTTCTTGTAGAAGTACCTGCTTTATGGAAAGCAACGGTAAAATTATTGGAGTAGTTATACGTCTTCTCCATTGCGCTGTCGGAGCTATCACTGCAATGAACTTGTAGTAGAAAGAGATGTGGAAATTCTTTAGAACCGTAAATTGGTTTTACAGTCTGTTAAAATGTTTGAACAATCTTGAAGGCCATTGTAACTGACAATTATCAAAAGGGAATTTTCTGTCTCTAAGAAATGGAAAGCAAATGATTTCCTGAAATTGTAAATGTACCAGAGTCTGAGCTCTTCACTTGCCAGTTGCAATGAGCTAGAATAAAATATTGTAGTCTAAGGCGTGTCTAAGATGTGGGGTCTTGGTACAATTAAGTCACCTTGGATTATAACCCAATGGCCATACCCATTTGAATAAGACCGAATCAGGAGCAAGCCAACTTTGGCAAAAACTGAGTTCAAATCATTCAATACCCTCATCCAATAATCACCAAATCTTGAAGGTTCTATTTGCTATATATTTCTGAAACCCTTCCTTTATTTCTTGAACACTGTCAGATTCTCATCACCTCACTTCTGGGTTACTACAGCTGCCACCTGCTAGTCTTCTTGCCTCCAATTATACTTACCTCCAGAATGCTGGCAGAATGACTTTTTTTTTGGTGTTTTGTTGTCCCTCCAACTGATCTCACCATCTGAATTTCTTCATGTGCCAGTAATAATCTAGTCCTATGAATAATTCTTCAATTCATCTTCTACCAATCTCCTCTCTTCCTTTCCTATCTTCTAGCTTCTTCATTTGTTGTTTTTGGAATGGAATATTATTTTATTTTATTTTATTTTATTTTATTTTATTTGCCAGTAAGCCTTTTGATATATTTTGTCATCTTCGTGGCACTGTCTGTTCTTTCTACACTTTACCTGCTTATCTCTTGCTCTTCCTTCTGATCTAGGTTTGATATGCCTTTCTCATGGCTTTGAAGAAGTCTCTCCTAATCACCCACGAATATATCGTACTGTGTCCCATCCCAATTGCCATATTACAAATACTCCTGTTTAGGTTGTCTTTTTTATGATCTGTGTGGGGGAACTCTGATGTTTTAGGACTTCCAGGACCAGCCTATAATTGTTCCTAAAATGATGAGTGATTCCAGACCTCAGAGCACAGGGTGGGTGCCTCCTCCCGAGCAACTCACTGGATACTGAAGTTGACAGATTTAAAGTGGGCACTGAAACTTCTAGAGCAGCTCCAGCTAGAGGTCAGCGAAGGAAAAGAAAAACCTGAGGCATATCTCAGATACAATTTTATAGCTCATTCAGTCACAGATGGCCTGAGAACACACACACCTTTACGTGTTCCTGTGTATAGTTCTTTCCATCTATAAAATCATCATCCTACCTTTATGGCTCTCTCCCTAGGGGAGGCCCTGTAAGGATTCATGCATTCATTTTTGCAAAGTATTTATTGATACGTTTTGAATGAAGACACTCTATGAATACAAAACATTTTTTTGTCATTAGTCCAGATGCCCTACCACAGTCTAACCTATTTGATTCTGTGCTACCAAACAGCTGCCAGCACCCACCAAGAGCATCTGGTTCCATTTCCTGTTGGCAAGGGCCCCATTAGCAGTAAAACAGCTAATGCCTTTTAGATGGCCTCATGATTACAGCTTTTACTGGGTACCTCAGGTAATTGAGTTAATAAATTTAATTGCCAGTGCTGACACTTCCTCCCACCTGCCTCCATCCTTAACTTCTTTCCCAGCTCCTCTTCGTCGCCTCTCAAAAAAAGAAAAAAAAAATTGCAGAGAAACCATGAATAAGAACATGCATCTAATAGGACAGGTGACCTCACAAAACACTTCTGAATGACTTCAAAATGTCACTAGGCCCACCCCAGTTTGTTTATAGCTGCATGTGGTGCCATGACTCACATTTACTACCCTTTTCCTTTCAAGCTAATTTATAGAACTGTCCACACTACATCAAGCAATACCCAGAGTATATAGTGTATTGCCACAAAGATTTCCAAAGCAATATTTATAGTTGCATAGGAGAATATGGGCATAGATTTCTGGATCTCTCAACTAATAATTCATTTACTACATTGTGAATCATGATGAAATATTACATATTACACAATAAAACAGCAACAGAGAAGAGACTATTGAAAACTGATATCTTCTCTTGCAAGACATTTTTAAGATCTTGCTGAAGAAATAACAGATCATGGATTGGAAAAACATGTAAATAGGTATTTCTCTCAGAAAGACAGTCTCCTGGACCAAATCTGGGTATTTTGTTGTTGTTACTCTCAGAAACTTCCTGGCATTATTGTTGACTTAGGTCATATGCCTAAATTACTCTTTATTCCCTCAAATTAAATATTTTATGGCT
Organism: Lemur catta; assembly: GCF_020740605.2. Taxonomy (NCBI): domain Eukaryota; kingdom Metazoa; phylum Chordata; class Mammalia; order Primates; family Lemuridae; genus Lemur; species Lemur catta. The sequence continues at coordinate 68,714,564 of NC_059139.1, forward strand.
TCGTAAAACAAAAGGTCTTATTCTCATCTCTGCCTAATTAAGAGAGGTTGGTTGAGATATCAGGGATTCAGATGGTCAGCATCATACTATAATATATGCCACCAAAGGTGTATTATCCAGATTGCTTTCATGCCTGACTCCAGCTCAGTGACCTTTTAAATTTCTTCTAATGATTGCCCAGCTCCCAGTCCCTCCGTTATTTCTCTGTGTAGTTTTGCTCTCAGCATTCAAAATATAAACGCAGATCAGAGGTGGATATGATATCCAAGAGGGCACAGGTAATTAATAATTTCCATATCAAGGATTATATTATCACATTTAATCCTCACATCCTGTAAGGCAGTAGTTGTCAACTCGGGGAAATTTTTCCCCACAGGGTACATTTGTCTATATCTGGAGAAAAAAACTTTTTTGGTCACAACTGAAGAAGTACTACTGACACCTAGTGGGAGAAACTAGGGATACTGCTAAACTCTTATAAAGTATAGGACGGCCCCCATCACAAAGAATTATCTGGCCCAAAATGTCAATAGTGGTTAAGTTATCATTTCCATTTTACAGAAGAGGAAGCATAGGCTTGGAAGGCATAATGGACCTGCCCAGCATCGCTCAGATTATCAGTGGTAGAGCATAAATTCAGACCTAGGTTTATCTAATTCCAATTTCCAGTCTCTTTTCTCAGGGCAAAGTAGCTTCCAGAGGCTTCTGGACACAAAGAGGGACACAGAAGAGTGGGTGCTTTAACTGCTACGCACCCAAACCACATTATGTCAAGAATGTTTTCTCTTAATGATCATTAATATAGAAGTGACATACCTGTGATCATCACAGAAGTTTGCCACAGTCTGTAGTGCAAGTACACGTGTGATCCTCTGGCTACAAATTTCTACTTGAGGATGTCATGGTGGCCCATCTACAAAGTGCAAATGCATCAACAGAAGTCATAAATGGTGGATCAAAAATGACTCTGCAAGTGCAATTTTATGTGAAGAAAATGGCAAAAAATGTATAAAACACAAAGGTCAGTTACTATTGATAAAGTGATACACCAGGTTATAAGCTGAAAGAGAAATAAGAGATGCCGAGACATAGCAAGAGCCAGAAGATGACAAGAACATATAATTCCAAAGAGCTTTCTATAGGTTTCTTATAGGGAATTCTGGTGATGAGTCGTTTTGCTTTTGTCATCAGGGCTCCCAATAAATTAAAATTTCATACATTTTATTATTTCTTAATGCTTTTTGCCATTCATAAAAACGTGTGCATTGCAAAATCTAAATTTGGATATGAAAACTAATTAATTCTGTTTGTTTAAATTCAAATATTTGTTTTAGAAAATGTTTTCTTTTCACTTTTGAGTTAAACCCAGATGTTTTCAATAAATGTCAGCTGATATGCATAATTTATTTATGTTAAACATATAATAAACTACAAACATTTTCTAGGGTCCTTAGGTTTTTCATTTTTTTCCCTGTAATTTGTATTCTAGAGTCATTTAGTGTGCCTAAAAAAAAATTTTTTTTTTCCTGCATTGTTTCCATTTAGAGTTAAGATATCTAACTTCTGATAATTCGTTTGGATTGGGAAAGTCAAAGCAGGAATGGGTGGAGGACAAGACTAACCATCCAGAGTTGGGCCTCCCTCAGGGCACATGAGAAAAGATATAACAAAGCCAAGCATATCCATATCAAAGACCAAAGGTAAGACAGAGGTTGATTCAGCAAGGTGAGAACCAGGAAACTAGCCAGATAAAAATATCTAACCTGAGATGGAGACTGAGAACCAAAATCCACAAAATGAGGTGACTGTAGTTAAAGGCAGAATAATATTCAGAAAAAAGCAGGTGTGGGCCATGGGAGGCCAGGACTGGTGCAACCCTAAAATGTCATAGCTGGAATAACCTTTGAGCTGCCTGTGTTCTAAATGTGAAAACTGAGGCCCAGTGTTCTCCCATGTTGTACTTCAAGCAGAGGTAGGGCTTGAACCCAAATCCTTCTCTCTGGTCTCAAACAGAGGAGGAAGATGATCTGAAAGGTTAAAGCCTTCTAAACTATCGATTCAAGGATTGCTAGAGCATTGTGCATTCCAACCCTCAGTTCCACACCTGTGTGCATGTGATAGATTTGGGTTTAATTGAGTCTCTTCTGCCATATTTTGGCTTCGTCTCAATTCTTTAGAGCCCTTAGCTATACTCTTGGCTTCTGCAGATTATGGTTGTGGTCTCACGTCCTTTCCTCGAAATGCCTGATTCCTTGGTTGCTGGGAGCAGCCATCCACCAGTCCTTGCATGCTCTTCTGCCACCTAGAGGCTTAAATAAGTACTACCTCAGCTGCTCTGGGACACTATGACAAGGTACTATGTGTAGATATTTATGAAATCTTTTCATTTCTAACAATTTTTTCCTCACATTTAAAGCAAAATAAGTGCATAACTTTTTACTGACACTATTTTCAGTCATTAAGGATGGTTCTTAGCCCTCTACTAAATTTTCAGGTCCCAAATAATCCTGGAATTTCTGTCCGATCACCAGGTATTTAGAAAACCATGAAATCTTATTTTGTATGGCATAAATTTAAAAAAGTTTGGTATGCCAGAAATAAAGTGGATCTGAGGGGAAAAAAATAAAGCCTTCCCATTTCTATACCCAGAACTTAGTGGAAAAATAGTTCTCACATACACTTTACTAACTGGCCTACACCTCCTAAACCTTGCTTTTTAACAAGTGGTAAAGAGAAAAGAAAATGTCACCAGATTTAACCAGGTCACCTTTATATTAGGCCAATATATTAATTTTGGGACAATTAAAGCAGGTAGTTAAAGTTCCTGTGGGGAGGTGGTTAAATACCTGTTTCCCTTCTGCCTCAATCTCTTTTTCAATCACTTAATTTATCTCTCTCTCTCTTCCTCCCCATGTATGTATACATGAAAATATACATAAATATATATTTAGAGTAGAGCATAGATGAATGGGAAGAAAATAATTCAATTGTTCTGGCACATACACCTGCACATGTACCTCTATTCTTTGGAAATGGCAGAGGCAAGTAGAAAAAGTATCGTGAGATTTTCAAATCATTTTTGAAACAGATATCCTATCTTAAAAATTGAATACATGAATCAGATAAAAGCTTAAATTAGTTTCTAACTTTCACCCTGTCCAGACTCTGAGCAGTTCTCTGGAGCCGTGGGAATATCTCAAAGCACAGATGGCAACCACTGGCAGAGTGGAATGTACAGGCACTAAAGTGACACAGACCTGGGGATAAGTCCAAGTTATTAGTGACTTTGAGGATGTTGTCTCTCCTTTTAAGATTCATCTTTGAAAAACAGCAAGAAAGACTCACTCCTTATGTGACAGCTTACACTAACTTTTCATTGAAACAGACTTCCATTGATGGAATTCCCAATGCCGATATGTGTAATTTCTATGATGTTCCAAAACTCGCAAACCAAGGGAACAGAAAGAATTTGGTATGTAAGAGCACCTGCCTGGATCCATCCTCTGTCCTGGGGGAAGTTATGGAATGTCCCATAGCCAATGGGCCTAAACAGCTGTATATAATCCTGTCTCAAGACTTAGGTCCTGTGTACTGTGGCTGAGGCACTACTCCTTTTGTCACTCCCATTCTGTGCAAGGTTCTTAACAAACCCAAGAACCTCACTCACTCTTGGTGAAAAACCTCACGTATTTTCTGTAGATGATGGTGTTATCACAATGTCAGACAGTACAGAATCTGTCAAGCAAGATAACAAGAGGAAAAAGAGCCCAAGTGTTCCAAATAAGCCAAGACACAGATTTTCTAGCAAGAACTTTAGCCTGCATGATTTCTACGTTTCTACTAGTGCAGCACTATGATGATAACTTCTCAGTTAAGATGGGAAGAAAAATTACTGTTACATTTCTACCAGCAATAACTCTTCAAGGATGGTTCTTTGACTTTCTGATAATTTTTTTATCTTTCCAGAAATAATTTAATGATATTTAAGCACATACATGTAGATATTATTTTTCTCCTTTTCACACAAATGGTAGCAAACTGTACATATTGTTCTGATTCTTGTTCTTTCCACTTAAAATATATTGGCATTCGTTTAAAGTCATGTCAATGTTTTAAGGAAGCTTCTTCACTTAAAAATAAATTTTTTAGGGCTGCATTGTATGTGGCTGTACAACAATTTATTCAACCCATTCCCTATTGGTAAATATTTAGGTTTTCTCCAATTACTTGCTCTTACAAACACTGCTGTAATGAATAACATTAACTCATTTCACCCATATGAGGGCATGTATGTATTAATACAATAAATCCCTAGAAGTAAAATTGATAGTTCACAAAGTATGTATATCTATAATTTTGATGCATATGGCTAAATTGCCTTTCATGAAGCTTAGCAATGTAGGAGAATGCCTGTTTATTCATACCTTTATGAACACAATGTATTATCAAATGGTTTAATCTGTGCATGTCAGATACATAAAACAATGGCATATCAGTAAAATCTTAATTTGTATTTATATATTTCATTTCTATAACATTATATGGCTCTTCTTAGTATGTGCCAGAACTGTCATAAGCACTTTACAAATATCAACTCATTTAACCCATTTATCAACTCATTCATAGCTACCCTAAGAGGTAGGTTCTAGTACTACAGTCCTCAATATATTGATATGAAAATTGAGGCACACCAAGTTAAGTGACTTATACATGATCAAACAACTAGTAAGAGGAGATAGAACCAGGATTAGAAAGTTTGGTTCCAGAGTCCATGCTCTTATTTGAAGTGAGGTTGAACATCTTTTTATGAGTTTAAGCATCATTTGGATTTTCTCTCTGTGAATTCTCTTTATATCCTTGATGTATCTTTTTAAAAAACGGATTTATGAATTTTATTCATTAGGAAAATTTGCTCTTTGCCTGCTTTTCCAAGTTTATCTTTTGACTTTTGCCTTTACTTATGGTAGTTCATTTTTCATGTAGGCATTTCTGATTTTTATGTAGTCATATTTATCAAGAACTTGGTTTTGATCAAAAACGTATCTGTGTACTCCAAAAATAAAGCAAGCTTTAAAGAGAGAGGTAGAGGAGAACTATCACAGCTTCATTTTAGTCTCTGACTTCTTGTCCAGCTCCTCATTTGAATCATTGGTATAGGCAGAAACTTGCAGTGCTACCTAGAGAAAAATAAATTCTTCTTTCGCCAGAGTATAAGTTATCTCTGTGGATGAGTCCAAAAATTTCCTCTCACTAGCTGGATTTCACAAGGTACAGCAATTTTACTTTATTTATTTATTTATTTTTGATGGAAGGGCATAACATGGGTGATAATTGGACTTCTTTCCCCATTTTTATTCTTGGTAGGCATCTTTAGTATTTAACAGGCTAACAAAGAAATAGTGCTGACTTTATGGAAACCTTTAGTTTAAGATCCCATTGGCTGTGTATTATAATACAGAAATTTGGGCTGCCTATGAAACAAATCAATTCTACTCAAATATATTACTGAGTATTATTAATGTTTATGCTTCTTCTGATAGTGAGAATTGTAGTTCATTTAAATGTGTTCATATGTATATAATCTTTAAGCACGTATCTCTTTGATCTGCAGAAAGACAATTTCTGTCACTAAGAGCAACATTTAACTCCCTCCTATGCCAAAATAGAAATGTTTTCTCCACATACAAAATACTGGAAAACACAGAAAACTCAATCTCATTAAAGAAGCCCAAATATACTTTAAGACCTTGAGTATAACCTTAGTATTGGCATATGCAGCTGAAAATGCATTCATATGACAATGTGATATATGTCAAGAGTTACAGAGTGGATCATCCATTTGATTTACTTTGCCCTTTAGGTATAAAACTATCAAGAGTTTCTTGATATAAAGCCCAGTGGCTACCAAAAACTACACATATATTCTTTCTCAATTTTTTAAAAAATGAAATGGTACAATGTATATTAGAATAAGTGAAATTCTAAGACACGGAGGGCAGCTCAGGTTTGAAGCCTCCAGTAAAACAACAGAGCCATGAGGACTGCCGGGGAGTTGTACAGTGTTTTGGTGAAAAAAAATGGTGGTCGAGATACTTCATTTTACAGAGGAATAAAGTGAGATCCCAAGGTCATAATGTTAGTAAATGGCAGGACTGAGCAAACACTGAAATCTCCAAAATCTTACCCCAATGTTTCTTATGATCTTTCAATAATTGCTTCTGCCCATCTTTCTATATTGCCATGAAATTATGAAATTACTGATTATGAAATTATAACTCCTTTTCTGTAGCTTCTTGTATTACTTATAAAAAAGAAAACCAAATGATTCCTTCTGAGTATTCAACAAGGAAATTAAAAAAACACAATACCTATAAACCTCCCCAGTCCCCAGCCACTGCTATGCCCCACCAGAGTACTTTGGGCAGCAGAGGAGGGAAAAGGGAGCGGGGAGAGGTACAGGTAGATTATAAAGGGCCATCCTCATACACTGTCCATCCTATGCTGTTCCATTCAGCCCATCCAAGGGGATGATTTGGGGTCAGCACACTGAATGCCAGTGCCAAGGACATAGGCATGCCTTATCCTCTTCTTCATGCTGAGGTAGCTTTACCACATCAGCATTTCTTTATCAGGCCAATAGTGTCCAAAGCCAAGGGCATCCTACTGATCCTGTAATGTACTTTGTATGTCCACATTCCAGGGCCTCTGGGATTCTGGGAAAACTTAATGGGTGTGGACAATCACCTTTGATTTCCAGACTGGGAATTACATAAGTAAGAGAGTGGTTTTGACACTGACTAAAGCACAGGGCATTAGTTGTTAACTTAAGACATCATTGAGAGATGGGCAGTCCCAAGGTATTTTCAGGAACTCAGTGATGTCTTCATCAGTGCTCCCCTTCTGGTGATGAAGTCTTTCTCCTCTCTTCATGAAAAGAGAGCTGTCAGCCTACAGCATCATGGCTTCATGCCACAGCATCTGAGCTAGAAACTGAGGGCATTCTCCTCAAAGGTCGCTCCCTTCATAAGAAAGAAAATGTTTTCCAGAAGTTTCTCAGCAGACACCCTTTTCCATTTCATTAACCCCTATCCCAGGCAATAGTGAAAAACAGTAACATAAATTAACTCAATATAGTTTGATAAATCAGGATTTACTCTCAGAAATGAAACCATGGCTTTGTGAAGAAAATTGGTTTTTGGTTAGCAAGAAAGAAGGGTAATATATTGTCTCCCAAATTGAGTTATTTCTTCACCCCTGCCAGCAGCAGGCAGAATCTCTCAGGAATATTCTAACCCTAGTCTAGGCTCAGCATGCAGCATCTGGAGGTCATTATAGATATTAGACTCCTATAGTCCTACAGCAGGTCCACTGTGGATTTCTTTGGCCTAGAAGTGCCCTTCACCTGCATATAATCCAAAATCCTCATAGAAACACAACCTTATGTTTGGAATCACTGCACGATCAGCATTTCAGTACCTGCTACTCACAGAGCATCCATCAGCAAGGCCCTGACCCTGCTTGCATTTTGCGTGCACATTTGTCTTGTTTAGGAAGAACTGAAATCTATGAGTTCCATATTCTCGCTCAAAAGATGGGCCCCATTTATGTCCCTGTGCTTGTTTGAGAGCTGCTGAGCCACTGCTTGACAACTTCCTATGCCTTCTATGAAGCATAAAAATGTATCATGGGGTCCTACCTATGAGACATAGCAGACAATGCCATTAAAAAGCATCAACAGGAGCCGAGCGCATAGCTATGGGGTTCTCATTCTTTATTCAGTGACGGTTAGCTCCAGGAAAGGCCTGGTGATGAGGCACGGCCTGGTGACTGGCCTAAGCTACTTACCCCTTAAGCTTTCAAAAGTGAAAAAGTACAATCTTTGACAAAATTAAAGAGGCACACAGAATGAATTACTCATCCACAATTCTTCATGGCCTTTCCAATATGCTTCACACCACCACTGGGAAACCTTGGGCTGGACAGGTGAAACCTTGGGCCGGGGAAAGTTCCATTCTTTACATTGCACAGGAAACCAATAATCCCTTCCCTCTCCATACTGGATAATGCTCCTCAAATCAAGAGGTGGAATTTTATCTCCTTCTTCTTGAATATGGCCTGGCCATAATGACCTGTTTTCCTTAGAGAACATGGCAGAAGTGACTGTATATGATGTCTAGGGCTAGATTATAAGAAGTTTTGCTGCTTCTACTTGGGTCTCTTGTGACATTTGTTTTGCAAAACTCATTCTAGAGTAAGTCAGCCATCACTAAGAACTCTGACTTTCCTGAGATTGCTATAATGTTAGGAAGTTTGAACTAGACATGTGGAAAAGCTGCAAGGAGAGAGTTAGATAACCAACCATCCTCCAGCTGTTGCAGCCAATCTCACTGCAGTGCTAAATATGGAAATGAAGAAGTCATCTTAAGTTTTCAGCTTAGAAAACTCTAGATGATTCTTGCTCCAGCCATCATACAACTACAAATGTATGACAACTCAGGTAAGAATTGCCTAGCTAAGCTCAACCAACCCACAATATTGTGAGAGATAATGGTAAATTGCTGGCTAAAGTCATAAAGTTTTGGGGTGGTCAGTAATGCAGCATTAGATAACCAAAACGCTGAACCCAAGTATTACTTTGGAGGATTTATTTTCAACAACAAGGCAGAGAATCTGCTCTATCATGATCAATATGACTATATACAACTAAGATTTGGTTCCTAGATACTATGTTTCTTAAAGTAGATCTATAAACCCTCCAAGTCTGAAATAAGATCGGCACTAGCATAAACACATCAGCTTGTCAAGCATTCAGCAGGCCTTCCTCTTCCACTGGGGAAAAAATAGTTTTCTTCATATAGAATAAAAAATTTCTCCCTACTTTTGCATTTCTGTGGCCTCAGTGAAGCCACCAGTCAATATAAAAACCAATAGTCAGTGATTCCCATATCTTAAAATATAGTTCTTTTAAAAATCCTATTTCCACAGTGCCAACCACCTCATACACTTTCAGAAAGATAAGTTCCCACCAATTGTCAGTGATTTACTGTTCTCCACCAGCAATTATCCTCAAATATTGTGCTTGTGTTATGATGTCCCTGCCAGACAACCACAACCACTGTAAATGCTGAAAGAATCTGCACACATTTTCAGTAAAACTAAATTAGAATACTTCTCAGACTAGTACTTCCATGATATCACCAGCCTGGGATTAATCTCCTGTGTACTCTACTGGCCCTGATGCATTGCTATCTCACACTTTATTTCTCTTAATCATTTGCATGGGTCCTCCCTTGCTATAACAGCTCCTGCCAACCACTATGTTTATGTGCTTTCACTCCTGGGAATTGTCAAGCCCCATTGTTTTTAATGGAAATTCCAGTTTTTAAGATGTTCTTCAATGCTCTCCAATTTCAAGCCCATCTGTATAACCTATACACCCCCACCCCCTTGATTTATACTTCTGGATTACATCAAATGAGAAATACCTCAAAGAACAACCACATTGCTGTAATACTTGCCAATACACAGCCAAGTCACCTTATTTACCATCACAGAATTCAATTTTTAAAATAATTATACCAGGACTCCATAATTCACAGAAACTATGGCTAAATACATCGCACTAATAACAACAGCTTTTCAAAAATCTCTTGGTCAGGATGCCCATTCTGCTATTTAGCAAACATTTATTGAGTATTTACTTCATTTGCAGGGGGAGTTGGAGTCCAGAAGTACCACAAGCAGAAAAGGCAAGCTAAATTTGTTTTAAAGATCTAAGTTTAGAATATCAGAGAGAGAAAAATCTCAAAGCTAAATTCAGTGGCCGTGAAGTTGAATTAAAATAAAGGTCCTAGAGCAAAGTGTGCATGTTACAAATCTGTCCCATTGGCCATTCCTGGTTTCAGGATGTTCTTTAAAAACAGCAAAAGAATCATACCAAATGAAAGCTTCTGAGGATAAGGCCTTGCTATGTTGGCAATATACAAAATATTCACAATATTAGTAAAAACCACTATCAATATAGTATTCTAGGTAATCAATACAAAATCAAATTGTTGAAGTTAATATAAAAAATAAAATTCTGTTTTATAGCATTTTCTATTCCTTTTAAACTCTCCCTTAAGAAAGAAAAGACAAGTTTTCTTTAAAATTTATTGGATGAAGTTGGAAGTTTATTGTTGTGTTGATCTTTTGCACTCAAATAATTTTCAGTATTTGTCTAAACAAAAACATTGTCTTCACATGGATCCATCTGATTTGACAGTATAATCCTTCTCACCATAACAATCAAGCTGGAGCTTGATTTCACCACTTAAGTGAAAATTGGTTTTCTAATGGAAAAATGCATCATAATTGTGTCGATAAAATTCCTGAGCAAAACTACTCAGCAATGCAAGATTCAATACCAACTCTTCACTTTGCAGAATACCTATGCAAATTGCTTCCTAGGAAACCAACTGTTCCATTGTTTTGTTTTATGTTTTTTTTTTTTTCTTTCCTTATACTAGGTCTTTTCTTATTACTCAATCTTTATGAGCTGGCTATTTAATTCAACAGTTAACAAAGATTGGTACTTAGTACTGTAACTGAGAATGCCACTAATTAATTTTTAATCTTTCTTTTGAGGGCATAAATGTTTCTCCCTCTAATGTATATTAAAAAATTACCTTTAGCTAAGCCACAGTTGTGGTAACTGAATGCCAATGTCATTGATATTTCCAAAGAATACTAAGAGAAAACATTTTTCTGTCTCTTTCTCTTCTAAACATTAACTCCTTTGTTAGTCTCTATATTTCAGTTATTTAACATCTCGAACAGTGAATGGAAAGCACCACACCATCAAATACATTACATCTTATAGTCTCTGAAGTCTCAAATCACATTAGATAATATGTCTTTCTGTCTCAGTTGCCATAGGAATGTTGGAGATAAAAATATTCCATTAATCAACTAAGAATTTAACTATTCTTAAGCAGTTGTGAAACCAGTTAAACTCTTTTCAGAAACAATAAAGAATCTAGATCAGCACTCCAAAAAAAATATAATGTGAGCAACAAATGGAAGCCACATATGTAATTTTTAACTGTCTAGTAGCCACACTTAAAAAATAAGAAGAAACTGTTGAAATTATTAAATAATTTTAACGATGTATATTTACCCAATATTTCCAAAATATTATCAATTCAATTCATAAGCAATATAAAACTTATTCTTAAGGTACTTTACATACTTTTCAAATTAAGCCTTCAGAGTCTAACACGTTGTTTTACATTTAAGGCATATCTCAATCTGAAATAGCCATATTTCAATTGCTTAGTGGCCTCATGTGGCTTGGCAGTGATCTCTAAAAGTATATGACCAAGAAGACCTGTCTTAATAGAGACTCATTGCTCTCGAACTACTTATGAGAGATCAGAAATTCTTAATAAAGTTCCGTAAAGCTCAGTCATTTTTAAAAGCCTAAGCAATTAATGGAAAATAATTTTTTCTTTTAGGGAACTTCCATGAGCCACGAAAGATGACTCAACTTAATGTGTGTCATGAAAAGTTCACATCATACCTTTCCATTCCTATTTATTTAGCCCTAATTTTATGGGTAGATGAAAAAAAAAATCTCATATTGGAAGGGATTCCTCTCAATTACTTATTTTGAGAGAACTATTATCTAAGCTATTTTCCTCTCACTTTACTTGCCTACCTTATACCAAACATTTGATATTTTCTTCCTTGCTGCTTCCCTTTAACCAGATTAAACTATGATTTAGAATAAGATATAGCCTCACAAATAATACTGTTTACATTTTTTCAGCTTTATTAAGGTATAATAAATTGCAAAAATCACTATACATATTCATATATTATAGATTTGCAATGTAATTTTTATATATATTACATTATATATATTATTAATATATGTATAGTGAAATGATTCCCACAATCAAGGTAAGTAACATATCCATCACCTTACATAGTTACCTTCTTATGTGTATATATGCGATGAGAATACTTAATATCTACTCTCTTAGTAAATTTCAAATGTACAATACATTAACTATAGTCACCATACTGCACATTTGATCTCCATAAATTATATATTGTTTCTCAGCTTTTTGACTAAGATCAAGTGCAGAAATTATACATTTTTGTACAAATTTGGGCTCTTTGAAAACCATTTCCCCATTTCTTCTACCATGTAACTATTTGTAGCCATCTTTCTACTTCATATTTCTTTGTTTTTAACTTTTTTAGATGCCACATATAACTGAGATCATGTAGTATTTGTCTTTCTGTGTCTGGTTTATTTCACTTAGTGTAATGTTCTCCAGGCTCATTCATGTTGTCACAAATGGCAGAATTTCTCTCATTTTTAAGGCTGAATAGTATTCCATTACATATATATGTATAATACATATTTTACTATATTTTTAAATAAAATGAAAAGGATGGCTGGTTACCATTATAAAATCTGACAAGGTAATTTATATTTTACTGAGAAAAATGTGTTCTGTGTTTATGTGCTTTCTGCTTGCAATTGCTCACCACCGTGAAGGATAAAACGGCCTCCCAGCAGAGATAAAATAATCATTTCACAACTGTGCCTATTTTTGCCCAGTCTTCAAATTGTACCCCAAGGCAGTTACATTAATATCATAGGAGAAGAAATTAATGTTATCTCATGGAGTGAGAAGGAGTTTGGAGACCTACCCATGGTAAGTGAAACAGTTTGTACATTATGAAAAGGGATGTTTAAAATTCACAAAACACCCATTTTAAATTTTGACCCATCCTTTCAGAAGCATCCCATTTCACCATACTCCAAAAAGTATAATTATTTCCAAGTGATTTTTTCATGGTTTCTTTTAAAGTTTTCTGAGCATTAGGAAAGTAAAGATAATTGTAAATAAGCATTCAATTTCCATGTTAAACTTTTTTAGGCCAAATATCTTCTTCCCTCTTTTTTCAAACCAGTAAAAAAAAGTTCTATTCTATTTGGGAAATAAGCTGGTTTTAGTTTCCAAGAATGGCACATTTTAGCTTAATGTCTTCAAGAAAGCAGTAGTTAGAGAGCAAAAACATTGATGGTTGAGAGAAGTAGTAAAGCCTAGAAATAGAAATAAACAGAGTGATTCCTTTACTATTTATTTAAATTTAAGGGACAAATAAATGTCATGTTTGGACTGGGTTCCTTTCATGATTTCAACCAAGCTACTCATGTTTAGGTTCGGAGCTGCCTGAGTGGGATAGTTTCTGACTGGCCATTGTATTAATGATTCTTTTTTTTTAATGCTATAATGTATTGAGCATCCATTAACCCTTAAATTTCCTTATCACAGCTGCTGAATCCTTCAGTCTCTTCACTGAAGTTAAAGTTGCTAAATCATCAATGACTTTGATATCAAATTTAAATTGGCTTTTCTAAATGTGTCCTCAATGGAATACTGGTCATAAAATGAGGTGGAATAGGAAGAATACTCATCTTCATTTTCCCTAAAGATTTTCCTCAATATGTTGTTTTAGCCAAGCATATGTAAACACCAAGAACTGACAAAGGTCTAGTCAAGTTTATGCAAAAGCTAGAACTGACACAGCTTCACGTCACCTTGGGAAAACCAGTGTTTACTGATAAAATATATGATGACTAGACAACGAAAATTTTCACAAATTGTGACAACTCTTTCTTTTTAGTGCCTGGAGAGTGTATTTGCTTCTTGTGTGTGGTTCTCCTGCCTCTGTAAGACAGTTTCTGCTTACTAAGAGGTTTTCCTCCCTTGTCATGTATACTTGACCATAACCCATTTTCAACCCTATTTCTAAATCAAGTAATTGCTCAGTCAGAACAGTTTCTGGATCAGCTGCCTCAGTCACTGAATAAAACACAATTCCAGATACTCAAGGGATTAATCTGAATGGTCCAATTCATCTTTGTGCAAAATGTATGTATATATAGACAATAATATTCTGACATTCCCACATGCCTCTAATTTAATTCCTGACAGTAAATAATGAGTGGTTATATGGCACATTAGGTAGCAGGACCTATGTGCAGAAATTTACCCCAAAGTGAATGTGACCTAGTGCAGGCATAAACTATGAGCACTGATAAAATAATGGTACATCTATTTACAAGACTATTGGAGATTTTTTTCACATAAATGTGAAAAATAACTATAAATTCAAAGTATAAATCTTCAAAGTATTAATACTTGAGGCTTATTGCTTTATAAAAGCAAAGAGTTCTCATTTGCTACCTTGCCACTTGTAAAGGAATAATCTCACAATTATATTAATATTACTGTTCTCTCTCTTTGTTGTTAATGCATGATACTAGAGCATAGTAATCCTTTTGAAATGTTCTCTACCAGATATAAGTAATAGGGAAGAAGAACAGGAGAATCAACCTTTCACTCAGAAAATTTAATGTCTGAATACAAAAGATGTTCATATGTAATGAATGTAAAAAGTACAGTCTGCCCTACGGAGGCAGGCATTTGAGAAGCTCAATGGAGTATCTTTCTACTCTTAAGATCTGATCACTGTGAGACAGAAATTCTGGGAAGTAATTCAGGACCTACACAAGTAATTCAGGAAAATAAGCCATTTGTCCAAGGTCATATTTCTAAGGAAAATAATATTCAGATTATTAATGATATAGCTAAAAATGCTACATATGTAATAATCATATTTATATATTAAAATATAAGTTTATTTAAATACATTTAAAGAACAACCAATTTTTATAATTATGTTTGAATTTCTTCATTATTAACATTAGAAACCTAAAAAATTGGTAGTGTTTTAGACCTCTCTTGGCTTCTTTATACTATCAGGACTCATGTACTTTCTTATTCCTGGCTCCTTAAGTCTTAAAATATCTCCAGACCTACATGGTATTATGAAAGGAGATACTTGTTTTTCTCCTGGGTCCACAGTGTGAGAAGGGAAGTTGCACCCTTGAATTCATAGCAATGGCAGTAGTAATCAGAGGAAAAACTCTAAAGGAGCTGATCTATAACCACTTGATGTCCCTCTAGTTCTACCTCTTGGTAACCTAGAATCACTATTACTTAGAGATTTTGCTACTTCTCAAATTATGTTTAATGCCTTCTCAACATAATGACACATTTCTGCAATATGAAATCTTGTCCTCAAAAACATTTTATCCAATTACTTATGAAGAAGAAGCAAATTTTTAACATTAATATTTAGGATGTACCTAAGTTATAAATTATATTTGGCTTTTGCTCTTTTAAGAGTAATTAATAAGATATAAATGATGACTTTATTTTTAGTCAACTAAACTGTCCATTTCCATGAAAAACACTAACACAAATAAAAAACATAATTTTATCACTGCTAAGATTGCCCATTTCATGTTAGGATGCATGTTAAGACATTGCATCAGCCTCCCTTTATTAATGCATTTCATATCTATGAATTCCAAATCTCTTTTACTTGAGACAAATAGTACTATAGGAAACAATTCAATCATCCAGTGTTGCCATCTGCTAAAACTTATCTCTGTCAAGTGACCATAACTGCCTATGGATGACATGATCACACTTTACTTTTCCTTTATAAATTAAGGAAGACTAAATAAAAAGGTAAAGTGAAGAAGATGTTAGCAGCTGAGAATGGAGACCTTCTTGAAACTGCTTCTGACCCTCTTAAGTCATATTTGACACATTTTCCCCCTGTGTATTTATTGCTTTATAACTTATTAATGCCAAGTTGTTATGCTATTTAGTTTGATTTAATTTGATAGGAATAACAATAATTGTTTTAATATTATATTTTTAATATTCTAGATTTTTGAGGTGTGGCAATTAAAATTTGTGTTTAATGGATTCACTCATCCTTAAAAATAAGAATAACAATTACAGATAGATTAATTATATGCATTTCACTAAAATATATTAATGTCAGGAAGAATCATTATATGCATGAAGACTTTATTATACATTTAATATTATTCAAGTTTTTGGTATACTCTGGTCTCTTCAGCATTAATAGCCCTTTCCTGTCTTGATAGGAATTTATCCAATTATAGAGATACAGAATATGCTTCAGCTCATTAAAAAGAAGGAACACTTACTCCAGCAAATTTTAATGTGTTTGACGCTCCTCTTTCAAATGCAGCTGATTTTTTCCTTTATATGAGTTTTTTATTCTTATTATAAGTATTAAATTCTCTAGTTGTACAAAATGGCATACCACACTTTTCCCTCTCCTTTTAAAAATAAAGAACTGAGCACTGAGTTATTTTCAGTAATTGTGGGTTATGTGTAAGAGAGTGGATATAATTTTTTAACACTTTGAAAAAAATCATGAAATGTAAAGTGGAGCTCCTCCATTTTTAAAATTAAAATATCAGTTACATAAAAGTAACCCTTTGTGAAGAGCTTATAATGTAGTAATCATATCAGTTATCCATTTATTTTTCTCTTAATATTTGAGATTGTATCTTACCTAAAAACATATTGGATTAGAATTTTAGAACTAAATGTTATAAATGATTGAGTTAGCAAATGAAATACTACTGGTTTAATAATCCCAAAAAGAAAACATGGAGAACAAATTGTATGTCAAACCAATTTCTTCTTTCAATAATCTGTTTACATTTCATACTTGTACACTATAACAAATATAATAGAATGTCCCACAGCTATAGGTAACAAAAAGTTTATCAAAATAAGTAAGTTTAATTAAATTTACATCCTATCATGAGAAAGACTGAGATAAAGCTTTATGAAGGGTTATTCTAAAAATTCAAAATATAGTTAAAATATTAGATATTCTCTTTTACTCTAGGCTATCCTCAATGCATTGGTCTGGTTCTCTTTCTATTAGTAACTCCTCTGTTGTCACATCATGGGTGCTGCAGTTCTAGGCATCACAGAAAGACATAATAATGTCCAGTGGAAAAAAGGTACAGTCTTGAACTAAAAATAAAGATAACTTTTCAAGAAGCCTTATAGTTGACTTTCCTTCACATTTCTTCAAACAGAACTGTCATCACTTACCAGTCCTAAATTAATCATCTATAAGAAGTCTGGGATTTTCATGATTAGTTTATAATAAAGCAGAATTACTTCTAAATTGGGGACAGGGCTATTGTATTTTTGGAGTATATAACTGAACAAAATCAAGTTCTATTAATAAAGAAGAAAGGAAGAAATGCCTGTTGGGTAGAAATAGAAATCATGTACTGCCTGGTATATTCACTTCCATATGACTGGTGAAATAACAAGCACCAAAATTGTAGCTAATAAGTTTCTATTTATATCACCATATATAGTATTATTATATACTATTAATTTTATTAATGTTTGGACATAATCTGGAGTTATCTCCAGTAAACAATATGTATTTATTGCATTATCAATATTACCAGTTTGATTCTTGACTGCGTTGCTGTTAATAGAATTATAAAGTTTTCACATAAATATAATGGAATAGAATAATATATAAACATTTGATTACAAGTACACATTTTGAAATTGCATTATTAGGCATAATATTTAACTTGAAGTGAGATTGTGGGGATAAAGGATAATCTGTAAAATGCCAAACACAAAACTTGGCATGTGCTTACATGCAGGCAAATGGATGCTCTATAAATGGGATAAAGGCTGGTACCTGATTTTGTTAATTCCTAAAGTCTTCTTAATGCTCCCATACTTAGTAATATATGGTAGTTCAGCTCACATCTCTTTAATATTTCCTAATCTAAAATCATCATAATTATTTACTTTATAGTCAGTAGGCCAAGCTGTCTTTGCTACATGTTGTATGAAAATATATATTTCTGGGCCATTTTAGTAGTCAGTAATGTAATTACTGGCTGAGGAAAATAGAAAACCCAATAGAATAAACTTGGCAAAAAAATATATTTTTGACTGAGGGGTATATTAATGACTAAGGGCATATGTTCTAAGCACTGTTTGTGATATAACTAAGGGACTTACTTTCTCCAAGACGAAAATAGCAAATTAGATTGAAGAAGTTTGTGTAGAACTTAATGTATTAATGTGTGATTTCATAAACCGCATAAAGCAGAAACTAATTTTCAAATCTATGGTATGTATTTATACATATAATAAGTACTGAGTACGTGGTTAATTGCTTTCCAGAATTTTCAGATGTTCTGAAATATGCATTTCTAGGAATGTGCATGTACTATTGATTTACATATGACTGTATTCTGTAACATTTGCCTTGTTGAATTGATACAGCTATTAGATTAGCTAATTTATTTCTAGAAACAGTTAAGTTAGCCTATTACTGTTGTTTTTCATCAATGACAAGAGATTCCCAGATCAGACAGAAAGAGCATTTTACTCACAGTGCAACAAGACGACAGAGAATCAGCATGTATGATTAGGTTCCTCTTGCTACTAAATTATCTAGAGGGGATGTGCAGGCCCAGAAAGAGGCTGCACTTTTAGCAAGTTGCATTATAAAAGTGGAATATGTTGAACTATCCTTCCACCCTTGGGATGAAAGTTCACCATATATAAATCCATAAATAAGATTCACCACATAAACAGAAGCAAAAACAAAGACCATATGATCATCTCAATAGATGCAAAAAAAGCATTAGACAAAATTCAGCACACTTTCATGATAAAAACTATTAAAAATAGGCATATAGGTAACATATCATAAAATTATAAAAGCCATATACAAGAAACCCACAGCCAACATCATACTGAATGGGGAAAAGTTGAAAGCATTCCCACTCAGAAATGGAACAAGGATGCCCACTGTCACCACTTCTATTTAACATAGTCCTGGAAGCCCTGGCCAGAACAATCAGGCAAGAGAAGGAAATTAAGGGTATCTAAATGGGGAAAGAAGAGGTAAAACTATCACTCTTTGCTGATGATATGATTTTCTATTTAAAAATCCCCAAAGATTCTGCTAAGAGACTACTGGAATTGATAAATAAATTCAGCAAAGTCTAAGATTACAAAATCAATGTACCTATCAGTAACATTCCTATATATCAACAAGAGTCAAGCTGAGAATCAAGTCAAAGACTCAATACTGTCACAATAGCTACAAAGAAAGTAAAATATCTAGGAATATAATTAACCAAGTAGGTGAAAGGTCTCTACAAAGAGAACTATGAATCACCAAGGAAGAAACCTGCAGATGATGTAAATAAATGGAAAAACATATTATACTCATGGATTGGAAAAATCAACATTGTTAAAATGTCCATCACACACAAAGTAATTTACAGATTCAATACAATCCCCATCAAAATACCAATGTCATATTTCATAGATCTAGAAAAAATAATTCTACACTTTGTTGGAACCAGACAAGATCCCGAATAGCCAAAGCAACCTTAAGCAAAAGGAACAAATCTGGAGATATCACTTTACCAGACTTTAAACTATACTAAAAAGCTATAGTAACCAAAACAGCACAGTATGGGCATAAAAAATAGAGACATAGACCAATGGAACAGAACAGGGAACCCAGATATAAAACCATCTACATATTGTCATCTTATCTTTGACAAAACAGACAGCAATATACACTGGGAAAAAGAATCCCTATTCAATAAATGGTGCTGGGAAAACTGGATAGTCACAGGTAGAAGACTGAAACAGGATCCATCTCTCTCACCACTCACAAACATTAATTCAAGTTGGATAACAGACCTAAATTTAAGACATGCAACCATAAGAATTCTAGAAGAAAATGTTGGAAAAACTCTTTTAGATAATGGCCTAGGCAATGAATTTATGAAGAAGACTCCAAAGGCAATCACAACAACAACAAAAATAAAGAAATGGGACCCTAATAAAATTAAAAAGCTTCCAAACAGCCAGGGGAGCAATCAACAGAGCAAATAGATAACCTACAGAATAGGAGAAAATATTTGTATGCTATATATCCAATAAAGGGCTAAGAACTAGAATCTTTAAAGAACTAAAGCAAAACAGCAAGAAAAAAATCAAACAATCCCATTAGGAAATGGGCAAAAGACACAAAGAGAAGCTTTTCAAAAGAAGATAGACTAATGGTCAATAAACATATGAAAAAAGTGTTCAGTGTCACTAATCATCAGAGAAATGCAAGTCAAATCCACAATTAGATATCACCTAACACCAATGAAAATGGCTTTTATCAAAAAGCCCCCAAACAATACATGCTGATGTGGATGCAGAGAAAAAGGAACACTTTCACACTGTTGGTGAGACTGCAAACTAGTGCAACTTCTGTGGAAAATAGTATGGAGATTCCTCAAAGAACTAAAAGTAGACCTACCATTTGATCCAGCCATCCCACTACGGGGTATTTACCCAAAGGAAAAAAGTCATATTATCAAAAGACATCTGCACTAGAATGTTTATAGCAGCACAATTCACAATTTCAAAGATGTGGAATCAACCCAAGTGCCCATAAATTTATAATTGGATTAATAAAATGTGATATATTTATACCATAGAGTACTACTCAGCCATAAAAAAAATGAATTAATACCTTTCACAACAATCTGGATGGAACTGAAGACCATTCTCCTAAGTTCAGTATCACAAAAATGGAAAAACAAACAGCACACATACACACTATTAAATTGGAACGAACTGAGCAGCACTCATAAGAACAGAAGGAAGTAAAACACAAAGGAAATCATGTAGGTGGGAGGAGGGAGGAAGAAACGGGTGAAATCATACCTAACGGGTACAATGTACACTATCTGGGTGATGGGCACACTTATAACTTTGACTTAAGCAGTACAACAGCAATCTATATAACCAAAACTTTTGTATGCCCATATTCCAGAAAAAAAAAGTGGATTATGGAGAATGCCTGGTCTTTATCCTGATGGGAGACATTACCTCATCCCTCAAGGTTGCTCACTGAAGACACAACGCTAAGCCTAAGAAATGGCCTGGGAAAAGAGCCATCAGAGCCCTGCATTTTGGGCTTATTTAGCAAGAATATGCAAGGATGCTCAGGATTTGCCCAGGCCCATGCTCTCCCAACACCAAAAAATATGAATTATTTTAAAGTGTAGTATGCTTCTTGGAGTTAAGCTGGCACTGCCAGGTTTTTTGTTTTAACTATATCATATCTTTCATCTATTGTGTCATATATAAATCTCCCTAACCACTCCAAAGTTTTATATTTTTAAAGAAAACAACATTTAATTAGTCATTATGAGTCATTTTAAAGTATTAATTGTAAATAATATAATTAGTCTTAAGTTATTAATCATAACAGCACGATTCTACTATGTCTTCTGGCTTAATTTTTCCTCCACAAATGAATACTATTCCAGTAGGATAATATGTCTATAAAATAAAATTTGGTAAAAAGTACATTTTATTTTTAGAATAATTAAAGGAATACATCAGTGTGAGATGCTCCTCAAAACGGACTGGAAGACGTATTAACTCTTTGCTCAACATCAATTTTCGACAGAGAATTTGAGTCCAATTGAAGTAACAGCTAGTTCCTTACTCAGAAGAAAGGTAACAGCTGCCACACTACTGCGGTCAATAATTTCCATAGAAGATGGCTAGAACGCCAATCTACAATTTGATGACTTCGGTGAAAATAGCGTAATTGTTTTCTTCAGTCTTTCAGATGGGCAGTTTAGGAAAACTGGTCTTGTACTGATTTTGCTGCATAGAGAGCCATAACCCCATATGCAAATGGCATAAAGCTCAGGCTTTTGCAGTTGAAAATAATCCTTTCTCTAATTAATACTAGACTATTTCATCCATTTAAATAAACTATTTAATCCACTACTTAACTATGTTTTCCTCGGGGTTTTCTAGCTGCTCATGTTACTTATAATGATGCAATTCTGCTATAAACTTTCATAATGGAGTTCAATAAAGTTGTGAGTGAATACACAATAATAACCATACATCAATGATGCCTATGCACAGGCATTGTGGTAATCAAAACACCAGTGGGCTGCCTTTCACCATGACCTCCTGTGGTTAACATCATTATGAAGTCTCTGCTTTTACACAGCCATTGAGGAAACCAATTAATTTGCAGTTTTCTCTCATTTTCAATTATCAGAGCAATCTAGATTTACATGAAGGACTATTTTTTAAAACTACAGCCTGAAAATAAGTTGAGATTAAATAACAAACGCTCTAGTACTAAATCTTCTTACTATGAAATAACTACAACTATTCTAAGCATTTCTGAATCAAAAGAATAACCAGGATTTCTGCTTTGAGATTTTGCTGCAGAATTTCTCATTTCAATTAATATTGTGTTTCCCTTAAAACTAAAAAATAGAGGCGAATACAATATTCTTTAGAGATAGTATACTATATTTACTTAACATAAAATGTATCAATAGCTATACATTTCAGGAGACATACTCTGAATTGTAATATGATACGTTTTAACTAAGCTAAGATCAAAAACCAAAAGCTGTGGTTCCAACAAAAGTCCCCATTCCAGGAACATCAGGATCACTCAGCAACTTAGACATGCAGATTCTCAGGTCTTGCCTCAGACCAATTAAATAAGAAACCTTCATGTTGGTGTCTGGCAACCTGTGTTTTACTAAGCCTCCATTGTGATGAAAACTAAAATTTGAGAACCACTGGCTTATAAGTCTACTCTACACCCATTGTGGTGGCTTTAAAAATACAAGGCACCAATCTTTGGCAATCTATATTGATTCCAACCTAAGTTATGATACAAAAGAAGGGGCAAATGTGGTCATTGTCAAGGAATCTGAAAGATGAGATCAGTTTGATAAACCTCCTCACACTGGAGAACATCAGGAAATAGTAAAATCCCAATCCATCTCCAGTTAGCATTTTAGCAAGGGCCTGTGTCATATATGAACGTTTCTCCATGTTGTTTTTTTTTTTAATTTTAGTTTAGTTTGGTTTATCATTTTTTTCACTGAATCTTTTCTTTTAGTAATTAGCTTTACTAATTACCCTGTAGAAAATTACTTGTCACCTTTTGTAGGCTTGGGGCAGAGAGACTCCCCAGAACAGAATGTGTGCTAGCTGGGCCCAGGAGGGGAGATCAGGCTGAATGCCTGTGGTCTTAGGCAAAGCATGAGAGCCAAGGAGTTATCAGAGGGCTGCACAATAAAACAGTCGCAGAACACCTAATGCAATTGCCCCTTTAGACAGACAAAATGTCGTTACTTAGAAATTCACATCTACTACATTTGCCATTCTCCTACCCTGAATCAAAAGTATGGAGCAGAATAAGAAACAAAATTCTTAACTGGAACGCCCTCAGCATCAACAAACCAAATTGAAGAAAGCTAAGCCAGAGAAAGACAAAATTTGCTAATGTCACACAAATACATCTCCCATTAACAATTCCTGTGACCTTGAGCAAAATAATGCAGTGATATACAAACAGACCCAAATGTGAAACTGCCTGTTTTTGCATTTTGCAGTACTATGTGTTAATATTATAATCCTTGGGTGAGTTGCTGGTTTTCTGCTACTTCAATTATCTTATCAGTAAAATGAGGATAATAATATAACAATCTAATTGTTACAAAACTCAGATGTAGCAATAAATAAAGAGCTTAGAACAATGTCTGAGCATTGTGAGTGCTTCAAAAGAAAATAATTTTCCATAAATATGCAGTGGTAACAATCATCTCCCAAGTCTTTATATCAGTTTGCAATTGCTGCCAAGTAACACAAAAATTCAGAGCTCCCAAGCTGATTGGTGTCCAGGGCAGGTCTTTAGCAGAGCTAAAAACTCTCAGAGGAGATCACTCACATATCTTTGGTCAATTGTGGGTCATCTGGTGATAGACTTTCTGCTGATGCCTGGGCTATCTCACACACCTGGAATCTCACCTGCAATGGCTCGTCTCTGCTCCTCATGGTCTCTCATCCTGTAGGGGGTCTAGCCTCGCTTGTTCACGTGGCAACTGTCAGAGTTCCCAAAGACAGTGAGAAAGCACGGAAGGCCCCTGGGCAGTCTGGCTTAGACAGGGAACAGCATCACACCTACCACAGTTTATTGCCCAGAGCAAGATATAATAAACCCTAGATTAAGAGGTAAGAAAAATAGACTGTACTCTTGATGTAAGGAGCTATAAAATCACATTGTTAAGGGAAAAACACACATGAAAGGATGAAAATTGTAATGTTCACAATTTCCACAAGCTTATTTTCTCATTTATGACGTGTCTATTATTTTCAGCTGGTACTTCTTCTCAACATAAAATTCACTCTCAGGTCCATGTTGACAAAGAAACTCAGATCATTTGCTGTGTGAGAAGAAAGGTGGACAGGTTTGTGCCCTGGTAATTAAATGCACTGTCCTGAGTGACACACATAACTTCCTATCACAACTAATTGCGTATAACTAGTTATAGCACTGCTACATAAGTTGCAGGGTTCAGTAAAAAATTATTTAAAGTGGTACATCTTGTGCAAAAGTTATTAAGGATTTAAAGATGGTAAACAGATAATTAAATCAAACATAAGAATATCTTAACCAGGGCCCAATGTGACTGCATGGATCACATGCTCATGAATCAGACCTGACCAGTTACGAGGCCCTATTTGTAATAAATGGGTGAGAAAGTGAAAACCTACAGTGAGCCTCAAAGGCAAAGAATCAGAAACATTTGAAGAACACCACCAAAAATTCTCACAATTTTTTTCTTTTATTTATTATTTTGGGGAGTAAGTCACTTACAGTAAAGATTGTTTTGACATTATGCCACCACTTATTCAGCATACTCTTCCTATGATGCCTCTATCATTCTGAGAAGCCCAGTGCCATTATCCTTGCCAGAGTTGCACAGAATCCATTCACACTAACCTATTAATATTAATAGTGACTCAAAGTATCCAGAATTCAGTATATAATTACATAACATTAGTGAGATATACTATCTTAATCCATGGTAACAAATGCTCTCATAATGACATTTGAACATAAATAATTGACTTGCAAGGAAATTTGTTTTAAATATGAGAATTCCTGATATCCTTTTAAATCACACTGGGTAGAAGCAATGCAAGCAAATGAAGAGAGTGACAGAGAGACACCCAGTATTCCATCTGTACCCCCCACACATCAAGCTCTCTTTCCATTCATGTGCAGCCATATTTATTATGACTAATAGATTGCATTATAGATATTTAGGACAAACTGAAAGAAAAAAGGAGCCTGTACCTAAATCTCCAACAATCTCCTTTCTTCTGTGAGACTGGAAAACCATATTATATAGATGATGACACTACAAGATATGAACAAACATCCCATCAGCCTGGGTTTCTGAAGGACTGCATAAAACAAAGCTTACCCAGCAACCTGCATTGTTTATGTAGCATGCAAGAAAAATATAATACCTTTCATTTTACTAAGCCACATATTTGAGGATTGTTTAAGGCAGCATACACTAGCATAACTGACTAACCCCCTCACCTATATAGTTGGTCTTCTCATAGAATCTTTCTTCTTCTGTCAAAGGTATTATTATAGTAGAGACTCCATGTGCATGTTCAGATGTAACAACATTGGGTAGAAAATAGGGTAAAATATCAAACTTTCACAGCTTGAAAAGAGCATAATTAATACTAAGTAGACACATACATCTCCCAAAATAACATTTTTACCAAATCTAAGCCATTAATATTGTAAGCTGTCTTCACATATTATACCTTTTATAAAGAAAATATATTCTCCCAATTATAAGTGTACACTACTATCAATTGTTAGATGTTTTTCATTTTACAAAATATAAAAAATAAATATTTTGACATTGTCAAAATATGGTAATACTTAAGTCTTCATTTCTTTTTGACCTTCCTGCTTTAAAGAGAGGCAAGGTCCCTTGAATTGCCATCAACATATTTTTGGTTTTGTGGGAAAATATTATAAAAAGTTATGACATTAATGATGGCTTCAATGTCTTTGTCATTCCTCTTGCTGAGAGTCTTTTTCACCTTTCCTAGAATCTGGGTTTATCCTGTGAACTGTTTTCGCCAATCCAACATGGCAGAAATAACATTGTGTAACTCTCTAAGATGGGCCTTAAGTTCATCAGCTGCTACCTTTAAATTTTGGAAGGCTCCTTCTTGGAATTCAGTAGCTATGCTGTGGGAACTCTGAGTCATATGGAGAGGCCACCTATAGGAGGATCAAAGCATACTGGCTGACAACCCAAACCAAAATCTGATAACTGATCCAGCATCAATTGCCAGCTGTGTGAGTGAGCCTCACTGGGAATCCCTACTCAACAGAACTTACAGGTGACAGGCCCATGATAACACTATAGAACAGAAGAACCACTCACCTGAGCTCAGTCAACCCACAGACTAATGAGAGATAAGAACCGGTGGTTGTTGTTTTTATAGTTTTAAGTCATCAAGTTTTTTTGCAATTGGCTTTACAATGCTACACAACTTAAATGGGAGAACTGCAGGACTAAAATGGCCTAAGCTGGGCAAAGTTGACTAATATAAAAAAAGGGTAATATGTAACTTACAGCATAAACAAGTATATTGCACAGAGCAAAGGTAGATGAGAAAGTAGGCTGGAAAGTCAAAACATAGTATAAGGGAGAGTAAAGCTTGAATTTTGAGGGGAAACATGTTTAAAAAGTTATGTGATCTGTGTGGGACCTCAAGGAGTTAAAAAATGTTAAAGAAATTTCAATATATTTTTATATGTCAGTTCAGTGGAATTTCTTTTGTGATCTCTTTGCAGGTTAAAAGGTAAACTGACTCATAATAAAATTTTAAAGCGTTTACTTATGAATCACACAGCTCCAAATTAGAAGTGGCTCAAAGGCTCCACAAAAGGACACAAAAGGCCCTCTCTTTGTTTGTAGGTTGAACACAGAAGTAAAACAAAACAAAACAAAAAATTGATTGGTTACAATTATACAGTTTTGTTATTTGGTCAATCCTGCTGGAAAATTTCTAGCTAAATAAGTTAGTTGGCAACTTCTGATTGGTTAGCCTTAAGTTTCATTTTCTTTAATATAGGCATTTACAAGAAATAGCCCAAGTTAGGTTTAGCTAATGTTTGTGATTAAGCAAGGTTAAGGTCACTTCTAAGGCCTAACTGGCTTTGTCTGCTAAGGGATTCTTCAGGGCTTGTCTATATTTTAATTTACTTTAACAGGTACCACATATAAACGTTAAAATTGGTTTTCAATTTACATATTTGCTTACTTATTTTATCAACCTGGATTTCTTTTGAATGAGTTGTGGTGCTAATATTTGTCAAAGAATAATCCAACATTTCTTGGAATACAGTTAAATAGTGCGTACTAAAAGGCTGACTTCATTTTTGATGTTTGCTGACTGTTTTAAGCCTCTCTCTTCATTTTTTTTTTTTTTTTTTTTTTTTGCTTGGTCCCACATCTGGACAGGCCGATAAGAAAGCCTGTTACTATTGGGTCACCTTCCTTTTTAGTGCTAGCAGGAAATTTAAATCTCTTACCAAGGAGAATTTTCCCCAGTCCCATCCTCCCACCCCCAGTCACTATAAAGTCCCAGTCTACTCCTACTTTGCCTAAACAAGCCAGGATTTTCTTGTTTTCACTCAACTCTCCCCAGGAGTCTCTTGGGTGAAAATTAAGTTTATGAAAAGTACAGAATACTTACTATGCAAAAACATGATTTTATCAAAGAAACAAATAGCTCTGGCAACTTCAAAAATGAAGGTAAATATAAAAGCCAAGTTTTCTTATTTTGTAATAGATCTATAACCATATGATTCAATATGGTAGACTTTGATCCAATGCAGATATTTAAATTTAAATAAATTAAAACTAAAATTAAAAGTTCAGTTTCTCAAGTACACTAGCTATGTTTCAATGAACAACTAAACTGTAAAACCCTCCACACATCAATGGCAAAATATAGATCCTTTTCTAGTGCAACTAGAACATTTACCAAGATAGACAAGGTAGACTATATTCTCAGCAAAAGAAAATCTCAAAAAATTTAAAATAATTAAAATTATGCAAGTTAAATTTTCTGACCACAATGAAATCAAATTAAAATTTAACAACAAAAAGTTATCCCCCATTTTTTATAAATTAAAAATGTATAAACACATTTAAATTATTCATGGATAAAGAAGAAATCAAAAGATGCATTTTCAAATATTTTAATTGAATAAAAAATAAAACATAATAGCAAAATTTGTGGGAGGCAGGTAAGCAGTACTTACAGATAAATTTGTAGGATTAAATGTATACAGTAGAAATAAGAAAGACCTTGAATAAATGATCTATAATAGCTTCTTAATAAACAAGAAAAATAAGAACAGATTAAACTGAGTGGAACCATTAGAATAAAAACAATAAAGAGCTAAAATCACTGAAACTGAAAACAAACAAAAATAAGGAAAATCAGTGTTTCCTGAATCTGTTTTTTTAATTTTTTTATTATTTAATTGTAAATTGACAAGTTATTGTATATATTTATGGGGCACAAGGTAATGTTATGATTTATGAATACCATGTGAAATAATTCTATAAAAAGAAAAAAAGTCGATAAACCTCTAGCCAATCTGATGCAAGATGAATAAAGAAACAAATTACCCATGTCAGGAATGAAGAAAGGGACATCATTGCAGGTCTAAATAACATTAAAAGGATAATAAAGTAATAATCTAAACAACTCCATGGCAATAAATTCTCCTACTTAGATAAAAGACAAGTATCCTGAATGAAACAAACTATCAAAGTTCACTCACAGGGAATAGATAACCTATATAATAGACCTATAAGTCTTAACCATGTTGAATTCATATATAAAAACTGTGCCACAAATAAAATTCCAGTTCCAGAAAGCTTCACTGGAAAATTCTACCAAACACTTAAGAAAGAAATATTACCAATTCTACAAAATCTCACACAGAAAATAAGAAGGAAGAAGAATTTCCTGTCTTGTTTTTCAAGGCCAACATTACCATGATACCAAAACCACACAAAGAAATCAGAAGAAAATAAAAACTATAGAACAATATCCCTAAGGAACATAAATGCAAAGATCAGTGACAAAATATTAGAAAGTAAGATCCTAAGATCCAACAATATATAAAATGGATAATTTTTCATGTCCATGTAGGTATTATCACAGATATGCCAGGATAGTTTAATTAGAAAATTGATCAACTTAATTTACTGTTTTTGTAGAAAAACCATAAAGTTCATGTGTCGCTTATTCTTACTGGACCAGTAGTTATTTGAGCTATATACTCTTCTCATAGAAGGCAGAAATTTAATTTGCCAAGTCCAACTGCAGAAGCACATTTGAAGCTTACATCACAATTACAAACAACCCATTGATCAATACAAATTCTATGGACAAACTCAATGTCAGTGGGGTAGGAAAGTGTACTCCACTTCCACGGGAGGGTGAGGAGAGAAAGTGTAAATATTTACTGAGCAATATTACATCACTTACTACATAAAACACCACCTTAGGCAAATATTGTTATACTCCATATCAAACAAGCAAAGTAAATATCTGCAATATAATAGATAAAGGTAGAGAGGTTTTGTTATAGATAAATGACTGTTCATTTTGTGCTTAAACATATCCATACTTTTTAGGAAAATAATGGATCTAACAGTCACAGAGAAGGTGCTTAATAAATTCTTTTATGTGTGGGTTAGTTGAAATGGTGGAAATTTAAAGTCTGATAGAATTTGTTTTTATCCTTTTCTGCCTCTTACTGGCCCAAGTGAACCTGAGTAATTTATTTTTTTCATTCTGAACCTCAGTTTCCTTATTAGTGAAATAATTCTAATTATCTATCTCAAATTTTGTTGTGAAAATTAATTATTGCAATACATTTAGGCCCAATGTCACGCCTAGAACATAATAGGTATTCCCATTCCTATATAGTAGCCACAATGAATTAATTAATGGGTTTTGCAATTAATATGATGAAGCACTAGGTAAGTCCCCACACTGAAAGAAAATAAAGGATGAAGGCAATTAATCTGATAACATTTTTAAAAAATTCAAAATTAGACATGTAATTATCTGCAAAGCAGGATGTTGTGGTAAGTGTGGTGATAGGGTCTCAAATATTTTTATATTTATATTTCATCTGTAGCTACCTTTCTTTCAGTTGGAATATCTTCCCTCAGGAGATAAGCACACCTGTTATAACTGTTCAACTTTCAACTAATTTGGAGAGCTAAAAGCAATATGTATCACAGGCCCTTAAAATGAACATGCTCTTTGACTGAGTGATTCTATTTATAGAAAATTTTTTGAAATAAATGAATTAGTAGATAAAATGTAAACCATGTTTATTAATAGTACCATTATTTGTAATTTAGAAAGTTGAAACAATTTAAAAGTCCAAAACTTAGAGAATGCTTAAATAAACTGCAATATTTTTACACAATGAAATACTATAAAGCTTGGATAGTGGGAGAATAAATGGACAATTTCTATGCAATTTTGCTAGATAGTCCTAAAGGCTCAATGGAAATAATTTATGGTCATGCATTTGACATTAGACAGTTATGGAGAACAGTGTGTTTTCTGCTAGCCATGTTTACCTGGTTGGGTGAAAATAGTGAATAGATGAAAAAGTGGATTTAAGGAGGATTGGTACTTTTTTCAGTAAGAACATCTGCTGAACAGAGGGCTAAGGATTTCTCTAGTTATCTTTTTCTTGACCTCTCAGATGCTCAAAACCCCATATCTTGCTTTGCTCCACATATGGACTAAATGAAACCATTCTGAATTCAGAGATTTATCTGGGCAGAGGTCATGAGAATGCTTACAAGTTTATTGCATGCTTACACCTGCTATTCTGTATAAGCCTCTCAAAGTTTAAAAACTATCTTAGAATGGATTTCTCATAAAAGAGACAAAGGAACAACCTTTGGCTGACAAATTTTCCCAGTCTTTGATCAATTCATGAAAATACAAGGAATCTGGTAGTGGATATCATCTGAATATATGTAAATAGTAAGGTGTTGCTGAATAATCATTGATGCAAAATGTGATTGAGCCCTAACTCTATGGATAAAGAATAGAATTCAGCAGCAAATCCATTTTCAAGAGAGGGATATTTGAATAAATCTATTATAATAGAAGAAGATATGTTTGAGATTTTTAAATATTAATTCTATGAATCTCCTTCTAATTCTACAATTAAGAGTGATTGTGATCTAATTTCAATGCAGGTGGCTGTTGCCAGTAACAGCATACAATGCAGTATACAATCACAGAGTAAAAGGAGTGTAAATTATGACTACTAGAGAAAACTCACTAACACAAATGTTTCATGCCACAGATAAGAACAGATATGCCAAAATATTTCTACTCTTCTTTCAATTTTGAGTTTATTATTCCATAATGACAGTGACAGAATTTGAAAAGCCTCTTTCAAACATGTTTTTCTCTAGCAGCATACAGTATAGTGAAATGATGGTGATGATTATGATAATGATATGATGATGATGATGATGTTGATGATAATGATGATGATGATGATGATGATGATTTAAAATACAAAACCTAGTTACATCTGCTCTTGTGAATGGTGGAAGTAGAGGAAATGACATAACTCTGTGCATGGTATAAACAGAGATGAGATACTCCACTTTGTTGTTAACATCAAAGTATTTTTCTTATTTCTTTGTTTTTTATTTACCTGGACCATTTATGAATTATGTTTTGCTTCCAATACTTTGTTTATTTGAGAAAAGAGGTTTTAAAATAGATAATAAGTATTTTAATAGTATTATTATAATAATAAAGTAAGAACCTACACTTTTAATTGCCTATTTACTGCCATTTATTTACAGATATAGAAAAAGAAAAGTGATTTGTGTGAAACATAAATAGTATTTCTTTTTTTTAATTAAATACTACTTAATTTATGTTCTGTTATCTGTAATCCAGTTTATCCTTTCTTCCTTCCTACCTACCATTGGGTATCAGGAAAAATGACAGAGTAAATGTCATCTCAGAAAGCAGAAAGATATGACATAAGAAAGTTCTGTTAATCAAAAGGGTATAAAAGAGTTAGTTACCCACCAAGTTTTCAGACATAGGGAAGAAAGTATCTAGACCTAAGGAAGACAAAAATAATGTATTTAAATGAGGTACTAAACTTTAGAAATTCATGTTCTTATATTTCCCATGTGTAAATTTCCACTTGGAAAAAGTAGATCTTGAGAGCATTAAGTAGTAGCCAGTGACAAGATTATCTAAGAATAGTTAAAGGAGGCTACAAGTTCCTGGGATGTGGTCATATTCAAAATGGCATGTAAGAAATTGTGTGGTTCTAGGAGATGGAAGTGCTTAGAAAGATAAGGGTAAGAGGGACCCCAGATCCCACCAGCTTTAAAGGATGTACACTGGATTTTTTTTTTTTTTTGTCTTGGAAAAGGCTTGCAGTGGGCCATCATGCACCTGGGTTGGGATAAAGTGTGGCACATGTTTGAAACTATACACTACACAGTAGGCGTCAACACAATGTCCAGTGAAGCAAAGGTCTCTGTTTTACCTGAATGGTCATCAGTACAGGGAACAAAAGGTACTAGCCACAGTTGAGCAGAGACCAGGAATGATGCAGAGAAAATCATTTAAATTCACTGCTCCTGTCTCCTGACACTATTACAAGGTCATATAAACCTTATACCTAGTGTACCAAAAGTATCTTAGGAAGAACAGATGGAGTGAGAATAGTTAAATAAACCTCAAGAAACAGTTTAAATTTCTGGATTTAAGAAAATTTGTTGGATTGCTCTAAATATGGTATATGAGACTGTGGTTCCTATTTTAGTAACAAGGTTATGACAAAGAAGTTACAGAAAACAAAACAGAACAAAAAACCACTATATTTTCTTTGAACATCTGAGTATGCATTAGCAAAATTAAAACTTCTCAGATATAGCTTTACTATTGTGTGAGGAAATAATAAAAATCCAGTGCTTGCCTAGCCTCTAGAGCCTACAACATTCTTAATTATAAAGAGAGAAAATAATCTTCAATGCAACTTTTACCTATAAAGATATATATGTGGCATAGATGACAAGTAGCAATTTTCAAAGAACAAATTTGAACATACCATTCAGTTTCACAAAATTCAAGAACATATTTAAATACATGGTTATATTTTAAGGTAAACAAAATAACTTTCTGTAAAAATTAGCTTTATAGTTCCAAATTTTAAACAATAATATTAATTATTTAACAACATTAGATAAATCTTAAAGGATTTTTGATTTGTGTGTGTGTGTTGTTCTTTTGTCTTTTATACTCAACAGCTAGACAATATGTTAACTTTAGGATTTGACTGAAATAAAGTTTTTGTCACAATCCAGCTTTCACTTGCTTTACATTAAAGATTTCTAAGTGTTGTTCCTATGTTAGTTTTATATCATTGTGGTAATATGAAAGAAAACATGAAATGAATCTATTTTTGTATTAATACCAACTACAATGATTATATAACAGTTCACAAACATAGTTTCATACAATAATTGTAACTAAAGAGTGAATAAGCTCCATTTTCCTAGAGGCCTTTTGCAAAATATTAATGACAGAAATGAGTAATAAATGAGTCATTACAGTAGTGTATTTTATAATGAAAGTATTGTTTTCTCTTTATGTTAATTCTGAAGTTTATATTAGGACTCTCATTCAAAGGTTGAACCAATAACTTCAGGAACATTTTCAGGGCCACAGATCCCATTATTTCATGACTAGAGGTATCTATTATGAAGACTCCTAAGAGTAGCTGTTTGCATGGTTTACTTTTATGGCAATATTTAAGGGAATATTCATTCTTCATTTCACAGAATTTTTAACAAAATATTTTATAAGACATTTTTATAAGTTTATAAGTTATGGAAATTTAAGAAAAAGAAGCCATACTGATACACTTATTTTACATATAACACAGCATATATGATAACTCAAGGTCTAGGATTCAAAACAGGGATGTAATTTATATATTAAGAATAAATAAGCTCTTAATCATATAAACACTCTGTACCAATAATGTTATTCTAATTAGAGGTTAAGGTGGGCATTGGCCAAGCATCCATCCTCTTATTTTGCTGCTGTTAACTCCATTAAGGAGGAGGTAACTTAAAATGAAAACCCAGCAATGAAAATCATCAAGAAATATGAAAAATCCAAGAAACATGACATTACCAAGGAAACAGAAAAAATATTCCAGTAACCAACCCCAAAGAAATGGAGATCTATGGCATGCATAGCAAAGCATTCAAAATAATTGATTTAGGGAAGCTCAGTGAGATACAAGAGAACACAAATAATTCAATTCAATGAAATTAGAAAAACAGCACAAGAACAAAACAAGACATTTAATAAAGATATAGAAATCATAAAAAAAGAACCAAACAAGCTCCAATTCTGGATCTTAAGAATACAATGAATACAATAAAAATTGCAATTGAGAGTGCCCATGGCAGACTTGATCAAGAAAAAGAATCTGTGAACTCAATTATAAGTCATTTGAAAATATCCAGATAGAACAAATATAAGAAAAAAGAATAAAAAGTAAAGAAAACCTTGCATATATGGGACACCAATAAGAGCTAATAATTTGCTTCATGAAGATTTCCAAATGAGAAGAGATAGAGAAGTTTTGCTCAAAGAAATAATGGCTAAAACCTTTTCCAATTTGGGGTAAAATGTGGACATCTAGGTACATGAAGCTTAAAAGTCTCCAGTCACTTTCAACACAAAGAAGAATTCACCACACCTATTTTTATATGTATAATAGCTGTCAACAAATCAAAGGCAGAGAGAATTTAGAAAACAGTAAGAGAAAGGATGCCCCTCACATAAAAGGAAACCTCAAGAATATCAGCCCATTTCTCAGCAGAAACCTTGCATGCAAGGAGAGAGAGGGGTGATATACTCTGAATGTAAACAGTCTTAATGCTCTCCTTAAAGGCTATAGACTGGATAAATAGATTTAAAAAACACAACTCAACTGTACACTGTCTCCAAGAAAACTATGTAATCCATAGACTCTTGTAAACTCAAGGAAAAAGGATTGAAAAATATATTCCACACAAATGGAAACCAAAAGTGAGCTGGTGTAGTTATTCTTATATCAGATAAAATAGATATTAAATAAACAATAGTAATAAAAAGGCAAAGATGGTTATCATATAATAATAAAGGAAATGATTCAGTAAGAAGATACAACAACCCTAAAGGTGTATATACATAACACAGGAGCTCCCAGATGCATAACACAACTCTAGTAGATCTAAGCAAAGAAATAAACTGTAGCATTATAATTGCTAGGGATGTCAACATCCCACTTACAGAACTAGACAGATCATCAAAACAGAAAATCAACAAAAGAAACTGAACTTAAAAGGGATTCTGGAAAGAACAAACCTAACAGACATATACAGAACATTCTACTCAAAAATATAGAAAATATATTCTTTTCAACAGCATATGAGATATTTCCAAGATTGATTATATTTGGGGCCACAAATCAGTCTCAGCAAATTAAGAAAAATCAAATCATACTGCACATATTCACAGACCACAGTGGAATAAAACTAGAAATCAATTCTAACACAAACTCAAATCTACACAGTCATCGAAATTAAACAACCTGCTACTGAGCAATCCTTGGGTCAATGATGAAATTAAGATGGATGTCGAAAGGTTTCTCAAACTGAACAACAAAGAGGATATGAGCTTGCAAAATCTCTGTCATGTAGTAAAAGCAGTGGTAAAGAAATAATAAAGCTCAGAGCAGAACTAAATGAAGTAGAAACCAAAAACTAATACAAAAGACCTACCAAAAAAGTTGCCCTAGTCAATAAATGGTGCTGGGAAAATTAGGTGGCCCCATGCAACAGAATAAAACAGGATCCCTATCTCTCACCGTATACAAAAATTAATTCAAGATGGATTAAAGAATTACCTCTAAGGCATGAAACAATGCCAATTCAAGAAGAAAACATAGGAAAAATTTTTCTAGACATCAGTGTAGGCAAATAATTTATAATTAAGTGCTCAAAGGCTAATGCAGGAAAAACAAAAATAAATAAATGGACCTTAGTTAAATTAAAAAGCTTCTGCACAGCAAAGGACTTAATCAACAGAGTAAATAGACAGCAAAGGAATTAATCGATGGAACAAACAGACAATCTACAGAATGGGAGAAAATATTCACAAACTATTAATGTAAATCAGACAAGAACTAAATCAAATCAGCAAGAAAAAAATAAACAACTCCATCAAAAAGTGTGCAAAGGACATGAACAGTGTTTTTTCAAAAAAAGATAAATGGCCATCAAATATGTGAAAAAATTCTCAACATCACTAATCATCAGGGGAATGTAAATTAAAACTACAATGAGATACTGTCTTACCCTGTCAGAATGGTTATTATTAAAAAGTCAGAAAACAATAGATCCTTGTGTGGATGTGGTAAAAAAGGAACACATATACATGTTGGTGGGACTGCAAATTAATACAACCTCTATGGAAAACAGCATGGAGATTCCTCAAAGAAATAAAAACAGACCTACCATTCAATCCAGCAATCCTACTACTGGGCATCTACCCAAAGAAAAAGAAGTCATTTTATTAAAAAGACATCTGCACTCAAATGTTTATTGCAGTGCAATTCACAATTGCAAAGATATGGAAACAACCTAAATGCTCATTAATTGGTTAGTGAATAAAGAAAATGTGGTGTGTGTATGTGTATGTGTGTGTGTATATATATATGTGTGTATGTGTGTGTGTGTGTATATATATATTTATATATAAAGTGGAGTACTACTCAGTCATAAAAAGAAATGACATAATGTCGTTTGTAGCAACTTGGATTCCAATGGAGACTATTAATCCAAGTGAAGTATCTCAGGAATGGAAAAACAAACACCACATGTTCTCACTAACAAGTGGGAGCTAAAATATGGGTATACATGTTCATAAAGTGGTATAAAGAATATTGGAAACTGAGAAGGGGGAAGGGTGGAAGAGAGGTGAGGGATAAAAACTTTCCTATCGCGTACAACATACACTTTTCTGGTAACAGGCACACTAAAAGCCCTGACTTCACCATTGTACAATTCATCCACATAACAGAAACACTTTTATTCCCTTAATATTTAAAAAAAAATAAAATATAAAATATACGTATTTTGAGCATATTAAAGTTATGCTTACAGTAATCAATTATAATTACCTTATGGAAGTTTTTGTGATTTTAGGAAGTATGCAGAATCTGCCTTTGTCTTTGTAGAATACACTTGGAATTTATGAAAATAAAATTTCTTCTCTGGCTTAATTTCTAGGCATTTGCATTGTGACTTTCTTTATGATAATGATAAAAACATGTTACAATAAAATGTATGTCAACAAATTCTACAACTTAGATGAAATAGACAATTTTTTCATTAAAAAAATGGTATAAGGTGAAAAGAAATTTTGAATCTATTAAAGAAGTTGAATTTCTTATAAAATTCTTCCCACAAAAAATTCCAGGAATATGGTTTCACTGTGAAATACTTAATGAAAGAATACTCAATCTGTGAAATACTTAATGAAAGAAATTAATCTCTTATAAACTCTTCCAAGAAATAAAAGAAGAGTAAATATTTCCTAACTCATTATATGATGCAAACATGACACTAATGCCAAAACTTGATAAAAACAAACAAAAGCCAAAATAACAAAGTATTCTTCCACAAAAACAAAATTACCAAAATATTAGTGAATTAAATCCACTAATACATAGAGAAAATAGATGATGCACATAACCAAGTGGGGCTTATCCAAGGAATACAGTTCAATCAATCTAGTTCACCCATTAACAGAATAAAGGAGAAAATAATATGAAAATTGAAATAGAAGAAAAAAATGGTAAAATTCAATATCCATTCTCAGCTAATTAGGAATAGGAGGGAATTAACTCAGTATGTGAAGGGCCTCTATGTAAAACCTACCAAGGGAATCTGGCCCAAACAAATTTGCATTAGCTTTCTCCATTCTGTGCATAGCAAAGTAATTATTGGGTTCAAAATGTCAATAGGGTCCTGCTCTAAAGGAACTCACAAAATAAAATATCCAAGTCATCTCCTGACTAGATCAGCAGCAAAACTGAAAGCATGACCCAATAAACTTGTTATATCCTAGCATTCTCTCTCTGACAATGGTTTGAGATTCCTTATGTACTTTGCATGAGCCTTTGGGAATCTTTCTGGCTGGAATTGGGATCTCTTACAACCCTAGCCCTCAACCATACCACCAGTGACTGTAGAATATGAAAATTCAGCTTTGTCTGGGGTAGTATTCTGGAAAAAAACCTGGCTCAGGTTGCACAGTCTTCCTTTCTCTCCACCATATCACTTTCCACTGTCATCCAAGTCATGACCTTATCTGTACTCTACAGGGCAAAATTACTAACAGGGCATAGATTAGCCAAAGAGAATGTAGCAGTTCCATAATAAATATCCCATAAAACAAAAGGACTATTGATATTCCAGGACAGGAATTAGATAGATAGGGCACATAGTCACTTGATTTGTGTGACAAGGGACGTAATTTTTATGATTTATTTAAGGAAGAAATTCTAATATCTTTTTAAAATAAAGCAGATTATACAATGAAGAAAATGTATTTTTATGAGGGCACTTTGGGAGCACCTTGGAATCTCTTGCATTTCTCTATCAGATTTTTGGCAAGTTTCTCTTTGTAGAAGAGACAGTCTGCCTGTAACATGTAACACGTATTTATCATTATCATAAGGAAAGTCACAATGCAAATGCCTAGAAATTAAACCAGAGAAGAGATTTTATTTTCATAAATTCCAAGTAACTATAAACAAATATGATGTAGAAAGCTATTTTGCAATAAATATCATAATGACATAATGAGTTGAACCAAAAGGACATAACTTTCTCATGCTTTTAGCTAACCTGATTTTGGTGTTCAATTTATCTTAAATCAGAAAGAGCAGCAACAAAAAATTGTTAATAGGACTGCACAGTGAGACATTGTTAGGTATCCAAACACTGCTCTCCCAATCAATCCAGAAGGCTGGAATATGATTCCATAAAAAAGGATGCCTCAAATCCATTTACAAGAGCAAATAGAAAATGTCTTCTATTTTAGAAACCCCTCAACATGAGTTACTATTTGGGAGGTTCTTCAGGTTCATTTGTTTTCCTAATATTCAAGCATAATGAACTGTTTTCTTTTTATAAGCTTTGGGTTTATAGTTCCGTGTTTCCAGACATTAAATGAACTCAGTGATAATTTAGCAGATGAAGAAAATTGCTTTACTGTCACTATCTGCCAGATATTTGATTAATAAAGACAAACACTACATGTAATTCTCAATGTAAACATAGCTTTGAAATTTATCCAATATTAAAATACCAAAGCATGTATATTTCTGGCAAATTTCTGAATATTTAAAGCCATTATTATCATCATTTATTTTTTAAAATAGAATTTAAGATTGTTCTTTCGAGCCTAAAAAATGAGCTTTTCTCTTCCCATGTTTCACTATTTCTGAGACTGAATATATTTACTTTATAAAACTTACGATCTGGCTACTTCTATGATCTAAATATGAACTGTATATGCATAGGTGTTTACCAAGAATTGGAAATAGTATCAATTAATAATTCTTTACCATATTTACATTTCAGGTGGTTTTTTTTGTATAGATAATAAATAAGAAAAATTAGCTAATTATGAGGTTGTGTTTACAACATGGAAAGGCTTTGCATTGAGTCAACAGATTTAGCATTACCTGTATTAACTGAATTTATATCTTTCTTGCCTGTTTATTGTAGCATTCTGTAGAGTGTAGGAACACTTTTAGTACTGATTCTAACATTTTGGAAACATAGGCAATATCAGAAATTGGTCATTTGACCCTTGGGATTCAGATACTTTTCAAAGTCCATGCTTCACCTTCTCATCCATGTAAGACATTAAGAGAAAGGAAGTTATACCCAGGGGGAGGGAGGTGGTCATCAAATGTTAGGAAAATACAAATTAAAGATATTTTTGACATTTCATTGAAGAAATAACAAATCCTGTGTAAGTTAATTTTTTCTTCCCCCCAAATAATCTTTTCTCCTTTATGAATTAGGAGATAAATTCACTAAGTAGTACATATGCATAACTTCAACAGTCTAGATATGCTAAAGGTTTATCAAAAAATAACAGCAACATGAAAGTCTCCCTAATTGTACTTCTCATCCTGCTATTACATGTATATATTAATGCATCCCCACACACAGAGTTAACCACATTCAACTCTTCTGTTTCTGCCTGTTTTCATATCCATATTCTTTGTTTTTTTTTTTTTTTTTTTGAGACAAGATCTCACTCTGTCACCCCCGGTAGAGTGCAGTGGCTGGCTTCATCCTAGTTCACTGCAAACTCAAACTCCTGGGCTCAAGCAATCCTCCTGCCTCAGCCACCAAGTAGCTGCGACTACAGGCACACCACCATGGCCAGATGATTTTTCTATTTTTTGTAGAGATGGGTCTCACTCTTGCTCAGGCTGGTCTTGACCTCCTGGCCTCAAGTAATCCTCCCACTTGAGCCTCTCAGAGTGCTAGGATTACAGGCATGAGACACTGTGCCTGGCCAATATTCTTAATAATATATGTTTAGTGCTGGCTCTTCAGTCATTAATTTTAGCCGTTTTTTTATTGACTTTCTGTTTGGGTAGATGTAGCTATTGCCCTTTTTACAACAATCTTCCTTTTTTTCTGTCCTCTCATTACAGTAATACAGTTTTTGGTTAATTCTATATTCAGTATTTTATTATTTTGTTGATAATTTGCTTCTGGCCGAAGTAGTATATTGTAATATAATTATGTTTTCTTTCCTGTGCAACTTTTTATTTTCCTGAAATTAATAACTATTTAATTTGTTTTAACTTAGCTGTCTCCAGACATAGGCTATTTTTTCCCATGATATCAGTCAAGATTTATTAAGGTAGAAAGGAAATTCTGTCATATATTTCAAAGGTAATTTACTTTAAGGATTTCTTGAGAGATCCAACAAGCAAAAAATAAGATAATCTATTGGAAACCCAGGGGTTTGATAAGAGCACAATATCACTGCCACCCATAAGGTCAGACTAGAGTGACTTGACAAGGAAGTGGTATCATCAGAGTCCAGAAATTGGGGCCTCAGGCAGATGTAAGACCTACAGTGGGACTGCTTAGCTGAAACTGGGACTAAAGAGGGGCTGTGCTGCCAGCTCAGGAACAATAGAGAAATTGTAGCTGCTGTTAGAGATGCCACTTGAAGCCAGAAACCAGAAAGCTTAGGAAATATACTTCCCAATGTACAGAGAATAGCAACGGAAGGGCATGAAATGGATTTGAAATATCAAAACACCCATATGCACCAGTTTTCGATTGCTGTATAACAAACTACCACAAAGTGATGTAAAACAATAGCCATTCATTATTTCATAGTTTTCATGGGGCAGGAATCTGGGCCCAGTTTAACTTAGTCTTTGGTTCACGGTCTCACAAGGCTGCAGTCAAGAATTCAGTCTGGAATGGAATCTTAACCGAGGTTGGAGGTTTGCATTCAAATTCATTTTGTTGTTGCAGAATTCACTTCCTGGGGTTGCCGGACTGAGGCCCTGAGCATTTAGAGGTCATCTCTCTCAGTAGGCAGCTTAGGACATGGCTACTCTCTTCTTCAAAGCCTACAGGAGGCTCTTTTCCCAGTTTTCTGCAATGGAAACTTTTATAAGCCCATCGTATTCACAGGACCCACACACACTGCAAGGGAGAGTGGATTATAAAGGGTGTATACACCAGAAGGCAGGAATATTTAAGGCCATCTTTGAATTCTTCCTACCACAGCATGTATATCATTTTCCACATGGTAAAAGATGCAAGATTATCTATTAGTTTTATTTTTTCGTAGTAAATCCCCTTATAGAGCCCATTGATGTCTATTCACGTTTGAGATGACTGGTCTCTATGCCTGCTATAAAGTTGACAGTCATTGGTACTCTCTGCTTTTTGGACTCTATCTTTATCTTGGTTACTCTACCACTAAATAATCCACAGCTTCTTGAAGAGGGGAATGGAGATAAACTTCAGAAACCTTGCATGACTGAAAACATTTAGACTTAATTAATTTATTAATTTTTTATTATATTTATAATAAATATATATGCATTTTATTATATTTCATAAAATTACCTGCCATTTCATATTTAAAAACCTTTTGAGTAAAATATTAAATATAATAAAGATAATTTACCAAAAAAACTGCACTTAGTTAAGAAAGACAAAAAATATTTCAATGAAAAGAACTCTAGAGATATACTTGGAATTACTGTTATTGAATACCATTTTTTTTAGAAACTGTAACAAAGACAATATGACAGCTAAGAGGTTGTCAATAACATGCAAAAACTTTCACACATTTTAAGAAAAAAAGATAATATAGCATGAAAATTCACACAAAAAGCAGATTCGAATGGCCAAATGCACATGAAAACCTGTTCAAATACAAAATTAAAGAAATTTAGACTAACACTGAATTTTTTTAAATCCATTTAATCGCTAAAAAATTAAAAAGATATACTATGGGGAAATGTAAGCTATAATATGGGGAATGTAAGCTTTACATTTCCATCAAATGGAATGTAAAGTTGATGGAAATGTAAAGTTTACATTCTTTTTAGAGCACAATCTATTAAAATGAAAAACTATATGGCTGTAAGTAACAGAAAATCTATTATGGCAGTAGTAAAAGAAAATGTAGTCATGTGTCACTTAATTATAGAGATATGTTCTGAAAAATGTGGTGTTAGGCAATTCCATCATTGTGAAAACATCATAGAGTGTACTTACATAAGCCTAAATGGTATAGCCTACTATACATCTTGGCTATATGATATAACCTATTGCTCCTAGGCTACACAACTGTACAGCATGTTACTGTACTAAATACTGTAGGCAGTTGTAACTCCAGGATAAATATTTATATATTTAAACACATCTATACATAAAAATACAGTATGAAAGATAAAAAATGGTATACCTGCGGAGGTCACTTTTCATGAAAGGAGGCTGAAGGACTAGAAGTTGTTCTGTATGAGTCAGTGATGAATGAATGTGAAGGCCTAGGACATTACTGTACTCTACCGTAAACTTTATAAACACTGTACATTTATACTACACCAAATTTATTTAATTTTTTTCTCCAATAATGAATTCACTTTATCTTACTCTTTTTCACTTTACAAACTTTTGAATTTTTTACATTTTTGACTCTTATAACAACATATAGCTTAAAACACAAACACATTGTATAGCTGTGTGAAATATTTTTTCTTTATACCCTTATTCTATAAGCTTGTTTCTATTTTTAATTTTTTTTTTTTTACTTTTTAAATTATTTTTTAAAAACTAAGACACAAACATGCACATTAGCCTAGGCCTACACAGGGTCAGATTATCAATAAAACTTCTTCTTTTCCCACTGGAAGATCTTCAGGGGCAATGATACACATGGATCTGTCATCCCCTATGATAACAATACCATCTCCTGGAATACCTCCTAAAGGACTTGCCTAAGGCTATTTTACACTTTATTTATATATATATATATATATATATATATATATATATACACACACACACACATATATGTAGAAGTATACTCTAAAATAATAATCAAAAGTACAGTAAACAATAGACAAAAGGAAATTTTCAACTCCATTATAATCTTATGGCCTCCATGTTGCATATTCAGTCCATCCATCATTAATCAAAATGTCATTATGCAACACATTACTATAGAAGTTTCTCTCTAAAATAAGCCTGGGAGTAGTCAATCTGATTAGAACACTTCATAGTCATCAGAGTCCTGTTCATAGCTATCACCTTAACCTACAGCTTATGTTTTATGATTCAAGGTGGATACTTGAGTTCTCACATTTAAATTTCAG
Source organism: Lemur catta (assembly GCF_020740605.2). Lineage (NCBI taxonomy): Eukaryota > Metazoa > Chordata > Mammalia > Primates > Lemuridae > Lemur > Lemur catta. Next base: position 68,758,514 of record NC_059139.1, read on the forward strand.
TTAGCATATGAAGGAAAAGGCATAAAATGACTCATTACTCCCTTTAGGGGCATTTTCTAGAAATTGTGCTACATTGCTTACTCACATAGCCACTTCTATCTACAGGAAAACTCTGTGCTCAACTAAAATTTAAGAGGCATACTGCTAAGGAAGAAGGTAAAAGCAGTGAGGAGATAATAAACCATATACCCTTTGGTAGAGCAAAAGAAACAATAGCATACAAAGCTATATGTTCAAGGATATTTGTTATAGTATTGTTTATAATGGAAGAAAATAGGAAACTAAATCGATGTATATTGATGGGATAGTATTAAATAGCTTGGGATGCATTCATATCATATAATGAATACTATGAAGCTACTGAAATATATTAATCAAAGATATATAGCTGCCTTAGAAGTGTATTTTCACAAACTGTTGGCAAACATGAAAAAATTTTCGCATGTATACATATCTACGTTTATATACCTATAGCCTTTATTATCTTGTGGTTATGAAATACACTCACAACTCTGAAGGCAGTTTGAAATATTAAGAGGGCCACAGAAATGCAAGGGATCTTCATGCAATATCCACAGTATAAAATGACAGGTAGTAGACTAACTCATTCACAGATGTTCTAAATCCTTTCGTGCGTTCTCTGTCCTGCAAGACTAGACATCTAAACATTAGCTTTCCCAGACTCCCTTACATCTGAAGTTCTGAATATGATTCAACTTCACCCATCAGATGCATTCTAAAACTAAATTTCAGAGCTAAGTGGGAAGAGGAGCAGGGCATGAGGTGCGATCTTGCCAATGCGGATCACTTCAGAGTCAGCAAGTTCCAGAAGGAGGCAGCTGAACAGCAGATTCCTTACTCAAAAGTCACTGTCCTCATCATGAGCTCCCTTGGCTGCCCAGGTCTGTGGTGTGACCCAAGGGATCATTTCTGGATGCTCATCCTGAAGTCTGTTTCATCAGTTTGCTTAATAATTCTTTAAATCATCCAATATCTTTTAATAACAATAATACCTTTCTATTTAAAACAGCAAGAGTAAATTTTTTTTTCTGGGAAAGCGAACCCTCTTCAGTGCAGCACTATTGCTAGGTGAATCTGAAAACACTGAACAACATCTCTGTATGCCTGTATTTAGTAGTCCCACAAAATAGTTCTAAAATATGAAAATTTGTCAATACTTATAAATCTTTAAGATTTACAATTTTGCTAGAATAACTGAGTCGTATAATGGCATGACAGATTAAAAACTATGTGACAAGAATCTAAACTATATAAAACTACAATGCTATGTTATCTGACTAGATTAATTTTCTAGTCTCTTTTTTCTTACCTTTAGCAATTTAAAAAAATGATTATTAGATTCTGTCTCTCCATTCTTCCTTTATTAGTCAAGTACATATTCATTAAAATGCTGTGGATATTAGCATAAGCCTCTTACCTAGGAAAAAGTACACCAATCCAAGATGCTGCTTCTTTCTTTCCATTTGTTCATCCACCCATATGGTCCACTGCAACCTTGTCACAGGCCTAATAAGACATATAATTTATGCTTATTAGTATATTATAATGAGTTATTGAAAAAAATGACTTTATACCAAAATAGAGACATCCAGCCAACTGAGAGCCAAAACTTCTGAGACTAGCATTTCAATAAAAGTTGGAAAAACGTCCTCTGACGGCACATCCTTTCATCAGCTGAAGAATTATTAATGTATAAACCCAGCAGTTTCGTGACTGATGAAGAGGATATGACATTGGGAAAATCCTGCCTTCAGCTAGATAAGCATAGCCCACAGCATCGCTGCTCTTTGAGTTGACACATCAGTATAATTTTCTGCCGTGTGTCTAATTATCTTCACAAAGAAAGGAAGGCTAAGAAGAGAAGGCGGGGCTGGGAGGATAAAAAGGAGTTTGTCTTTTATTCCATCAACCTGTATGCCATCAACCACAGGACAAGTCTGTTCTCTCATAAATACTGGATTTCAAATCATTGCCAGTGAAGGTCATTCACTTTAACTAGAATAAAACACAATAGCAAAGTAATTTTCTTAATCTCCTATATAAATTTTCTTCCACACATTACATTTCCATCCCTCATTTCTTTTGTTTCATTTCATGTCTTCTATTATAGAGGGTTTAATATGCTTACTCCTCCATCTCGTACTGGCCTTGCTTCAAATCACTTACTGTAGGTAATTAGCTTTGGTGTGTCTGAGCCCGTGTTATCGCAGCCTACTCTGTTTGCAGCAGAGTCCTTTATGAGTTCCCTTCTTCATTTAGAATGCAAAAAAGTCAGAAGACGGAATCAATGTCTGCTGAAAACTGTGCAGTTTAGTTTGTTCATAGTCAAGCAACTAATTTCTCTACTTCATTTTCTTCATTAAAAAAACACAAATCCAGTGGCAGACATGGTTTAATTAAAAAATAACAAGGAGACCAATCTAAAATATAAGAGAGTAAGGGGTTGTGACATAACTGCATCACTAAATACAAAACCAAATGTGAAGGAATCATAAGAATACACAGCGTAAAATATGAGAGTTTAGGAAAGACTTAAACCCGATCGCTGATTTTGTCTCTACCAATACCAAACAAAACAATAATAATAATAACAATAATAATAAAAAAAATACATTCAGGGCACCATATCTATGGGTTCCACTTCCATGGATTCAACCCACTGAGGATTGATATTAAAATGTTAAAAAAAAATTGTTCTGTACTGGATATGTACGTATATTTTTGTGACATTATTCCCTAAACACTGCAGTATAACAACTACTTAAGTAGCATTTACATTGTATTAGGTATTATAAATAATCTAGAGATGATTTGAAGTATACAAGAGGATGTGTGCAGGATATATGTGAATACCGCATCCTTTTTTTTTTTTTCCAGGGGCTTCAGCATCCGTGGATTTTAATAGCCATGAGAGGTCCTGGAACCAACCCCCCACAGATACCAAGGGACAACTGTAATTGCACCAGCAATTTTTTTCATCAGTAGAAATCCACCAAGAAGAGAGATACAGCATCTTGGCATAAAATTTGAAAAGTAATGGTGCAAAGGAAATCATGTAAAAGTTCTGGCATGTTTGTGTACTGATTCAGTCGGCCCCCAGAAAATATGCAGGGGACAGAAAATGTGTTCAGAAAATCTTGAGAATGTTCAGTAACACTCACAAATGCAGAACATGGCACACTGAAGGAATGAGCCAACATCTAGGAAAAGTTATGAGGGAAAGCATTACAATGGGGTTTCAGTTGAAGCAGGAAAATGTTCCAGGAAAAAGCCCCATCTATTTTATCTATTCAGGACGAAAGAAACATGGGAGAGAAAATAAAATCATCATAGGTCTGTCTAGATAATTTTCAAAGCAATAAATAAGGAACATGGAATCCAGGAGACTTTCTGAGGGAGCAGAGTGCTGGGGGTGGCTGGCGGCAGAGGGTGGAGAAGTATGCGGAGAGTTGAAGGTCACTTGTCCTTCACCCATCACACCACAGTAATTTTTCTTACCTTTTCCCCCTCTCTGCTGAACAGGGGGGTGGTATTAGCTGCTAGGGAGAGGCAATCTGATGAAGTAGGCTAAACAATCTGAGCTTCAGGTCTCTAAACTGAATTGCATAATTTCCACCCCATGGGTCTAGGATATATTTCAAGCTTGGTGATGTGAACTCTGGTAGATTCTATTTAATACAAGCTCAGAAGAGAGGGTACAACCAAGTTCCTCTAACAAACACTACATACTTTCAGCTAAATTCTCCCTGCCCTATACTCAAACCTGACATATTAGAAAAGTGGACATAAAGTAATAGCCTCAAACTCCAACTCAGAATAGAAGACAACCAAATCACATATAAGAAACCAACCCTAGCACCCCACCAGCCACCATATGAAATCCTATGATGACTTCCCATGATACTTAGGATTCAATTCAGCTCTTAATTCTGGTTGTTATGGACTTGTGTCCCCTCAAAATTCATATGTTGAAGCCCTATACCCTGCTACTTTAGAATGTGACTGTATTTGGAGACAGAACGTTTAAAGAGATGATTAAGGTTAAATGAAGCACCCTGACCCCAAAGGACTGGTGTTTTTATGAAAGGAGGGAATGCTCCAGGGATATGTGAGCACAGGGAAAGGTCACAGCAAGAAGACGGTCATCTGTGAGCCAAGGAGAGAGGCCTCAGGAGAAAACAGGCCTGTCAACACCTTCTTCTCGGGCTTCCAGACCTCAGACTGTGAGAAATAAATTTCTGTTGTTTAAGCCACCCAGTTTGTGTTATTTTATTATAACATCCCTAGCAGGCTAATACACTGACACATAAGAATGTGTATGATCTGTACCTGACTAAGTCCCTTTTTCATCACTGTGTCCCAGCTGTTTTCTTCTCTCTTTCCGCCTGAAACATTCCAACCACCCCCTCCCCAGGCCCAGCACCTGAGCCTTTACTTTTCTTCCCAAGACCATCATATGCCTAACTCATTCTTGTCATCCCAGTCCCAGCTTAAATGACACATAATAAAAGAGACCTTCTCTGATCACCCAATGTATCTCACACAATTTACACACACAATACCGTCTGGGACATAGCTAGAGCTTAATAAATATTCATTGAAGGAAAGAAAAAGATTACAAGGGAGACAAGAATATAGACTGGATAGAGATTCTGTACTGAAATCCCCAAGCATGAGAAAAATGGAGATAAATGGTATAACGTCTGTGGCATCATTATGCTAGTGTATGCATGAACAGGAGGGAGCAAATCAGGGGTGAAAGAAAAATGAAAAAGAGAGATAAGAACTTGGCTTAGAAGAAGAAAACACAAACAGAAAAAATATCCCCTGAGTACCTCTAACTAGCAAAGCACCTAATGTAAACCTAAACTCAATAAAATATGAATTTAAAAAATTAATATATTAAACCAACACAATGGGATGTAAAGACAAATGCTGATCTAAGAAAACACACAGGCATCAAACACAGACACATAACACATAAATTAGAAACAGCAAGTATCAGAAATGATAGAGCAAAATAATCAGACTTGTGGCATGGAATAAAGATTTGAGATGACCACTGTATGCCGAAGTAAAAACAGCCAAAGAGGAAAGCAATCAGAGTGAGTAAAATAGAGAATAGAATGTAAGAGGTACTATTTTCACTATCTTTTCTGCGTTCTTGTGTCATTATGAGAAGAGTGTTTCATACAGAAAATTTCAACACTATTGATACTTTTCCCTGACTTCCCAATGAAAGGAAAGGTGATTTATCTGATCGGTGAGAGTCTAACCTCCCTGCCCAAACTTGCTATGCACAAATGATGGATTAAATGCTGCTCTTCTCTCCGGACATCAGTGGTTTTGTAACAGGCATGATCCTCCGTGCAACCACCTGAGTAAATGCTTGGCAGAACTCTATTGGAAATCAATTTGAGGCATTGTTCTAGGCTTACCCACTCGTCTAGTTACTCCGATAAGGAAAAGAAAAGCTGAAAGTTTTATAGTTCTCGTACATTTCTCAATTCAGAGAGCAAGTGTATAGTTATTAACATTACTTCCAAATCAGTACACGAAACACACATCAGGTTTTTAATATTCTTCTGTATTAATTTTATTCTAAATGTACACACAAGCTGTTCTAGATCAGAGATAGATAAGAAATCATTTAACTTCTAGTAAGTAGTAAGTGTATTTGCTTTCTCTCATTTTAGGCTTTATCTGTGGAGTGACATGATCAAAGAAAGGTCAAATGTTTCATGAAAGTAACCTGACACTTGTAAAGATGAGGGACAAGGAAAAATTATTTTTCTCTCATTATAAAAGGCAAGAAGGAAGCTGACACCTTTCCTCCTGAAAGGATTCACTTCATACTCTAACCATTTGATAGCAGCATAAAATCTCTCCAAGAGCCAGAAGGCTTTTCTTGAGTTTTAATGACCTAAACTGTCTTCAATTACTGGGACTTCATCTCTTTTTCCTTCTCCTGTACCTTGAGACTTAACGTAGGGATCTAATTAGGGGTCTAGCCATTTGACCCTCAGGGATCAGAACAAATTAAATGGAGGAATGACTACAGATTTAATCCTCATGGTATGCAAAGAGGATCAGGAGACTAGAGGTTTTATAAGAATACAGAAATAATCCAGGAAAGTTTTATTTCCTCAAAAAGAAAGATAAATATAATTTTACACAGGGATCAAATGGATGCAAAAAGGTAGCAAATATAATTAAAGAAAAAAATCCTCAAAATGAAGATTTGAATTTATAGAACTAAAGTACACATTCTATGTAAAGAAAATTAATTCCAGTGTGTTTAGCTGCAAGATTTATCTTGGATAAGTAGGTGGATTTTAAAGATAAAAATTCTTTAAGCATCCAGACAGAAAAATCAAGTCACCTACAGAAGCAAAACGTCAAACTGCCCTCAGACTTCTCTACAGTATTAAATGTACAGACATAATAAAACAATCTCTGAAACTTGAAAATAAAATATAACTCAAGGATATTAGACCCAGGAAAGGTAGGCATGACCTGCTTTCTGGGCTTTAACTTCAGCCTTTCAGGAAACTAGCTTTCTCTAGTCTCTTTCTAAAGTGAAAGGGCAGAGAAAAAAGGAAGGGCAACTGGATGTTGAATAGCAACATCTTGCTTGAGTTCTGACCACCGATTAGGGGAACAAGGGCACAAGTTTTATCTGCACTTTTACAGTGACTGTTAGTTTGGCTTGGGAGCTCTGGGTGCCAATACAACTGTCAACACCGCCTCACTGGGAAAGTTGAGAGCTTGTACTAGGCACAGGGAAAAGAAGCACACACAGCACAACAGCCTTTGTTATTTAATCAGTCCAACTGAATACACAAAAGCCCACAGGATCACACACTACCCCAACCCTCACTCTACCGTCTATATTCTCATTTCACTCATGGCTTAACTCTTCGTCATATCTTGAATTACCCCGAGAGTTACAATTCCCTCTGTCCCTCGGTTCTTGCCATTTGTTTTGTCTTAAACAAGATCAGGTGTAGACTTCTCGTGCAGATCGTCCACCTCTTCTTGATGGGGCGCATCTTGAGTGCCCGGGAACGTCCGGGAGGCACCGGCTTCCTCGCCTTCTCTAGATAGAAAGGTTCTGTTCAGTTGGGGGAGATACAACCCCCGGGGACGAAATCTCTAAAGTGCGAGTATTTCGTGGAGCCAGCATCCCCGCAGCAGGTTGGAGATCCGTGGGGGCCGAGCCCTCTCCCCGGTGGGCGCCGGCCCGGCCCCCGACAGGGCCGCTCTGCGCCGCCGCGCATTGCAGGGGACAACCCGTTCTGCAGCCGGGCTCGGAGGGGGTACTGGCCCTTCCCGGTGTCTGGCAGGGAAGTGAGCGAAGCCGGCGGGTCGCCGGGCCGAGGGGCGGAGGCGGCTATTGCCGGAGTTGCAGGCGCCGGGAGGCGGTCAGGCCTCCCTCCCGACCACTAAAGCGTGTCGCTGGTCCCGGGAGCGCTGAGCTGGTGTGTCCGCAACAGCGTGGAGAGGCCACCTCGGCTGGGGACAGGTTAGAGACGCGTCCCGTCTGCGAAAGGCTTCAGATGAAGCAAGAGGGGCAGCTTCTTCCAACGCCGTTGCTGAGCCTGCACGCGCGCACAGGGAAGCGCAGCCTCCGGGGTGAAGTGAACCAGGGAGGGAGAAGGAAGGAAGGGGACGATTTTTATTCTGTGCACAGTTCAATCCGGAAAATACAAATGCACACGTGAACCCATTAGCCCATCGCCCGCGCAGAACGGGCGGCGGATGAGGACAGTGGCTAGGATCCTGCAGCAAACACGTGTTGACAGTTCCATTAGGGACTTCGTATGTGTTTACACGACTTCCGCTGCCTTGTGGCTACTGATGCAGAGAAGTGAAGAAAACTACGTTCGCACTCAAGGTTCCCTGAGAAGAAACAATTTTAACTAAAGGCAGCCAGCCACTGAGAACCTCCCTTTTAAACTCAGGGTGCCTGCCTACGTCTCCATTTCCTACTCAGAGAAAGAGACAGAGAGAGAGGGAGGGAGGGAGAGAGAAGGGGAGGAGGAGGGAGAGGAGAGATATCTCAGCAATCATTCTTTTGTTTTGTTTTGTTTTGTTTTGTTTGTCTTTGTAATAGCTAATACCAAAAGTTGTTATGTTACAACCCTTCAACCCTTACTGAGGGGAGTTTGCTGTCCTACTTTTCCCACAGACTGGTGCCATGTTTTACCTGCGAGTTGATCAACGGGGAAGGCTTCCAACGTGGTCTCCGCGGCCGCCTGTCTCCACTGCAGCTGCTTCTTGAACTCCCGAGTCTTCTCAGGATGGGTAGTGGCTGCAGCCGTGGATCAGCCCTGCCTTTAGGTTTTACAGGGCCTCTTCTCAAAAAGGCTGGGCACAACCGCTGATCCTCTGCCCTAGGGGAGGGAGCTACCATCCCTTACTGAAAATTTAAGAAGTTAGATCTAACTGGAGTCCAGAACCTGTCCTTGCTGAAAAGTGAATTATGGAATTGGATCAAAAAATGTTCTAAGGAGCCAGTAATTATGAATGTGGTTTGACACATTGATTGTGTCTCCGGGAGCATTTCTTGTTTATTGATACTTGGCAAAATCTACTGGCACCAAGGCATTTCTGCTACTCTTGACTATTTCTCAGTCAACCAAAACTGTAAAAATAAAACAAGTGGAAATTAGTATCTGTTGTGGTGATTTTGGTTAGAATCTCAAATGCTTTACATTATTTTTTTATTTCGAAAACAGCAAGTGTGTATATTTTGAATTAAAACACTGATAGCATGAATATGAAGAAATGTTCAGCACTTAATTACATTCATCCAGCCTTGCTTGACCAACAACGGGGCAGGCTGTGGGAGAGAGTGTGGGAATATAGACATGAATATAGTAGAGCCCCTGATCAGACAAGGTTATTATCTCAGAAGAAAATCAGAGTTTGAAAAAAATAAATTACAATATTTTGCAGCTCACTAACAGTAGTCTTAGAAGTATGTATCTACTACTTGGCTAAGCTCCTGGAATTGAGTAAGTTTTATAAGCAAGGGGGTTGGAGGAAAGGAAGACAACTGCTTGGAGAGGAAAATTCTAGGCTATGTTTTCAAAGATGACTAGGGAGTTTGGCAAGCAGACAAAAGATAAAACATCTTAAACAAAGAAGACTATGTACAGTCAGAAGCACAAAAAGTATAATGCTTCAGAGAATATCAGGCTATTCAACACAGCTAGAACACTAAGTTGAAGGGAAACTCTCCAAAGATAAGGTTAATCGTTCAAGTGAAAATGTTTATTGTATAAATATTTGGTCTAGCAGGAACTCTTTCAGTGGAACAGTTGGTTGGATGATAAACTTTAGATAAAAATCAAAACAAAAACAAAACACAAACTCATCAAGAAAAGCAAGTTATCCAAGCAAGAACTTGTTATGGGAAAACCATAAAAAAATTTAAAATCGTGAAAAGAAAAGGTGAAACTGAAATTTTATAAGGTTATTCCTCCTGAAAATTGTGTATAATATCATGTTTTATAAATACCTAATCAATACCATATCAATAAGAATCCAGGAATTCTGCATCCTTTATTAGGACAAGATAGTGACTAGAAAAGTGTTTGTTACTTGGTAAATATAATAGGTACATGAAATACACATCCTGCCAATTACAAAAAATGTAAGGTCTAACACTTAGGACAAATTGAAGACAATTTGGCCCTACTCAACATGCTGTAAGATTCCAGAGCTATACAGATTAAGTAAATAGTGCTGTCCACAAAATTCATTTTTAAAGCATTTCTTCCACCTAGAATTATTTAAATCAAATGTAGTGAAGCAGGCAATATGTTTTACATGTTCATCTAGAGCTTACTATTCAGATAATTTTTGCAATGCAGAGATCTTCACTAACTGGCTGCTTGGGGATGGGCATAACCCACAAAAGTGTTGTGTTTTTCTGGATAGTATGTTAAAAATATACAAATGAGTTGCAAAGATTTCAAAACCATGAAATTTCACATGAAACAACTAAGATGTCACAGTTCTCTTCCAAAAAAAATGCAAACCTGGTAATATTGGCCTAATTTTCCCCCACAATATTAAATAGCAATTGTAGTTAAGTAGAAGCTGTTTCTTTTGAATGGGAATCTTCCTACATTTTGCCCCTATTGCATTCTTGATACTAAATATAAAAAGTTTTCCATTTAACATTTTACTTTCTGTATTATTTTTCATATATATGCTCTTCTTTATTCACGTATTTTAGTTACCAGTTCTCTTTCTACATTTGAATGTAAAACTTTCTCAATCAGAATTTCTCATCTGAACTATAATATAAGAAAATAATGTTAAGTGGTGATTTTCTCAATTTTTCCCAAGATGTTTTATAACTAGTACCATTCTAGATGCATAGGAGAGAAGTTAATAAATTATATATTATACAATGGATGCCTTAGGGTTTTAGGGCTTAATTCTTTCGTGGACCTCACTTCAAAAAAGCTTGGGATAAGGATTCTTTGATTTTCCAGTTTTCAGGATATAATTTTTCATAAACTGGGTTTACTTGAGGTAAATGAGTAAACAACCAAATGAAGAATTTGTGACTTAAAATGTGAATACAGAATTTAGGAGAAGTCACATGCTGAGAATAAATCAATGACTATTTACTGGTGGAGGCCTAACGGAATAAGAAAAAATAATGAGTCTAATTCACATCTGACCTGCTTCTACCCAGAGTAATATAAATAATTGATCTCTTCTCACCACTGCCACAATTATTTTTCTTCACATTCCTCTCAAATGTTTTTTGTCAATACATATGGATAACTTAGGGCAAATTGTGCTCTCGTAATATGACAGCTTAACCAAATGGCATGTTAGTTACAATTGTGACCTATAATCAGAAGAGTCAAAAAATCCATTTTAAAATTCCTTTAGGAAAATTCCAAATGTATCTGCTCATTACCTTCAGTGAAACCTAAAGTATAAACTACTTATCTTTTAGTTACGTGCCTGGATAGTTACAAAAGACATTGCAATGAAGGCCTAGGGTTGGGAATACGATGAATCTGTTTACCTAGGAGATATATATACACACACACACACACATATAAAATATTTAAATATATAATACATTTATTATATTACATATGATAAATATAAAATGCATATTATAGATATCTTTATATATCCATTTACTTATGAGATATATATGGTATGAATATATGATATATAATACTATGTATATATTATATATGATATAATATATATGTATCATAAGTAAATAGACATCTTCAAGGGAACAAGTACACAAAAAGGAGAGTTCTCAGTATTAAATACATTAATTAAGCATATAGGATGGGTGTAATTCCTATAAAAAGGCACTTAGAATTTATGGAAAGCTTGGTTGCTTCTTTAGGGTACTACAGATACACATCACATTTCTGCTAGGGTAATTTTTTATGGAAAGAGGGTTATTAAACTGCTGATTGCTTCTAGCTTCTTGATGGATAGGCTTCTTTTTGGAATTGAAACAGTTAACCTGTAAACAAAAGTAGCAACCTCAAGATCCAGCCTTGTCACATCTATTCTCTGAGAAAAGAAATAGCAAAACAAGCTTAGTCACATCAGAGCACTACAAATTCAACTACCTAATCCCATTGGTAGAATTACTCAGACAGTAGTCAAGGAGTTGGTGTTGTGATTAGAATCAGAGAAGAAACTGCACATTAGGTAGTTCAATCCTTTCATTTTACAGTTGTGAAACCTAAAGTAAAGTAGTTTTAACTGATTCACATAATGTATCATTCATTCATTCATTCATTCTTTCTTTCTTTCATTCATTCATCAAAGATTTGTTGTCTACATCTTGTTTGCCAGCCATTATGTCAGGCTTTGAGGATAAAGCAGAGAACAAAATAAATTTCATTCTTTTCTTATTTTCAAAAACAGAGGTAAAAATACAAATAAAAATACTTGAGAAAACAATTTTAATATGGTGGAGAAAGGGAGGGGTACAATAGGGTGGTCAGAGAGGGTCTTTTTGAGAGGATGACATTGGTGTAATGCCTAAAAAATAAGAAGGAGCTGGCTTCACAAAAGATTGGTGAGAACAGCAAATTTAAGTCTAGAAAGCATACAATAGATTGGCTAAAATGGCTGAAAATGAACATAAAAGCGGCCATTATAGCTAGTGAAACAAATTGGATAGCAGCATAAGAGGGATTTTGGAATATGTGAAAAACAAACATCTATTTACATTAGAATCTGGAAACTCTACCAAATTAGTAGAGACTATTGCTATTCAGTTTGAGGGGATAGATTTAAAGAAGCACCTTTCATAAAATATATTTTGCCTATTCAGGTCTACGTACAGACAATATATATGTGTTTGATTAAATTCTACAGAAATTGGGTTCTTATTAGGCAACATGACAGCATGACAGAGAGACAGGGGAGGAGGGAATGTTGAAGGTGATTTATACATCATGATTATAATATAGATAAATAATGGCCAAAACTGGGGAGTAAAAATAGAATAGAGGTGACAGATATAGAAGAGTCAAGAACTAAATTAAGTGAAAACTTTAATGATGTAAAAGAATTATTATAATGGAAGTACTAGAAAAAGTGAGCTGAGAATATGAGACGGTCAGAAAATGGGGTGTTAGGATGTGGGATTTCAGAGGCAGGGTTGTAGGTAGTGCAGCAATGTAAGATAAAGGGTGTGTCTATGGGAGTAGGACACTGAATGAATATAAAAGGAACATTTGCTAGAGCTGAGGAAGTTGAGAAGCAGAGAGAAGCCAGTGTTTTAAATGGAGTCTTCCTGTGAGTATTTGAAGTCATTGAGAATTACAAGTGGAATAAGTGTAGCAGAAACATGGAGAGGTAAATTGCATGGAGAAGCCCTTCAGTGATTGGGGGTGCAGGAAGGACTGGGAGCTAAAAGCAGGAGAGGAAGCAGAGGAAGGCACCATTGGAGTCTTTTTGAAAGAAGAAGGGAGAGGAATGTATTGAAGTTTATAATGGGAAACAAGAGGCTAACTCCTCCATTTTCTGGCCAGGTCTACATGACTCGTAAGAAAAAATATAGTGTTGGCTTGAGAGTTCTGCCATGGAGGGAGAGGTAGCTCCTCAAATACTAAGGACTGATCATTAAATAATCAGAAGACGGGTAACTTCATCTTAAGTTGTCATAATCAAAAGGCAAAGAAATCAAGCTTTTTAACAATTGTAAATTGTCTAGTTATATCTTCTTTTTTTAACATAAATTTTAAACTAAATTCATTTACATTTGTAACATTTTAAGCAATATTTCTCTACTCTGCTTTGACACATCAAGTAAAATGGATTTAACTTTATAATTACAATTCAAATACCAAAATATTTTCTTTCAGTTAGTGTTTCTTACATGAGTGTGTTAAGTTTATCAGCTAGCTTTATTTGTAATAAACAAATTCAAAATCTCAGTAGCTTACAACATGCATTCCTTCTTTCTTCTGATACTTGTCAATAACTGCAAGTCAACGGCTGTGAGTCTGCTCCACACATCTCTTCATACCATGTTCCAGGGTGAAAGATCTAGACTTGTTAGGACATGGAAAAAATATTGGGCAGAAATTTCTATTGCCTTTGGTATTACATTCCCTCAAATATCACTGGCTGAAGTTCGTGGCATGGCCAATCCCAATTACATGGGGGATGGCACCAGTCATGTGACTTCCCTCAGTGGCACTTTTTATGTCTCAAAGCAAAGGTTAATGATATAAATACTCTTCACAGAAGGTGAAAAATGAAAAAATCTGGGCCAATAAAAACAATCAAACACAAAAAGCACTGCAAATTTGCCCTAAATACATTAGATAATTCCAGGCAGAATTTACTTACAAATTAAACTCAAACTCATCTGAGAAATATATGTCTGTATAGCATAATGTCTATACTAACCAAAGAGATAATGAATATAATGAAAAAATAGACGTTGAAATATTTTTTTGTTTATGTCATAGAAAACAAATTCAAGTAAAATAATGTGGTTGTGCTGATTTGTTGGAAAAGGACGGCTGGCCAATCTGTATCCCTAAAGTCTTCTCCAGATGGGAACCATTCTTTGGTAAATTTCTCATGGTTCATTGTTTGGCACAAAATATACTGGTTCAGCTACATGGTTTGATCATTATTCTGATGTAGGGTCTACGCCACTGGAAGAACCGTATTTACCTTAGAGTACACAACTGACCAAGCAATTGAGATGTCATTTTAGGAGAGAGTTTCAGATTAACCTAGCACTCCTCTTTCAGTTAGCTCTTCTAAGACAGATACCTTGATTTTATGTTAATGAGCATTTTAGGGCTCCATCTTTGTGTTTTAATATCAAAGTGTTTTCTATATTTATGAGGAAAATTAAGTAAGCTGATTCAAGAGCATAGTGGTATTCCTTTTCTGCTGTCAACTATGTTGACCTATGTGCCAGCTATTTTAAATAAACTGTACCATGTCACATTCCTATGCAGATTACAAATGTTTCTTTGAAGAAAACCTGAACTAAATAATAAAAAATCAGCTCTTATTTGAAGCCTTTTCTAGAATATCACCCCACCAATTCTAACAGCTCTGAGGCCTGTACAAAAAATTAGGCTGCTGAATTAATTCCTAGAAGCCTATAAAGGAGATAGAAAGAAGTAAAAAAGGATGTAAAATCCATCCATGTATTACATGTGGATTGTGTACATCTTGCTGTTCGAAGCATGTCATTCTTAACCTTGGGATATTTCATCATTTGGCTTTTAACTTTCACGTCAAATTTAATGCCACTGAGATTCACAGTCTTACGGAAATAAAGGTGTGGCAAGCATCTCAAATTATTCTTTCTTTGCAGTGAGCTAATAATGCTCAGAGCCATTGAACTAGCTATTATAGTATAATAGCACCTTATGGCTCATAGCATAATATCCCCAAAAATGATATGTGCAATATAGTATAGTATAATATGGCATACTCTAATACTATATTAAAAACCTCACAGTAAGTTATTGCAAAAATTATGGTTAAATAAAAGTGCTTTTTGCAAGTCATTGCACATTCAAGCCTACTGAATGCTCAGTGTGGCATTTACTTGAAAGAATGATGTAGGATTTAAGTAAAAGTTCATGAATAATCACACAAGTGCACAATAGGTTCAGAAATACTTACCTGAATGCTTTTGTATTTCTAAGAGCTGCATTAATGTGAAAAGCTATAAGCACATATTTAAATGATGGATTAGCAAAAATAAATCTACTGTGTATTACTCTTGGCATTGTCTATCTATATAACTTAATGTATTGAAGGGTCCTATGTGGGTTTCAAATATAAAAAAAAATATGGAAAGAATTTTAAAAGAATGTTTACTAGACTATTCCAAAGATTGAAATTTAAATTTAAAAAAATGCAGATATATCAGGTGCCATTATATTGAATCATTCTCAGATTAAGGGAAAGTAGTGTGGGGGGGGGGCATTTACACAATGAGTATATCAGAAGCTTGCTATAAGCGGAGATGGCCTGACTTAGGTTTGAAAGCCTGAAAGGGTCCCAGTTATGAGCTGCCCTCGAAACAAAAGGAATAAAATTCTGCTTTCTGTATTCTCTGTTTTTCCAGGTTAGAATGCTTGACTGAACAACAAAAATAAAACTGTGTTCACTAGTCAAGGCACTTTGCTGTGTAAGGCAGAAGGAACCTGTGGTAAACAGGAGGTTGATACCTTCTATGTATCTTGGGGAAAGCAGAAAAAAGAAAAATAATCTTGCTGAGAAGAATGTCATGTGGATCATTGAGAAACTCACTTTTTGACTCTTGTCTTGGGACCCAAAGAGATGCTCAGACAAATGTAAAAGAAAAATCACCTACTTCCTATGGGCTGGGATGAGAGTTAGGCACATAAAGAGGGGAAGCAGTGTTTTTATTTCTAGAAAGAACCAGTATAAAGACAATTGTGTTTTCTTTTTGGAAATTTATACACTACCGAATGAGGTACAAGAATTTCCTGTCCCTGGTTTGCTTAAAACTATTAATGACTTACACTATCAGCTTTAGTATGCGATCTGGTACAATTTCTAAAATAATTATTGCTCATGAGTCTTCATGGGTGTACATGTGGGCCCCTGACTGGTGATGCCCTTTTGATAGCAGTACGTACTTGAGTTATTTAATTAAAGGATAAAAATAGATCACTGGAGTTCTTTCAAACATCTTCTTCTAGCTGAGTAATTCTCATTTCAGTGCATTTGTCCCGTAACATTCTCTTCTTCATTTTCATTTCAAACTCCTACTAACTATTTTAATCACATGATCATTGGTCAGATTATCAGTCACATTCATTTTAAGCCCTCTTTTTTCCTGTCTTTATTTTACCAAGTTCTGAAGGGATGAGCACATTAGCTGAATTTTATGTAGTGAAACTGTACAGAATTTAGCCAGACAAATTAAATCAAATTTGAGAAAGTTAAACCCTGTCAAATAATTTATCCTTTCATTGTGTTCATTCTTTAATGGAGACAGCTTAGTCTCTTAAACATTCTTTGTCTTATCTGTTTAATGGAAACACTGATGTCAAACATGAAGTAACAGCAATTCTTCTCAAGACAAGGGCAACAAAAGTAACCCCCTCCTATTCTAATCCAGGATTGGTCCTATGTAAAACAATGGGGGTTGGAGGGAAAAAGTAAAAGAAAAAAACAAGGAAGAATTTTCACAGTGATTCTCTGACACGCTTGAGATTAACAAAAGATGAAATGTAGCTAGACATAGGCACAAAGGCATAAACCATAAAGTTATATCTAAGACTTGGTTCTAACTTTTTTATTTTACTGTTTCTCTTAGTTAGAGAAATAGGATTGCATAGGCAGTGAAAGTTTTATACTTGGTTAACTGATTGTAACCACTAACCTACTGATTTAGACCAAAATAATATATGACTACTGGTGCCATATTATACTTCAAATGTAGAATTCATCAAACCATGACAGAGAGAATTTGTCTACATCCTTTTGGCTTTTACTAGGTTGTAGAGAAGAATTTCCATTGCTTTATTGTGCATCATTGTTAAAGGTCCTGGAGTAGCAGAGAGAGAATAAAAGAAGCAGCAAGAATGGCTTGAAAAATATAAAGAACATTTATGTTCCAAGTATTGCTCCTTTCACATATGTTTTTTGCACCTATTCCACACAGTCATCTAGTGTGGTAGGTATCAGCATTTTTCCTATCTTATAGACTAGAAATCTATGACTCAGATTGGTTATTGCTTTCCCTACAGTCACATGCCCCATACAGGCACAGACATAATTAGAACTAGACCTCTGACTCTAGGTTCACCGTCTTTTTACTGTGTCCTCTTTGTAAGGAATATTTTCTGAAGTGGCCAGGATAGATAACAAACAATATTAAGGATAGGCTACATTATGCACCATAAAACCTTCTGTTCCAGCCTCCTGGGATTATCTTTAGGAGACAAAGTACTGTTTTACCTAAATCAACCACACATATTTTTGTTTCTTCTTATAACCAACTATATTCAGGTGTGACATTGCAGAGTTCAGATAGTACTTTGCTCTGTGCACATGACATGCTTCAGAATTACTGTCAGAAATAACTTTGCTGAATATTTATACATGTGTGAATATTTATTTTAGGATCACTTATTCATTAATGTTCTCAAGAGCCAGATAAATCATACAACATGCATATTTCTCACAACACATACAAAAATACCCCTACATAACCCCTCAGCATTGGATATAGGAAGATTGAATGAAGGCCAGGAAGGTTACTAGAGTAACTAAATCAGCACAAACTAGAGCCAAAAGGAGAAAGAAATTTTATGCCAAACTTGAAAAAGGAAGGGAACATAATTTACAAAAGAAAAGTGACAATTTTAAGTTAAAGCTAATGTAGTCAGTTTTAAGAAAAAGGGAGAGGGATGTCAACTGGATGCCTCAAATTAACTAAGGTATTATTACAATACAAACTATAAGAAAATGTTCCAGAAATACTGGGAAAAATTAAACAATCTCATAATTATTTAAACACAGTGTCTTGAAATATTCTGCCTAGTAAAATAGGATTATTCATTTCCAGGATCACCATATATTAGGTAAACATTTTGATGAGTAAAATGTGTTTTGTTTTCCTTGTTTGTTTAGTTGGTTGGTTTAGAAAATTTGCCATAGCCATTGTGGAGAAGATAAAGAGTGATGATAAAATGTGACCAATAATAAATAATTTCAAAGGAATTTTATGGCATTTTCTGCTGCTATAACAGAGTACTACAGACTGGGTCATTTATAAAGAAAACAAATTTATTTCTCATGGTTCTGAAGACTGGGAAGTCCAAAAGCATGGCACCTGCATCTAGCCTGGGTCATCCCATGATGAAAGGATGGAAGGCAGAAGTGAGTGCACAAGACAAAGAGGAAAAAGGGTAAAACTCCCAAGATAACTAACTCAATCCCATGATAATGGCATTAATTCATTCATGAGAGAAGAGCCCTCCTGACCTAATAACCTCTTAAAGGCCTCACCTTTTAATACTGTTACAGTGGCATTTAAATTTCAATATGAGTTTTGATGGGGACATTCAAACCTTAGCATTCCATCCCTGGCCTCCCAAAATTCACATCCTTCTCACATACAAAATATATTCATTCTGTCCCAATAGCCCCAAAAGTCTTAACTTGTTCCAACATCAACTCAAAAGTCCAAAGTCTCATATGAATCAGATGTGGGTGAGTGAGACTCAAGTCATGAATTCTCCACAGGCAAATTCCCTCCAGCTATGAAATCAAAACAAGTATCTACTTCCAAAATACAATCGTGGAAAGGGGTAGGATAGACAACCCCATTCCAAAAGCGAGAAATAGACAAGAAAACAGAGATAACTGTTCCCAAATAAGTCTGAAACTCAACAGGAAAAACAACATTAAGTCTTAAAGCTGAAGAATAATCTCCTCTGACTCCATGTCCTGATTCCTGCATACACTGGGGCAAGGCTATCCCCTCCCCAGCAATCCCCAGGGCCTCAGACAGATATGCTCCCATGGCTTTTGGGGCTCAGTCCACCCTTCAACTTTCTTAACTGAAGATTCATGCTGGTGACCCTGCAGTTTTGGGGTCTTAAGGGTTGCCCCAGTCCCACAGCTCCACTAGGCATTCATTGCCCTAGTGGAGACTGCAATGGCTCTGCTTCTGCTCCAGGTTTCTACCTGGGCTTCCAGATAGATTGTGGCATCTTTTGAAATCTAAGTGGAGGAAGTCATGAACTCCACAACTCTTGCTTCTGTGTGCCTTCAGACTTAACACCAGGTGGACACCACCAAAATGTGTGGTTTGCATCTTCCAGAGCAATGGGTCAAGCCATAACTGGGCCTGCTTGAGCCATAGCTGGGGCAGCCAGGGAGTGTTGTGTGGGAATGCAAGAAGAGACCCAAGGTAGCACTATGTAGCAAGCCCATGGAGGGTGTAGTGGACCATGGCCCCAAACAATTCTGCGTTTGCTGTCTTTCTCCTATTATCTTGGTGAATAGCACGTGGCCTCCTTCTAACCATGGTCATCTCTTTAGCAAGTGCATCTATGCCCACATCCTTTGCATTGTCTCCTGAATAGGCCTTTTTAAAATACTCTTTTCATGGCCAAGATGAAAATTTTCCAAATCTTTTCATTCTGCTTTCCTCTTAATTACAAATTCCATCTTTAAGACTATTTTTTTGCTCTTTCATCTCACTGTGTGTTGTTAAAATCAGCCACAAAGCATATTGAATGCTTTGCTACTTAGATATTTCTTTTTCCAGATACCCTTGTTCATAACTTTTAAGTTTTGCATTCCATAAAGCCCTAGAAAACAACCATAATTTTTCTAAGTTTTTTTTTCTGCTACTTTGTAACAAGATTGACCTTTACTCCAGTGTCTCATACCTTATTTTTCATTTCCACTGGAGACCTTATCAGAATGACCTTCACTGTCCATATTTCTACCAACATTCTGGTCACAAGCACTTAGGTAATCACTGAGAAGATCCATATTTTTCCTATAGCTCTTGTCTTTTGAGTACTCACTGGATTCATGCTTAATGTTACAATCAAGTCAATATAGTCTTTTTCTAGCCTGCTCCTCCAAATTCTTCCAGTCTTTACCCATTACCCAACTCTAAAGCTGCTTCCATGTTTTTCAGTATGTGTTATAGAAACAGCCCCCTTCTTGGTACTAATTTACTATTTAATTTTGTTTTCCGATGTATAACAAAATGCTACAGACTCAATAATTTATAAAGAAAAGAAATTTATTTCTTACAATTTTGGAGGCTGGAAAGTCCAAGAGCATGGCGACAGCAACTGGTGAGAGTCATCCTACAGTGGAAGGGCAGAAGGTGGAAGGTCACACATGAGACAGATAGAAAAAGGGGCCAAATTCCCATGATAATTAACCCACTCCTGCAGTAATGGCTCTAATCCATTCATGAGGGCAGAGCCTTCATTACCTAAGTACCTCTTAAAGGCCCCGTCTCTTAATATTGTTACAATGGCAATTAAATTTTAACATCAGTTTTGGCAGAGACATTCAAACCATAGCACATATATACAGCAATTCAAAATAATTGTTACTTAGCTCTATTTTCACTGTGGAGGCATGCAAGTACATATCTGGTTTGTCAGCATGTATTATATTATGTCTCTATTGTACAAATGTAAATACTGATTCAATTGAGAAGAATTTAATTAAACATATAGGCAGGCTATAAAATAAAAAATGAAAACACTAAAAGATTTGGAAACATATTAAGTGATAATTTAAATGAAAAATCACTCTGAAATTTATTTTTCATACATATAATAACTTTATCTTAAAATATAGGATAAGTTTAATAAAAATTATATTTTAATATGTAACAGTATATTGAGTGCATTTTAAATATACAAGTAATTATAATATTTTTAATTATAACAAACTGCATTTATCAAGTCAATTATCTTCAATAATAATTCTTTTTCCAATAACTTTAATTTTGGAAAGGTTACAGGAGCACTGTTTCATAGGCATGCTAAGTACTATTACCCAGAGAATTAGGAAAAATAATTATATAAGAAGCCATTTATATTATATACATATTTAGTTTCCTTCTTCCTCTTTTGTAAATTTGTCTGAAAGTTTGAATCAGACAAAGTAATCATCATAAACAATGCCTCTTTTGAGCACAGAAATTTCTGCATTCATAAATTATCTTCTACACTTTTCCTTCCTCACAGGATTTTGTTTTATTAATAATATGGTATACAGCCTTCATATGAAGATTGAACTGAATTTTTGTATGTCTGGGAATTAAAAAATAAAAGACAGCAATGTTTCCTTCTTTCCAATTAATACCTGTGAGGAATTGGATTAATTCACTATGCCCCTAATTTTTTGTGTAATTAGAGAAAAGGGCCACATTTTGATTAAACCTTTCAGTCCCAGTTGCAAATGATTAAAGAAGTAAAGGTGAAGTATTTTATTTCAAGACTTCTGGAAGTACTGACATTCAATTGATCCACACCTGACCAAACTGTTCAGAAAACTGAATATCCTTTTAGAATATCCTTAGCATCTACCTCTCCATTCTCAACACATAACATCACTGAATGTTTTTTGAATATTGTACCCTCTTTTGTACCTCTTTTGTACAACATGGTGACTATAGTTAATAACAATTGTGTACTTGAAGATTGTTAAGACAGTAGATTTTAAGTGTTCTTACCATCAATAAGTGTGAGATAATGCATGTATTAATTAGTTTGGTTTAGCCATTTTTACAATGTATACATATTTCAAAACATCATGTTGTATACCATAAATATATAAAATTTTATTTTCCAATTAAAAATAAAGAAGTCCTTTGAAACCAGTATAATATATTATTTATCTTGTATATTCAGCTCATTGCAAGCTGTTTGAATCTGTGAACTTAAAAATAGTTATTGAATGATTGCATAAAGAATGGACAAATAGGATGAAATTATTATTAACAAGGCCCAGTTTATCTTCCCTCCTCTGAAATGTCTCTAAATTCTTCTACAGTATTTTTTGTGTGTGAACACCCTCAACACCTGTAGGAGCTCTGATTCACCTACTCCTAACACCGTAGACATACATGTGCCTTTATATTTCTGTACTTCACCCTCATCTTATGTCCATGTCTCTTTCTACTGTCTACTTTAGACAGCTGCAATATATTTTTTCCTGCATATCTATATATTTTAGCTTTCTAAACCTTTTTAAATTGAACTTTTTGATACTGTGTTCCTTTTTAGAAAAAGACCTTTATTGAAACTGTAGTTCACAAAACATACTTTGTAATTGATTTTCAAGCAAAGCATATAGTTAGAAATTTGATAAGTGGGAAACCACTAAATGGTTTTAACCTCTTTTACAGGTACAATTTACTACATATAACTGCATATTTCTTCCTAAACATACAAGTGTACACATTTAAAAATGTTTCAGAAAGAGAATAATTTCAATTTTAGAATTTTACTTTTAGCATTCATTTTATTTTTTAATCAGACAAAGCAATCATCATGAACTATGCATATTTTGAACACAATATAAAATTATAATAGAACTTGAACTTAAGAATGACTCTGTATATATGGTTCATAAGTTGTTTATATTTTAGAACATTGCTCCTTTTTAGTCAATAGTATACTCTATGTAGAGTTAGTCAAGCACATTCATTTAAGAAGCTGTGAAGCAGGGGCAAATTTAGGAAAAATAATGAAACTGAAACATAATTAACATTCTTCTATCCTTGGTCTTTGGAGGAGGCTAAGAAGAAAATTACTCTCTTCCACCACATGATTCCCTACTAGAATATAAAAGCCCACCATCTTAAGCACCAATACCCATGCTCAACTGTGAAGGGGTGGCCAAAATGGAAATAGCCTTCATCTGGTTACTCTTATCAGTAAAGTTCTCCAACATGTGTTCCATATACTTTCCCAAAGCCAGGCAATCCAGGGAACCCAACCACTTTTTCCACAAACATAAACATTTATATCTGGTACACACACACACACACACACACACACACACATATATATATATATATACATTTTCTTTGTTGAAGTCTAGTGGTGTTCCCATTCAAATTTATGTAGACTCTGATAAGAGCGTTAGATGGAAAAAGAGGGTGTGTAAGAATGGAGTCTTCTCTCCATGTTTTGTTTTTGCTCCTAAACAATCAGCTAATAATTTGTACTAAATAGCTGCTTTCCTCAGACAATTGTCAAAGGACCTTTGTGATTCATGATGGTTAATAACAAAACAAAACAAAAATGTACCTTCATATGCTAATTTTACTTTTTGACAGACTCTTATTTTTAGAGCAGTCTTGAGTTCAAAGAAAATTGAGAGGAAATAACAGAGATTTCCCATACACCTCTTGCCCCTAAACATGTATAGTTTTCCCTATTATCAACTTCCAAAATGCATTGTCTTCCCTGTTCTCAACATCCACCACCAGAATGGTACATTGTCGTAATTGATGACTCTACATTGACACATCATTATCACCCAGAGTCCATAGTTTACATTAGGGTTTATTGTTGGTGTTGTACATTCCGTAACTTTGGACAAAAGTACAATGACATGGATCCTCTGTTATTGTATCACACAAAATAGTTTCAATGCCCTAAAATTTTTCTGTGCTCTACCTATTCACATCTTTTGCCTAACCCCTGACAACCACTGATCTTTTTACTATCTCCATAGTGTTGCCTTTTCCAGAATCCCATATAGTTGGAATCATATAATATGCAGGCTTTTTGAATTTGTTTCTTTCACTAGGTAATATGAATATAAATTTCCTGTATGTCTTTTGATCCCTTAATAGCTTATTTCTTTTTAGCACTGAAAATATCCCATTGTCTGGATGTACCAAAGTTTATTCATCTAGTCACCTACTAAAGGACATTTTAATTGCTTCTAATTGTTCACAATTATGAATACAGCTTCTAGAAACATCAGTGTCTTTGTTCATTTGTGTTATTGTAAAGAACTTTCTGAGACTGAGACTCAGATTTACAAAAAAGATAAGAGATTTACTTGGCTGGTGGTTCTGTAGGCTGTGAAAGAAGCATGGCACCAACATCTGCATCTGATGAGGGCTTCAAGTTGCTTCCACTCACCACTCACAGCAGAGAGGAAAGGGTAGCCAATATGTGAAGATCACATGGAGAAGGAGAGAGAAAGCAAGAGAGAAAAAGAGAAGGAGGTGCCAGGCTCCTTTCAACACCCAGTTCTTGTCGGAACTAAGAGTGAGAACTCACTCACTCCTCAGAGAATGGCACCACACCATTTTTTTAGGATTCTGTGCCCACAATCCAAACACCTCCAACATTGGGGATCAAATTTCAACATGAGATTTGCCAGGATCAAGCAAACCATATCCAAACCATGGCAATTTGTGTACAGGTTTTTGTGTGGACATAAATTTTCAGTTTATTGGGTAAATACCAAGGAGAATGTTGACTTGATTGCATAGCGAGAGTATGTTGAGTTTTGTAAGAAACCACCAAATTGTCTTCCAAAGTCACTGCACCATTTTGCATTCACACCAGCAATGGATGAAAGCTCCTGTTGTTCCACATCCTCACCAGCATTTGGTGTTGTCAGCATTATGGATTTTGGCTATTCTAATACATTTGCTGTGGTATCGCATTGTTTTAATTTGCATTTCCCTGATGAACTAAGATGTACATCATCTTTTCATATGCTTATTTTCCATCTGTGTATTTCCTTTGGTGAAATGTCTGTTGAAGTCTTTGGAAAAATTTTTAATTGGGTTGTTTTGTTTTCTTACTGGTAAGTTTTAAGAATTCTTTGTGTATTTTGGGTAGCAGTCTTTTATCCGATACATTTTTTGAAAATATTTTCTTCCAGTCTGTGGCTTGTCTTTTCATTCTCTTGAGAGTGCCTTTGCTAGAGCAGAAATTTTTAATTTTAATGAAGTCCAGCTTATCAGTTCTACTTTTCATTGCTTGTGCCTTTGGTGTTAGAACTAAAAAGTCATTGTCAAATACAAAGTTATCTACTTTTTCTCCCCTATTATCTTTTGGGAGTTTTAAAGTTTTGTGTTTTACATTGAGGTCTATGATCCATTTTGAGTTGATTTTTGTGAAGATGTAAGGTTTGTTTCTAGATTAATATTTTTGCATGTGAATGCTCAGTTGATTCCACATCATTTGGTAAAAAAAAAAAAATATTTGCTCTGTTGCATTACCTTTGCTCCTTTTTCAAAGATCAGTTGACTGCATTTATGTGGCTTTATTTCTGGGCTCTCTGTTCTATTCCATTGCTCTGTTTATCCATTCTTTTATCAATGCTTTTCATACTGTCTCAATTACTGTAGCTTTATAGTAAATATTGAAGTCAGGTATGTCCATCTCCAACTTCGTTCCTCTCCTTCAATATTGTGTTAGCTATTATGGGTCTTTTGCTTTTCTATATAAACTCTAGAATCAGTTTGTTGATATCCACAAAATATTAATAGCTTGCTGGGATTTTGATTGGGATTCCATTGATATTTTTCATCAGAATTTTGTAGTTTTCCTCATATAGAATGTATACACATTTTGTTAGATTTGTACCTAAGCATTTTATTTTGGGTGAAACTAATATAAATGGTATTGGGTTTTTATTTTCAGATTCCACTTGTTTGTTGCTGATATATAGGAAAGTGACTCACTTTTATGTACTAACATTGTATCTTGTAACTCTGCTTTAAGTGCTTATTAGTTTCAGAAGTTTTTGCTGCTGTTGTTGATTCTTTTTTGGATTTTCTACATGGATGCAGATGCTCATATCTTCTAGATAGTTTTATATCTTCCATATATGTATACTTATATATATAGAAAATATGGCAAAATGTTTTTTCTTCTTGAAATGCCTTGTGAGTTATATGTTAATATACTAAATTTTTGCCATCTCTTCTAATGTGGTGACTTTTCTGTTAAAAGATGGCATTTAATATCTGGTCTCATATGCACATTATTATAGATGAAATATGATGACATGGAGTGACCTGTAGTTGCTCTACCAAATAAATAAATTAATAAAGATTCAAGCATTTTAGCAAGGGCATTCTTAGTCTTGTATTATATTAATCCATGATAAAATATTGGGAAATTATATAACAATGTGAACATGTGTGTTAAAGATTCTGTTGTCTCTCTCACCACTAATATTCAATTGAAACGAAATGCCATCCAATCAAAAACTAGCTATGAGGTCCAAATTATTTGAAGATATTTCAATGAAAATTCTAGGTAAAAAGCAAAAAATATATTTTATTAGTCATTGATAATCTTTATCTAAAACATAATGTATTTTTTGCTAATAATTTCTCAATTAATGTGACTGTGGAATAGTTGATAACGAGTTACTCAAAAATAAATTTGAAAAAATAGACTGGTGTCATGTTTTTCTAGAAAAACAAAAGTCATTAAAATGTCTGAGTATAAGAATAATCATATAAATGAAAGTTACAAAATGGTCTACAGTTGTTTATAGGACAAACTGGAGAAAAAAACAGATTAGAGAAGATAATAGGATATCTAAATTACACAGAAACAGTCATAATAAAACAAAGTTCAGTTGGTAGTGATGAGTAAAAAACAGAAATGTTAAATTTAAGTGATACTAAGAATGTTGTATAAACCTGATTTGATGTAAGATGAACTAAAGAAATGGGAATCAAAAATTTCTCTAGATTTTGAACCTGAGTGATCCAGAGAATGGTGATTTGAAAAGTGAGTGAAGATAAATTTTATATTAAGAATGTTGTAGTTAATGCACTAGTAGTATTTAGTTTAATTGTACTAGTGGTTAAAAAAAGATCTAGCAAGCAGTTGAAAATTAAGGGCTAACATGCAGGAAATTTACAAGAGGTATAGGTATAAATTATAAGATTTTGGTGTTTATTCAAAACAATATTCATAGGTATCACTGTGACAAAAGATAGAAGATGACTATAACAGCAAATCTATTTTAAAACAAGTTATATTAAACATTAAAATGTACCTTTTCTGAAAAAATTGGAAAATGTATTCATAATATGTCTACAATTTTGGAAGTTGGAGAGTCAAGAGAATCCTAGAAATAAGGAAAATTTGGAAGGATGTAAGAGAAATAAAGAAAATCAGGGAGAAGCTAGCTATGTGACAATCCTTTGGGGGGAATTTGGCACTGGCAATGCAACAAATATGAGAGCTCCTTCACTACCAAGGCAATATCCTTAGCCATTCACTCCACTCCTTCGTTCTTTTTCTAAATTATATAGAACTATAGTTAGGGTCACTTTATACCTTATTGTCAAGTCTTATTTTATGAAAATAAAAGTATAAACTGGAACATTCCTGGTCAAACTGGGCCAGGTGATTACCTAAGCTATAATGTTTCAGCAGAAGTATTACTCACTACAAGTAATATTCTGATTATATAAGATATTCACTTTAGGATGGGCACAGTGGCTCACACCTTAATCCTAGCACTCTGGGAGGCAGAGGCAGGTGGGAGGATTGCTTGAGCTCAGGAAGTCAAGACCAGCCTAAGCAGGAGGAAGACCACTTCTCTACCAAAAATAGAAAAACTAGCCGGGCCTTGTCACACGTGCCTGTAGTCCCATCTACTCGGAAGGCTGAGGCAGGAGGATTGCTTGAGCCCAAGAATTTCAGGTTGCAGTAAGCTATGATGATACCCCTCCACACCCACCCCTGTCACCCAGGGTGACAGAGTGAGACTTTGTCTCAAAAAAAAAAAAAAAATTCACTTTGGTTCACTCTGAGTTCAAATGTAAGTGATGATAATAATCCATGGCATTTGAATTTTATGTTTAAAATATTTCCCCTGAAAAAATAAAGTGTTTTAAATTCACAAATTATTAATAAAATTCTTTTAATTCTGCCTTGTTCACTTTACCATGATTTGTTCCATCTCATGTCATTTCAGCATCCTGAATTACTCTGTTCTACTAAATTGTTTATATCCATGTAAATATCCACATTACAGTGATTGTTATTAGGTCAGCTCTGCTCACCTTGTCCTACTTTAAGAAGGCTTTCACCTTCAAGCAAAGAATTGGAACATTTACACCTGAATGGAAAACATTTAACTTTCTAATAAATATTTCCACATGAATACCTAACTGATTTGGTAAGAAAGTATTAAAAATAAAGACTACTGAAAATATCCTTCAAAATTGTATATCATGAGATCCTTTGTAAGTCTATTACCTGTAAATTTGATTTGACCTCACTTACAGACTACTAATTAGTCACATAACATATTTATGAATAATATGAAATATCTTCTATAACTTAAATAGTTATATAGTGGTTACAATTGAAACAGCTCCTATCAGTAGTTTCTTTTACCCATTATAAACTTAATTTTAAGGGACAAATTTACAGAAACAAAAAGATACAAATGTTACATATGTTCACATAATTAATCACCTTCACATATACAAATTTTTCTAAATATCTTCATTTATAAGTGAAACAAGTCCTTCAGTTCTTAATAGCTACCCACATGGAGACCATTAACTATACTATGCTAATTCATTTTCCCTGCTGCAAAGTTAATTATGAGTAATCACAAGGGTTTCGGAATTGGACAGCACCACTATTACCTAGCAATTGGCAAGATCCATTGTTCTGAGGAATAAGTAGGCAAAGGAGTTGGGCAAAGGACAGTGAAAATGGCTTGGCTATATTGTTCTAATAAACCTAAATTGTCTGTGAACATTACAGTTTTAAATTCCTTTTCCAATAGTCTGGAAATTATCCACAAAAATTCACTGCATATGATAAATTGGCACAAAATCCTAAGGAGTATAGCAATTAGTTCTAATAAAAGTTTTTAGAACAAATGCATTTGGCTGATTTTTAGTAACAGATTTTTTAAGAAAACCAATGACATAAATGAATCCAAGCAGTCCAATAGCAGAAAAACCCATCCTTAACTTTAATGACATACTGCTGCTTGATCCTTACACTGTGAGTAGAAGGTATACGGCCTTGTTTTTCTACTCTCAATCTAATCAAAAGCACTGTAGACCTTTTAGTATTTTTATGTTATTATGAAATGAATCAATATTTCTGATTAATATAAGCCATTCTGTTTGGTTCAGGCTACGTATAAAGTCAATGCCATTTATTATTTTAATAATAAAATACTTTTATTTGTTGGCTTATAGAATGAATTTCAGATCTCAGGCATTAGAGGGGTACATAGTGTTATGAAACATGTGGGAATGATTATAAATATCAGCTACAGTCTTTTTGAAATGTCTGAAACAGAAAGACCTTAAAAGAATAATTAGAATTCTATATGACCCCAATATGTATTTTACATTGCACAATAGTATATTAATACACTTTACATTCTGTATAGCATATTGAAATCAATACACATAACTAATTTTAGATTTAGTTTTTCAAAGTATTTCTACAGTCATTATTTATCTAAAATATATCTACAAAGTATCAATTGAAGTATAAATCTAGGGATTATTTCATGCGTTTATCCAAAGAATATAAACTTCAAATTGCTAACTAAGGCATCCAAAAGTCTTCCTTGTATTCTTTTACATTCATAAAATATAGTAGTTTGGAGCAAAATAGCTACTTTAAAATCATAATTGCTCCTTATCACTGACAAAATATTTGCCAAAAATGCTAGCATAATGGACAAGGTCCCATGGATCCTGTATTTCAAGTATCCCATGCACAGCTTCCGAAGGTGCCACACTAGCTATTCAAAATTACAGTACTTCCTGCTTCTTCCATCTATTATATACACTCATGCTACTATGCTTTTCCTCATCATCTATAATATCACTTTCTACTCATCACCCAATATTCAGCTTTACTATCATCTCAATTCTGTAGACAAATCAATAATCCCTGATTTGTGTTTCCAGAACACAGTAAACCCATAATGAAGGAGAGATAATGCAGGAAACAAAAAAAAAAAAAGAAAACACTTTAAGATAAATATAGAAAAAGTCGACTAACTGGCTAACCTGGTTTAAAATAAAACCAGACAGATATATTAAATATGGAGATTCAAAAATAGCTAACAAAAGAAGAATTGTAATGTTTTCAACACAAGGAGAAGATAAATGTTTAAGGTGATGGATATCCCAGTTACCCTGATGTGATCATTACACATTGTGTATATATATATATCAAAATATCAATGTACCCCCAAATATATACAACTCTGATATGTCAATAAAAAATACACTGCCCAGAAAACCAGACAGTATTTTGGCAATAACTGCAACTGAAATAATAATAACAAATTATGACAATTCAAAGAATTTCCATTACCACAAAATGAGTATAAACATTTAACAAAGTTCTCAGATACTTACATAATTAGGATAAAGCAAAACAAAAATTAATTATATAAGATTAAATAACCGATGAAGATAATGAGATAATACTTTTATGACTTTTATTTGAAACATTTTTGGATCTTTACTTAAATGATTTGTTTTCCAGATTTAAGGAAACTTTCTTTTAAGCTATCTATAGTTTACACTAATTTGGTATACTTTTATGAACAAAAGTGGAGACATTTACTTTTTTACCCTACTTGAGCCCTCCAAAAGTCAGAAATTATTTCTGAGTGTTCTTATTTTTTATGGAAATATAATTGTTTCAATTAGTTCAATAAGCATTTTTTCTCTTTTGGAAATTGAAAACATTGGTTATATTAGAAATATATTACCAAGGCTTTGCCTGGAATGTCATATTTGAAAATATGCATAGAATGTCTAGCTTGAAAGGTTCCCAGTCTTACAGTGAATGAGCAAAAATCATCACCTCTGGCAGACCTGGGAACCTTAAAATTGTAGATTAAATCTGAAGTTTGCCTTGATTTGTCTCCCTAGCCTCAAAAGCATTGTAAATCTGAGATTCCTATGTAATCAATTGCTCTGTTTGCTGCACTTACGTAAATAATTAAGTAAAATTGATGGGACTAAACTTATACAAAAAAAATTGTATTACTCAGATTATCTTTTGTAGAAATAAAGAAAACTGTGCAAAAAAAATTATGTTTCTAAGGAAAAGTATAATATACCTGTTATTATAAATTGCTAATTAGATTGTAGCCCTGTGCTTTGTTTTTTGAGTTTTTATCTACTTATAGACTGGACTAGATCCTGAGTTCTTCTAGTTTCTTCCAATTCAACTTTCTTCCATGAAATTACTAAAAATAGGAGCTCTGTTCCTAAAGGCCTATAAAGTGAAATTTTATAGAGAAATTTTAATGGACAAATCTGGTGCCTGATGTGTATCTCTATTGCAATGCTCATTTCCAAATAAATATCACTTTCTTTTAGAGATTCCCCCCTCTATCTATTATTTATGTTGACGCACTATGTGATGTCTGATTTGTAATATTAAGCAAGTTTCTTTTTCTCACACTGATATCCAATTTTCTGAGTATAATTGATTAAAAATAAATTGTTTCCCTACCCTGAACACACCTAATTCCTAGAGATGTCATATAAAATACAAGGCTCCCAGTTATATTTGAATGTCTGATAAACAACAATTTTTAAGTGTAAGTATGCTCAAAATATTTGCATTGAAATACTCCATGAGACACATTTGTAGTAAAAAGTTTGTTATCTGACATTCAAATGTAATTTGATGCAGTATCTTGTATTTTTATTTGCTAAATCTAGAGACGTTCCCAATTTTAGAAATTCATATAAAGATAAATAGAGCCAGCATTTAGGGACCCACAATTTAATTTGTTTCTTTACACCATAAAATTACTAAGGAAAAAAATCTGTTATCAGGATGGGAGTGGGGAAAAGTAGTTATTCTAGATGTTTCCCTGTTCTGCTAAAGGGGCAGAATTATGAACTGTGGTCTAGGGAAAGACTCTGTAATAGAAATACATTGTGGGCCATGTATATAATTTAAAATTTCCTATTAGTCATGTTTAAATAGTACAAAGAAAGAGATGCCAAATTTTAATGTTATAGTATATTTTCTTTAATCAATATATCCAAAATGTTATTTAACATATAATCAATATTACAATATAGTAATGAGGTACTTTATATTTTTTCATAGGAAATCTTTGAAATATAAAGTATACTTGACTGTAGATGCTATCTTTTTTCAGAAATACTTAATCTCTACTTAGATATAAAAATAAACCTGCTGTTTAAAAAGTAGACCCATATATCCAAATTGTTCCCAAGTTACATAAAAGTTTTGTAATAACTGAAATAAATGTCTGCTTTTAAATTTAAATTTAATATAATTAAATTAGTGGGAATTAAAAATTCAGATTGTCAGTAATACCAGTCACACTTAAAAGTGCTCAACAGTTAGATGCAGTGAGTGGCTGCTCTAGTAGAAAGCACGGCTCTAGGGATACTGACGGAGTATCTAAAAATGTGCCCAAATTTAAAAATAAAAATGTTAACTGAAGAGGGTTGTTAAGCTCATGCTGATATCACGTCTCATTCATAAATAACATACTAAAGTTGTAGTGTGTACCACTTTATTTCCTCTTCTCTAATAAGATTGTGGGGATAAAAGCCACTTCATGCCATTGTTGTCAAAAATACACAAAGGTGTACTTTTTAACACCTTTGAGCCTGTTGGAGACATGCAGGATGAGCCACTTTTTCTCTCTTTCTCAGAATAAACTTACAGTACAATAAACAGGTCCAGATTATTTCAGTGCATAAAGTCATCCACCAGTCCTGGTTTCCTGGAGCAACTTTCTAATTGGCTAGACTAGAATACCTCCAAAGAGGTCTCCCATTATGCAAACCTATGATTCAATTTGTCAAACATTTTGATATATTTGATATATTCTGCCTAAGAAAAGCCAAACAAAATTTCATCATGAAACTACCCATGCCTATGTTTTTGGGCAGAAAATCAATGTATAGCCTGTGTTTGGGCTCAAGTTTTTGGACCCTCATTTTTGAAACACAGAATGGCTTTGTTTCCTTAGACAACATTATATTTGAATCCTTCTAGGCAAGTAGACAAATGAAATATATCATGTGGCATCTCAATACCTCAGGCTAGCAATGGAACAGATACCAACAGTTACTGACAATGCCGAATATTATCTAACATCTGAAGTGGCATATTACTTGCCTGATGTTACTATCTACCTCCCCAAACCCCAATCCAGGATTATTGTTTCACCAGAACTTTCTCAGTGATGTTTAAGTTGGGCACCATACATCTTACATAATAACACTATATTTTATATTATGTTGTGTATTTATTTCGTGTTGTCTATGTTCTACCATATATACTGACATGCTTTTATTTTTAATCAACTTATAAGCATCTAAAACGTGACACTTTAAATATTTAGAACAGCTATGGTATTCTAATTATACACACATATGAACCCAATAATGCAAAAGGAAATTAAAGTTTGAGCTTCTTTATGACATGGGAGTGTCATAAACAAATGGTATGTTGAGTTCTACTGCTATTACAGTGAGAGTATAAACAACTAAAAGATAGAATATTACTAGGAATGCTAATCTGCCCAATAATGATTAAAGACAAAATACACACACACACACACACACACACACACACACACACACACTCTCCAAAATAATTAAATCTCTAAATTAGATGCTAGAGAAACTAGAAAAGGTGACACCAAGATGCCCCTCTCAAAAGACCCTCCTCCCAAATCATTTGTGTTTTGAGAAATAGCTTTCCTGGGAGATTACATGTTGTTGGAAATACACTATGCATCCGAAAATGTAGGTTTATAGATTCCTCTAAAAACAAACAAAAACCCCCCAACAAATTTAGAAATGTGCATCTATATTTTCAGTTACATTGTTTTTAATAGATTTGAGTATAAAAATAACAATGTAAAATGAATGTGTTATCATTTCCTCTATAAGTCTTTCTTATAACTGAAAAATACCTCTGTTAATGTTCAGAAGACGTAATTTAGACTACTTTTTGACTCCTCCATGCAGCTAAAGGAACCACTGAAAAGATAATTTTCCTGGACATGTGCTTATTAGCTTCTTCTCCACCTGGTAACAAACTCAAGGAGCAGATATGTCCAAAAAAAAAAAAAAAAAAGGTGGCATGTTCAAGTAAAACTTACCAGATCAATGAATTCCTCTGTATTTTTATGAAGACAGCATTCAATGTACAAGTGTTAGCCAGTTCCTGTATTATCCATAACTTTTTATAGCATGTTTAAAAAGAAACAATTTTTAAATGTGTGACCTAGTATCTTAAAGTTGTATTTTTCTTCTTTTCCTTGGAGGATTTCAACTCAGTCTTTATCCTAATTAATAAATGTCCTTTGAGCTGGAATATCTATATAGAAAAGTTATGTTCATATGCATACACAATTGTATGCATTCACATTCTTTGAGAATAAAGTAAAGTACCATTCAGATATCTTGTCCGGACATAGTTTGGAGAATACAAAACTAGAACCTTGAGGAGTAATGCAATTTAAATATGTATGTGCCCAAAATGCAAAAGGAGAACCAACAACAGTTGGATTATACCTGTATTATATTCTTAAGGCTTTCAATTTTTTCAGAGAGGTATGTTATGGTGACACTTGATAGTTAGTTGTTTTAGGGGATGTATTGATTAATGAAATTATATCTGTAACTCAAGAAAACAAACTTTAAATTCAAGCAACAATTATAGATGGAGGGAATAATATATTTAACAGCAGTTTTCCTGGGAGCCTACAAAAATGTTTGATGTCGAAAGTTAATTTTCTTTCTCTCCCATGAGACCAACCCACCAGACATTGTCTAATAAGTTTCCCTTTCATAGCTCCTCCTTTCCTACTTCCTGTGTCATGGTTTAGGTGGCTGTTTATCAAATTTCAAAGGGCAGAACACTTACCTGGGAAGTAGGCTTAAAACATATAATACATGGTAGGTCTTGAATGGATCTTTACCCTCAACCAATACTTAAGAATCAATGAACTAGGATCCTATGGTGAGAGGGACACAAACTGTGATCAAATGTGTTTTATAAATATAGAATTTAAACCTATTTCTTTTTTCACTATAGGAATTGTCAGATACTTTACTAGGATGGTATGCCTTTTGAACCCTTAATCTAGAGGTATAGAATGCAGATTTTTTTTTACAAAATTTCTATCAACATATTTCAAATCACAACTTTCTGATTATTAGTCTTACGTCTGTCAATATTTTAAAGAGTTTTTCCTTCAAACAAAATCGTATTATTATTACAACTGGTCACAAAGTTTTCTGTTCAGATAAATTCAATTTTATTTCTATATTCTACTAGAGGATCATGTTCAAAATCCTAAGGCATATTTTGAAATACTCATGATTGATTAATATTTTCAGGTTTATTAAAAGGTTCTTTTTAGTTTTCCTTTTTGGTTTATTCTTTTAGTTAACTGCAGTTTTGTGAATTGGATAATTACAAGTATTAAGACAATTGAAATAAATATAAATTTCCAACATGTTTAACATTTGGTACTTAGTCATAAACATATGGCTCTAGTGCAGATGTTTTCAGATATTTGGCTATTATTCCCCTGTGAATCATAAATCATGGTTACTACCAAAGACTACAGAGCTGAAGTTAGGAACTAACTAACTGAATAAATAAATAAATAAACAAACAACAACTTGATATAATTTTTTTAAAAAACAGAGAAAGGGATTCTGGGTTTTAAAAAGTATATTAATTCTCCATTTATTTATCTCCCTAGTTTTTATTTGTTTGTTTGTTTTCCTATACAATTAATATTTTCTACTAAGATCATAAAGGGTCAGGGTATACAAACAAGATCTCACATTTCAAATTCTGTTATTTTCAGGTTATCCCTCCACAGGATTATGAACACACTTACGATAGTAATAGTTAATGTTTACTCAAAGTTTACTCTGCAGAAGTCACTGCTCTGAGTGCTTCCCATATATCAACATCTTTACATGCAAAACCTCTTCATGATATAACTTAGCATATTCTTATCCCCATTTTCAAGACAAAATTGAGAAGCACAGAATCTGAGAAGCCCAATTTCACATGCTGGCAGGATCCAGATCCATTCCAGGAAGTCTGACTCCAGAATCCACAGCCTGAATACATGCTATAGTAGTTAGTTTTATGGGTTCACTTAGCTAGGCTACATTATCTAGTTATTTAAAAAGACATTGGGCAGCGCGCAGTGGCTCACGCCTGTAATCCTAGCAATTAGGAGGCCCAGGCGGGTGGATTGTTTGAGTTCAGGGGTTCAAGACCAGCCTGAGCAAGAGCGAGACCCCATCCATACTAAAAATAGAAATTATCTGGACAACTAAAATACATATATAGACAAAATTAGCTGGGCATGGTGACGCATGCCTGTAGTCCCAGCTACTCGGGAGGCTGAGGCAGAAGGATTGCTTAAGCCCAGGAGTTTGAGGTTGCTGTGAGCTAGGCTGATGCCACGGCACTCTAGCCAGGGCAAAAGAGCAAGACTCTGTCTCCAATAAATAAATAAATTAATTAAAAAAGTAAAAAACAAATAAAAAGACACTGATCTAGGCACTGTAGTGGAAAGTGTTTTGTGAATGTGTTTAATGTTTACAATCACTGGACCCTATGAAAAGGAGATTCATATACACCAAGAACAGTAAAACTGAGAACAAAATCAAAGACTCAATACCTTTCACAATAGCAACAAAGTAAATTAAATACCTGTGAATATATTTAACTAGGGAGGTGAAAGACCTCTACAGGGAGAACTATGAAACACTAAGGAAGGAAATAGCACAGGTGCTAAACAGATGGAAAACCACGTCATGCTCATGGATCAGCAGAATCAGCATTGTTAAAAAGTCTATACTACCCAAAGTGATTCTACAGATTCAATGCAATCCCTATTAAAATACCAATATCATTTTTGGAGATCTAGAAAAAGTAATTCTACACTTCATATGGAACCAGAGAAGAAACCATATAGCAAAAACAACCTTAAGTAAAAAGAACAAATTGGGAGACATCAATTTACCAGACTTCAAGCTATATTACAAGGCTATAGTAAACAAAACAGCATGATACTGGCACAAGAACAGAGACATAGACCAATGGAACAGGACTGAGAACCCAGATGTAAAATCATCCTCATAGAGCCATCTGATCTTTGACAAAGTAGAAAAAAACAGACACTGGAGAAAAGAATCCCTATTCAATAAAGGGTGCTGGGAAAATTGGATAGCCACATGTAAAAGACCAAAACAGGATCTTCACTTCTCACCTCTCACAAAAAATCAACTCCTGATGGAAAACAGACTTAAACCTAAGACATGAAACCATAAGAATTCTACAAGAAAACATTGGAAAAACTCTTATAGATATCGATTTAGGCAAAGAATTTATGAAGAAGTCTCCAAAAGCAATCATAGCATCAACAAAAATAAATAAATGGGACCTGATCAAATTAAAAAGCTTCTGCACAGCCAAAGAAACTATCACTAGAGCAAATACACAACCTACAGAATGGGAGAAAATATTTTCATGCTCTACATCCGATAAAGGACTGACACCTAGAATCTATAAAGAACTCAGGAATACCAGCAAGAAAAAATCAAACAACCCCATTGAAAAGTGAGCAAAGGACATGAATAGAAACTTTTCAAAAGAAGATCCACTAATGGCCAAGAAACATATGAAAAGATGTTTAATGCTTCTAATCATCAAGGAAATGCAAATCAAAACCACAATGAGATATCACTTAACTCTAGTAAGAATGGCTTTTATCAAAAAGTTCCAAAACAACAAATGTTGGTGTGGATGCAAAGAGATAGGAACACTCATACACTGCTGGGGGGACTGCAAATTAGTACAACCTCTATGTACTTAATATAGAGATACCTCAAAGAACTAAAAATAGAACTACCATTTGATCCAGCAATCCCACTACTGGGTATCTACCCAAAGTAAAAAAAGACATTCTATAATAAAGACATCTTCACTTGGATGTTTATAGCAGCACAATTCACAATTGCAAAGATATGGAAACAACCTGAGTGCCCATCAATACATGAGTGGATTAATAAAATATGATAAATATATACCATGGAGTACTACTCAGCCACAAAAAGCAATGGTGAACTAACACCTCTTGTATTATCTTGGATGGAGATGAATCCCATTCTCCTAAGTGAAGTATCACAGGAATGGACAAACAAGCACCACAAGTACTCACCATCAAATTGGCACTAATTGATCAATACTTATATGCACATATGGAAGTAACATACATCGGGTGTGGGGCAGGTGGGAGCAGGGAGGAAGGGATGAATACATTCACACCTAATGGGTGTAGTGGGCACAGTCTGGGGGACAGGCATGCTTGTAGCTCTGACCCAGGTGGTGCAAAGGCAATATATAATATGTAATCTAAATGTTTGTGTCCTCATAATATTCTGAAAAAAAATAATTTCATAAGAGGCAGGAAAGTAGTGTAAAGGCATGATGTGTCATTCCAAAACTGATCTGATTTTGCTGAGCTGAATTAAAAGGAATGCAGTAAGGTGTTATTTCTTTGTAAAGTTCCTATTACACTAAATAGATTCACTCCAAGAATTCCACATTGAAATGTCCGCAATCTCCCGCAACAAGGGTAAAATGTACATAACAAACATAAGTCACAGTGGAAAACTTGATGTTTCCAGAAATTAGATGAGTTATCAAATGTCTTTATTATTATGGCAGTTTCCCTGTTAAAATTTAATATTGGTAAGTTAATGGCTAATCAATCCAATTAATGAACAATGGAATATATGAAGTGGATTTTGTTACTCGAGTGAAGTCACTTAGCCTTAAAATACCTGTCTCAGCAGCTATTCTAAAAAATGTGATCAACAAATTATTTTCTATGTTAAAAAAGAAAAAAAGAAAAAGGAGATACCTTGATAATGCTATGATCCTCATACAATCAGTTGAGAGAACATAAGAGCAAAAACAATTCTCCCAAAGAAATTCTGCTTCAAGATTGACGCATCAGCTCCTGCCCAAATTTCCAGCCTGCCAGCCTGTCCTAAAAATTTAAGACTCACCTGATCTATGAATTTGAAACCTGCCAGCTACCACAATCATGTGAGCCAATTCCTTAAGATAAATCTCTCAATATGTACACATATATTTCATTGATTTGCTTTCTTTAGAGAACCTGCCTGATACATACACTGTGGTATAAAAGGCCAACATAGATTAGGTTTCTCCTCATTACCAAAATGTGACTTGACTGACATAGGCCACCTAATAATGCTAAAATAAATAAATAAATAAATAATGATGCCCTTCTCAGTCAGCAGATTGCTATCAAAGAAAACCTATTACACTGAGGCAAATGAATTCCTAAATCATGTTCCAATAGCAAATTCTGCTTAAATAATAGCCTGATGTTCATCCCAAGGGATAGAGAAGAGGGCACATTCGTAGGTGGCTCTTCATGCTCTTTCTACTTGCTAAAATACTACTTATCTTTCAAGACCTGACCTATTCACACATCCTCCATGAAAGCCCTGCTGATTATCCAAGTCACATTAAGTTTTCTCCCGCTTGAAACAACTAAGCACTTATTCTACATTTTCCACTCACCCTCTAATTATTTATGACTGTGTATCTCAGGTCTACAATTGAATTCTGAACTATACCTGGCTAATATCCATGTGGCTTTTAACAGGTGATCCACTAAACAAGTATTCAGAAGGTACTTGTTGGTTTGTCAGTTTAACTTGTAGCAACCTGAAATATGTCTGGTTTCAGGAATATGGCTCTTGCAGTAATACCTGATCACCAAACAATAATTGTCCCCAAACAATGATGTCCTACTCAACTGACTATGAAAGCCCAAAATAGAGTACAGCATATTTGCAGAGACAGAACAAAGGATGATCCTACATTACACACTAAATAATGACCCAAGTATGTATTGAAGTTCCAAAAAGATTTTCAGTTATATTTATGATTCACATGTTATCTATTATGTGAAATTATTTTTTAATTCATGTAGATTTCTGGTAATCTTGTCTTTGCTCTTTTTTCACATATGTCAAACCACCATAAATTTTAATTATCTTAATGACATTTTACGTGATCTGATTATATTAGACTAGTGACATTCATGGTATGTTTATTCAGAGCCATTTATGAATATAAAAATTCACAATTTTCTTTCTATTGTACACTTTTTTATATATATATAACTTGATCCCTAGAAGCTGTCATTGGTAATTAAATTTATTTTCAGTGACTTTTACATACAGACTAAATATTAAATCATCTCAAGGGAGTTTTTTCCATGTTCCAACAAGTAGAAAGAAGTGATAATTCATTGCAGTATACATAGTAACTGTCAACTGATCAACTTGCTTCCTTATACAGATGTGTTTCAAATTTATAACTCAGAAAATTCTCATTTTATAACCTCTTCAGAATTATTGAGAGTATATTATTGGTGAAAATGACTATTACAAATGCCTTAGTTGGTAGATTTCACATACAATTCTATATTTATGATTTATCTAGTGACAAAAAGATATTTGTCAACGTTAGTGTGTTCCTGCATGAGTATCACTAAGTAGCAGTTTTCTCTAAAGCATTTATTCTTTCATCAACTATCATCTCCATCTTATTATATTACAATTGATCAAGGATAGTCATTGAAATGACCTTGTTGTCCTCTACAGGATTCTAAGGATAGTGACAAACTTTATCCATATTATTACTGTAGTTCCAGTTTCATCTTTAAGGTCTATCACCTGATTCATGGCCCAATATGAGATTCTCACTATAATTTACTTTTTCTGTTCCACCTCCTCCACTGTCATCCCCTGTGATATTAGTCTATAAAATATAATATTACTACTGAAGTCCCCATGCTGCTTTAGAAGATAAAGGGCATTTGCTGAATTGTACATTGGAATACATCCCCAGCACTAGTGATTTTAAAATTCACAATTTTTTTTAACATATTCTTACTGAACTACTTGCTTCTATTTTCTCATTCTTATCACTGAAAACTTGTGTAAGGAAGGAGTTGACAGAATAGTTTCAGAGTATTATGGTAATAGGTTATTTAGCATTTATTTTACTTTAATTAATTGAAAGCTTTGTGTTTTTATCAACAAGAAATCTCTACATGAAGATGTGATTTCACTGATAATAAGAATATTAAAATGCAGAGAGAGAAAAGTGCCATCTAGCTGAGTAGACTGGCTCCAACATTAAGCATATCATGCTGCCCAATATGACATGTCTATAGCAGAGTAAGAGTTAGTTAATTCATCAACACAACAAGCTAAAAGAAAACCCATTGTGTTAATTGTCCTCATAAATAAAAACAATGCCTCCTTAGTCCCCACCATCATTGTATCCAGGCAGTGTCACATCTGAGAGAATAATAAGTGACTTTCACACACAGTGCCACACACCACACACAAAGAAACACTTTTATGTCTCATTACCTCAAGCAACAAAGAATTTGTCCTGCACTGCAATACCTGAGTCATCTTTCTGAAAAATAAAATAGAAATACCCAACAGTTACAAACTGAGGAGGAGGTCACATATGCCAAAAATTTGAGTAAGTAAGAAGTTATTGGTGCTATCTTTCTTTTGTCTTCTATTTCCTAATGAAATTTAAGACTGTTAGCCTGTCATTTCCAATTTCATGCTTGCATCCTAATTTTAGTAACTGCTTACCATTCTGTTGCAGACAAGGAAGCAACAGGAGGAAGTAAAGTGTTGGAAATTTTTATTTTTCTAAGTCAAATTGACACATCTCATTTATATGGCACACACAATACATAAGCAAAATGTTTAAGGAGTTATTCTTTTCCCTAAAAGAACAGAAGAGAATAGACCAAGAGGAAAGCTACTGCTTTTTAAGTCAGAGGACTCAGCTACACTATTCACTAAACAAGGGATTTTATCTAAGTGATATATCCTGCCTGAGCTTCATTTGGTTTTCTTATAAATAAAAGATAATAAAAGAATACTTCACAGAATTATAAGAATATGTGAATATGGATATATAGATAAAGTCTACAAATGTCAATCTAAATTATAGCATATAGGTAGTAGAAATTACTATCCTGTAAATACTTCCTCACCTGAGGAAGTATAAATTGTGGAATTCAATTTCTTGCCCAGGAGCCAATGGACCATTTACAATCATCATGGCTGGTACAGAGACTACAGGAGAAATGCGAAGATGTTAAGTTTTCTACAAAGAAAACAGTTCTTGTGGGTAATAATGAGAGTGGCCATTGTATTGAAATTTGGACAGATTCCAGGGCCTTTTTATAAGGATTCCATTTGAGGTAGAACAAGTTTTAACAGTATAAGTGGGCTTAACAAAATGTATTAAAAAAGGAATTAGTAGCAACTAGAAAATATAAAAGCCTAACAGATATTGGGCTTTTAAACAGATGCCTTGACTGGTCCTCAGATTACCAAGTAATTTCCAAAAATTAACTGAAGTATTCTGAGGCCTTGCCATGTACTATGTGTGGGGCGATGCACATCTCTTTTTTGTCCTCTTCTTTTTGACTATTTGCATGTTCTCAATGAGTATCGCAAATGAATCTCAGATGAAAAGATATCAGTGTGATGTCACACCTGTGTTCCTAGAAAAATATGGATGGAAGACATGGGTACTTCAAAAAGTTTATGGCAAATGGAATTAAAGAAGAAAAAACATATAAATTTTATTTCCCAACTTAAGCTTTATCAAGTGTAAGACACTTCGTAAATGATAATACCAGCCATTTAGTCCATCTTTAAAGAACTGAGGATCCTGGAAATTTAACCATGTCAATGCAGACTTTTTTATATTATTAACTGAAAAACATCGGCATCTTTTAAAGATTTTTTAAGATTAGGAGTCAAAAGGAAGTCAGAGGAGCCAAATTAGGATTTTGAGGTGGATGCCTTATGATTTCCCATTGAAACTTTTGCAAAATTGCCCTTGTTTGATGACAGGAATGAGCAGAAGCACTGTCATGGTGGAGAGGACTCTCTGGTGAAGATTTCCCAGGCATTTTTCTACTAAAGCTTTGTTTAACTTTTTCAAAATAGGAGCATAATAAGTAGATATTATCATTCTTTGGCCCTCCAGAGAACCAACAAGCAGAATGTCTTGTGCATTGCAAAGAACTTTTGCCAAATGCTTTGCTCTTGACTGGTCCACTTTTGCTTTAACTGAACCACTTCCACCTCTTAGTAGCCATTACTTTGATTGATTATGCTTTGTCTTTGGGATCATACTGGTAAATCCATGTTTTATCTCCTATTATAATTCTTAGAACAAATGCTTCAGGATCTTGATTTCACTTGTTCAAAATTTCCTTTGAAAACTCTGCTTTTGTCTGCAGCTGACCTGAGCACAGTGGTTTTGACACCCATTGAGTGGAATCTTTGCTCAACTTTAATTTTTCAGTCAGAATTGTGTAAGCTGAACCAATTGAGGTATATATAGTGTTGGCTATTGTTTGTTCTGTTAATCATTGGTCTTCTTCAATTAAGGAGCAACTAGGATTAATTTTTTCCTCAAAACTCAATGAGGATGATCTGCTGTTGGGGCTTCATCTTCAACATTGTCATGTTTCTTCTTCAAATGAGTTATCCATTTGTAAACCATTGATTTCTTTGGGGCGTTGTCACCATAAACTTTTAATAAAGATCAATAATTTTACCCTTCTTTCAGCCAACCTTCATTATAAAGTTAATGTTTGTTCTTGCCTTAATTTTAGCAGTGTTCAAGTTGCTCTGACAGGAACTCTTTTCAAACTGAAGACTTAGAGTTCTCAGTGCCTCCAACTAGATCCTATTCGGACATGTTATAACAGATTAGTACAAGTTTATTTTCGTGAAAAACATTTTGAAGACCATGCAAAGTTTTTTCATAGTATACATTTTCAATGAACATTGTGAAGACCCTGCATATTCATAAATTTTATTATTTACAGTAATCTCAGTTTAAAATTTGGAAGCTGAAAGATACTAGGTGTTCATCAATTCATGCAACCTTTTTAAATAAGCAATCATCTTTTGCTCCAAATAATATCTCCTGACTGCCCCACATGGCCTTCAAAATCTTCTCTCTCTTTTGATATTATCACTCCACCTTCTCCACTTCTCACCGCTTCCTGTGTGCTCTACTGTTCAGTAGAGGTGGTGTTTATATTTCTTTAGATTTAGCCCTCCTAACCCAACTTTTTTCATCTATTTCTGTGCCTTTGACGAAATCTGGCAGACTTCACTGCTCTCAAATATATTATGTCCCCTCAAAGCACACTTTTTCCAAGAAAGAGTTCTTGTATTGAGGAACAGGCACAATGTCCTCTCAACCATAGTCCTTCAGAGAAAGATTTTCTTAGAATTATTGAATATATTTGTACATTATTACCTGAAAGAAAAAATTCATTATTGTTTATACATTTTTATAGACCTTATAAAGAGCTTTCAAATATATCTCTGCATTAGATTATTAAAACAGAACTAAAGTAAAGGTAGCTATGTTTTATGTCTTAAAATAAGTGGGAACTGAGGATCTGGAAGGTAAAGTGGATTACTTAGGGACACGAAGCTTCTAAGTACGAGAGACACAACACAAATCAAGTCTTATCATTCTCTGGCCTATTGTAATGTGTCTTGTGTTTGAA
Source organism: Lemur catta (assembly GCF_020740605.2). Lineage (NCBI taxonomy): Eukaryota > Metazoa > Chordata > Mammalia > Primates > Lemuridae > Lemur > Lemur catta. Next base: position 68,803,283 of record NC_059139.1, read on the forward strand.
TTCAAACCCCATAGTTATTTTTGCACCTTTCCAGGGATAAGAACCTGAGGACTCGCCTTATGTGTAGGTAAGTAGGAGAATGTTTCCATGGCATATTTAATGGAAGCTGTTAAAAGACTCTGACATTAAATCTTTTCCACCACCTGTTACTGTGATCTCACTCTGCTATTAACAATACCTCCATCTGGATTAAACCATGGTATATTCTAGAACTAATCTTGCAAAATGCAATTAGAAAAGAAATCTTCTTTAAGATATTTGATTATATTTGTTAATTATGAATTAATGTGTCATCTTGCTTAGTAAAGACGTGAGAATATGGGCTATAGAGAATAGGATAGATTAAAAATTTGACGATTCCAATTTCAGGGGCTACACCTAAACAAAGTTTCATTAAATGGTTCCTTAATAATACAAGGTCATAGTTTCAGGTTTGGGTAGGTTTACTAATTTCACAGATAACAATACAATATTAACATTATTTTAGAAATAATCTTTAGGCCATAGTAGAATTTCAAGCAAACATTTTGAAATCTATAGAATCATAAATAGTTGAAATGTGAAAAAAAAGTGTAAAGAACTCATTTGTCCAGATCACTTTTCAGATAAGGACACAAGATCAAGCTAAGTAGCTTGTTCAAAGTCTGAGACAGGGTTTGGACCAAGGCTTATGTTATTGCCATCTCTACTCTATAGTGTGGCCCCAATTAACTACTTGAAGTTCTCAAATTTGAATTATGTTCCTTTTCCTCTTTTCTCTGCCTATAAATCTGCTAAAGTCCTCTACATTACTGTGCACAAATAGGCCCTACTTCTCTATAAGGCTTAGTTTAGGAGATCTCAACCTGGATAAGGGCTCTGTCTCAGTCTGTTTGTGCTGCTATAACAGAATACCACAAACTGGGTAATTTATAAAGAACAGAGATTTATTGCTTACTGAATAAATTTACTGAAGTCTGGGAAGTCCAAGATCAAAGGGCTGCATCTCCCGAGGGCCTTCTTGCTGCATCATAACATGGCAAAGAGCATCACATAGTGAGAGAGTGCGTGTGAGAGAACAGCAATGGCCCCAGCTTGCTCATGTAAGGATCCCATGCCTACAAACACTAAATGAATCTATTTGTGAGAACAGAGTCCTCATCATCTAATCACATCTTAAAGGTTCCACCTTTCAACATTGTTTCATTGGGGTTTAAGTTTCCAGCAGAAACTTTGGGTGACACATTAAAACCGTAGCAGCCTCCTTTGGTATGTCTTTTTAGCAACATAAGTGTAACATTAGCACTTATCACAAGAGGTTACTTAAATGTTATCTATCTATTTTTCAGACCACATTTATAACCTTATGTTCTTAAATGCTATTTCTCTTTGTATCCTTAATGCTAATAGCTATCCATAATTCCTATCCCTAATCCCTCAGTGGCTGACACAAAGCAGGTGCTAAATAAATGTTGAATACAAAAATGAATGGATACTTGTTAGAATTTTCATTTTATACAATATAAATTGTCTCTTCATATTTCTACTTAACTATAAGAAAAATATCCTTCTATGCAATACCAAATTTAAAATAAACCCATTCTTTTCTACCAGTTCATAATTTATATTATAATGGATACTAGCATTTATTATTTCAAGTTTAATAATATGTCTCTTCACCACATGTTAATGAATTTATTTTATAACTTTAAAATCACTATTATTTCTCAAACTTACTGTAGCTCTGCCATTTACATTGTCCAGTAAGGTCTACGAAACAGAATAAATCTATTTAGAAGGATGCATTATAATTTTCAATTGTCATAGTTCCATTCATTTAGTCTACATATCCGACAGGCATTTCCCATATATTTTGACAGTTTCGGTTCCACTGAAATATTCATAATGTTCCCAGCCTCAAGCAGTATATCTTTAGAAACTTCTGTAAATTCAGATCACATCAGGAGGATAAGACATTTCAGGTTATTTCAACTATTTTGCATTGAACACAAACACATTCATCAATTTAAAGGGACATTGTCAGAGGCACAATAGAGCATTGAGACTCTCTGCAGAAAAAAGTAACTAATATTTCACATTTAGAGGAACATTTCATAAAAGTTTTATCTTGATTATTTTCCAAGTAGGAAAGAAAAGATAGATATTTTATCCAAGTACATGACAACTATTTTAATATTCTAGTATGCTCAAATTCTGTTATGAAAGAAATTTCCTTTGGCTTCTCTAATTATATGTTATTTGAAGTATATGAATATATTCAACAAGTGTGGTTTAAAAACTACACATTACACACTTCCTCAACCATGCATTCTATGAGGCCACTATCTAATTCAAATTAATGTCTACATCATTTTCAGAGGATGTATTATTTTAAGTTTCTATTTATTGCTATTTTAAGACTTTAACTTAAACATATCTGCAATAGTAGAAAATGAGGTTGTGTTAAATTATAAAATCTGTAAAGTGTGGGTTATATCAAGAACTATAAGAATCTGAGATATACTATTCGAAACTAACAAATTAGCTTGTCACAATGTCATGGATATAGGAAGAATACAAGATATACTTGGACAAAGAAAGAATAATTTGCTGACAAATGTAAAATATTAGAATCTTTCTATCCACTTCTGTCATTTACTTTCTTAATGGATCCCTCCAAAAACCTTACTAATGCCTAGAAAAGCATACAAGTATTTGTTTAACACATATACATGTCTGTTTATTTATATCCATATCTATCTATATCTATATAAAGTATTAGAAACCAAATGATTGAATGTAAGGTATGAGAGAGGATAAGTAAAAGCAGTATTTTTAAATTCTTTTTTAAAATTCAGGATAATAAGGGGCTACAAACATTTTGGTTACATGAAATGCATTTGCCTCATTCAACCAGGGCCACAAGTGTGCCCTTCCCCTATACAGTGTGCCCCATCTCCATTAGCTGTGAGTTTAGCCCCCACCCGCTCTACCCCCACCTTCCCACCCCTCTACCTTACAGGCACCCAGTGAGTATTACTGCCATGTGAGCAACTTAATGTTGATCAATAGTACCAGTTTGATGGCGAGTGTGTGTGGTGCATGTTTTTCCATCCTTGTGATACCTCATTTTGAAGGATGGGCTCAATCTCTATTAAGGATAATAAAAGAGGTGCTAGATCACCTCTGTTATTTGTAGTTGAGTAGTATTCCATGATATACATATACCACATTATATTAATTCACTCATGTATTGATGGGCATTTGGGTTGTTTCCACATCTTTACAATTGTAAATTGTGCTGCTATAAACATTCGGGTACAGGTGTCTTTATTGTAGAATGTCTTTTTTTTCCTTTGGATAGATGCCTATTAGTGGGATTGCTGGATCAAATGGTATTTCTATATTTAGCTCTTTGAGGTATCACCAAAATACTTTCCATAGGGGTTATACTAATTTGCAGTCCCACCAGCAATGTAAGAGTATTCCAATCTCTCCACATCCACACCAGCATTTGTTATTCTGGGACTTTTTGATAGAGGCCATTCTCACTAGAGTTAGATGATATTTCATTGTAAATTTGATTTGCATTTTCCTAATGATTAGAGATGTTGAGCACTTTTCTATATGTTTGTTGGCCATTATTCTGTATTCTTTTGAAAAGTTTCTGTTCATATCCTTTGCCCACTTATTGATGGGGATGTCTGATTTTTTCTTGTTGATTTTCTTATGTTCTATTAGGTTCTTGTTATCAGCCCTGTATCACATGTGTAGAAAGCAAATATTTTCTCCCATTTTGTAGGTTGTCTATTCGCTCTAAGGACAGTTTCCTTGTCTGTGTAGAAGCTTTTTAATTTGATTGGGTCCCATTTGTTTATTTTTGTTGCTGCTGTGATTGCTTTGGGGATCTTCTTCATAAATGTTTTACCTAAGTCGATGTCTAAAAGAGTCTTCCTCACATTTTCTTTCAGAACTTTTAAGGTTTCATGCCTTAGGTTTAAGTCTGTTATCCAACGTGAGTTGATTTTTGTGAGAGGTGAGAGGTGGGGATCCAGTTTCAATCTTCTGCATGTGGATATCGAGTTTTTCCAGCACCACTTATTGAATAGAGATTCTTTTCCCAATGTATACTTCTGTCTGCTTTGTAAATGATTAGATGACATTATGAGGATGGTTTTATATCTGAGATCTCATTTCTATTCCAAAGGTCTATATCTCTGTTCTTGTGCCAGTACGATGCTGTTTTGGTTAATATAGCCTTATAGTAAAGATTAAAGTCTGGCAGACTGATGCTTCCCAATTTGTTCTTTTTGCTTAAGATTGCTTTGGCTATATGAGGTCTTCTCCAGTTCCAGATGAAGTGTAGAATTATTTTTTCTAAATCTGTAAAGAATGATGGTGGAATTTTGATAGGAATTGCATTAATTCTGTAGATCACTTTAGGCAGAATGGACATTTTAACAATATTGATTCTACCAATCCATGAGAATGGTAGGGATTTCCATCTGTGCATATTGTCTACAAATTCTTTTCTCAGTGTTTCATAGTTCTTCCTACAAATATCTCTCACCTCCTTCATTAAATATATTCCTAAAAATTTAAATGTCTTTGATGCTATTGTGAAAGGTGGTGCGTCTTTGATTTGATTTTCGGCTTGACTGATATTGGCATATATGAATGCCACTGATTTACCCAGCATTAATTTTGTATACTGGGACTTTACTGAATTTGTTTATCAATTCCAGGAGTCTCTTGGCTGAATCTTTGTGATTGTCTAGATATAATAGCATATCATCAGCAAAGAGTGAGAGTTTGACCTCTTCTGCCTCCATTCAGACACACTTTATTCCCTTCTTTTGTCTGATGCTCTGGCAAGGACTTCCAGCACTATGTTGAATAGAAGTGGAGATAGTGGGAAAACTTTTCTGGTTCCAGTTCTAAGCAGGAATGCTTTCAATTTTTCCCCATTTAATATGATATTGGCTGTGGGTTTGTCATATATGGCCCTAATAATTTTAAGGAATGGCCCATCTATGCCTACTTTGTTGAGAGTTTTTATCATAAAACTGTGCTGGATTTTATCAAATGCCTTTCTATGTCTATTAAGAGAATCACATGGTTTTTGTTCTTCCCTTTCTTATGGGGTGAATTACATTTATAGATTTGTGTATCTTGAACCAGCCTTGCATCCCTGGGATAAAGCCCATCTGGTCATAGTGCATTATTTTTTTGATGTGCTATTAGATTCAGTTTGCTAAAATTTCTTTGAGAATTTTACCATCTATATTCATGAGGGATATTTGTCTGTAGTTTTCTTTTTTTGCTACATCCTTTCCTGGCTTTGTATCAAGGTGATCTTGGCTTCGTAGAATGAGTTGGGGTGGATACCATCTTTCTCGGTGTTTTGGAATAATTTCTGCAGTATAGGTATGAGTTTGGTATGTTTGGTAAAATTTAGGTGTGAACTCATCTGGTCTGGGACTTTTTTTTTTTTTTTTGGAAGATTTTTATTGCTACTCCAATTTCTGTACTTGATATTAGTCTGTTCAGGAGTTTCTATTTCCTTCTGATCAAGCTTAGGGAGGTTGTGTGTGTTTCTAAGAATTTGTCCATTTCCTCCACATTTTGTAGCTTTTGGGCTTGTAGATTTTTGTAGTATTCAGAGATAATGTTTTATATTTCCATGATGTCTGTAGGACCTCTCCTTTTTCATTTCTGATTGAGTTTATGAAAGTCCTTTCCTTTCTAGTTCTTGTCAATGTAGCAAGAGAGCTATCAATTTTGTTTATCTTTTCAAAAATCAGCTTTTGGTTTTATTGATCTTATAGTTCTTTTCTTCTCAATTTCATTTAGTTCTGCTCTAATCTTAGTTATTTCCTTTCTTCTTCTAGGATTAAAATTAATTTGCTCTTCCTTTTCCAGTTCCTTGAGATGGTTTATTACTTTGTTGATTTGTGAGCTTTCTGTCTTTTGGATGTGAAAATTTAATACTATTAGATTCCTCTCAGGAATGGTTTTTCTGTATCTCACTGGTTTTGATAGCTTGTGTCCCTGTTATCATTTAATTCAAAGAATTGTTTGATGTGCATCTGAATCTCTTCCTTCATCCAGCAGTCATTCAGCAATAGATTGTTTAATTTCCATGACTTTGTGAAGTGGTGAGCATTTCTGTTGGAATTGATCTCTAGTTTTATACCACTATAGTCTGAGAAGATATATGGTACAATTTCTATTTTTTTAAATTTGTTGAGGTCTGATTTGTGGCCCAAGCTGTGGTCGATTTTGGAGAAAGTTGCATGAGCTGATGAGAAGAATATATATTCATATTTATTTGGGTGGAATATTCTGTAGTTGTCTGTTAGACCCATTTGTTCTAGAGCTCTGTTTAAGTCCATTATTTCTTTGCTTATTTTTTTGTTTGGAGGAGCTGTCCATTTCAGACAGTGGGGTGTTGAAATCCCCCCTACTATGGCATTTCTGTTTATAATGCTATTTAGTTCATACAAGGCTTGCTTTATATATGTGGGTGCTCCTGTATTGTGTGCATAGATATTAAGAATTATTAAGTCTTCTTGTTGGATTTTCCCTTTCACCATTATATAATTACCATCTTTTTCTTTACTTTTGCTATTTTAATATTTATGCTGTCTGAAATCAGAATTGCTACCCCCACTCTTTTTTGGTTTCTATTTGCCTGAAAATTTGTTTTCCAACCTTTGACCTTAAGTCTGAAAGCATCTTTGTGGGTTAGATGTGTCTCCTGGAGACAGCAGATACTTAGCTTATAATGTTTTATCCACTCAACCAGTCTTTGCCTCTTCAAGGACAATTCAAGCCATTCACATTTATTGAGAGGATTGATATTTGTGGTAGATTTCTGTTCATGTTGATGGGTAAGTTTTTATTGTTTTGTTTTACCTCTCGAGCCATTGTGGAATCCAGGTTCTGGGCTTTAATTCTTGAGTGTTTTTAATTTTGCGAGTGTCTATTGCACTGTTTAGTGTATAATGCAGGTCTGAGTACTTCCTGCAGAGCAGGTCTGGTCTTTGCAAATTCCATCAGTGATTGCTTGTCTGGGACAGTCTTTATTTCTCCCTTATAGAGGAAGCTCAGTTTTTCCAGGTAAAGAATTATAGATTTGCCATTGTTCTGTTTAAGAAGATTGTGAATGGGTCTCCAGTCCCTTGTCACTTATAGGGTTTCATTTTTGAAGTCTACAGTTAGTCTGTTAGGTTTTCCTTTGTAGGTTATCTGTTGCTTTAATCTCACTGTGCAAAGGATTTCCTCTTTCGTGTATACTTTAGGCAGTCTGATAATTATGTCACGTGGTGTTTGCCTCTTCATGTTGAGTCTCCCAGGAGTTCTGTGTGCTTCTTGTATCTGGATATCTAGGTTTCTGGACAGGCCAAGAATGTTTTCCTCCAGTATTCCAATACATAGATTTTCCAGCCCTTGTGTATTTTCTTCCCTCTCCAGGATGCCTATAATCAGTGTTTTTGTCTGGCTTTGGTATTAGCATAATGCTGGCCTTGTAAAATGAGTTTGGAAGAATTTCTTCCTGTTCAATTTTTGGAAAGAATTTGACAAGATTTAACATTCATTCTTCTTTAAATGTTTGATAGAATTCAGTAGTGAAGCCATCAAGTCCTGGGTTTTTTTGTTGAGAGATTTTTTCTACCAATTTAAACTTTGTACTTGTTATTGGTCTGTTAAGGTTTTCTATTTCTTCATAATTGAATCTCTTTAGGTTGCATGTATCAAGAAAGTTATCCATTTCTTCTAAATTATCCAATTTATTGGTGTATAATTGCTCATAATAGCCTCTGATGATCCTTTGTATTTTGGCTGCAATGTTTTTTTTAATTTTATTTATTTGAGTCTTCTCCTTTTATTCTTTAGCTAAAGCTTTCTCAATTTTAACTTTAAAAAAAAATACCTTTAGTTTCTTTGATCTTTTTTATTGTTTTTCTAGTGTTTATTTTATTTCTGCTCTGATTTTTATTATTTTCTTCCTTCTACTAACTTTGGGCTTAGCTTGGTCTTCTTTTTCTAGATCTTAAGGTACAACCTTAGGTGAAGATGCTGTAAATTTTGTTCAAATGGCAAGAAAGGATTTAGAATGTTACCTAAACTTAGTTGATAAAATGGTGACAGGGTTTGAGAGTATTGACTCCAATTTTGAGAGAAGTTCTATTATCTATCAAATAGTATTGCATGCAACAAAGAAATATTTTGTGAAACGAAGTGTCAATTGATGTGGCAAACTTCACTGTTGTCTCATTTTAAGAAATCGCTACAGCCATCCCAACCTTCAGCAAACACCACCCTGATCAGTTAGCAGCTATCAATATTGAGGCAAGACCATCTACTAGTAAAAAGATGATGACTCATTGAGGGCTCAGATGATCACTAGCATTTTTTTAGCAATAAAATATTTTTAGTTAAGGTAGTATATTACTTTAAGCTATTGTACGCTTAATATACTACAGTATAGTGTGAAGATAAATTTTATATGCACTGGGAAACCAAAAAATTTGCGTGACTCACTCTATTGTGATATTTACTGTATTGTTGTGGTCTGGACCTGAACCTACAATATCTCTGAGGTATAAAACAAGACCCAATACAAATTTTCATGAATTCACAAAACTACAGAATGATGCAACTAGCTATTTCTTAAATGACTATCCTATGGTATTGAACACATGACATCGAAATAACTGAAACCATTCTTCTAAGTGAAGTATCACAAGAATGAAAAAAACAAACACCACATGTACTCACCATTAAATCGGTACTAATTGATCAACACTTATGTGCACATATGGAAATAACATTCATCGGAAATCAAGCTGGTTGGGGGTGGGGAGAAAGAGGGGATGGGTAAATTCACACCTAACAGGTACAATGCACACTCTCTGGGTGATGGCAACACTTGTAACTTCGACTCAAATGCTACAAAAGCAATTTATGTAACCGAAACGTTGTACCCCTGTAATATTCTGAAATAAAAAAAAAACCTAAAAAATAGACATAACGTGTGGTACCTTTACTTCCAATTAAGTCAACAAATCTAGTTAACATTTGTCCTTCCATACAAAGGAAATATTCCTAGACATGAAAATGCAATTGAGATGAAAAGTTTCTTCTTATTAGTTTTTTGTCAGTAAATAAATTGTAACTGCTCAATTCTCCTTCTTACGTAAGGGTGTTTTGTGTTTTAAGTGTGAGTTTTCATTTTTTATTAAAATGAATAAGGTTTATAGTCTTGCTAGAATGCTGTACAATTTGTTTCTATATTTTCATATTTCTAGAATGTTATACATACAGCATATAAAAAGGCTAAACATTTTAAAGGGTAAAAATAATTAACAATAGCAAATGAAAGCAGGGTTCCTATAACACCCTTTATGCTTTTAACATTTTTTTCTACACACATATTTACAATGCATTTTACCCATAATAAACCTGATAAAAATTTATCCTGATATTCTTGTACTTTTATATTAGCCATTCAGGTAATAAGATGATGTAGTAAGTGTGCTTTCATTTGCAAATCAAGGAAAATAACTTCCCTGAGTGGACGAATGTAGTTGACTCAAGGTTATACACTTTGATTAATAAGAAACAAAGTCAACTGGCTTAAACAGGATTGTGAATTTATTGATTCACGTGAATTAAAGTTCAACAGTGGATTAGGCTTCAGGACAGTTAAATCAAGCAATTAGGTTGATTGCAATTTTCTCTGCCCTGCTCTTTTGTATGTATTGATTTTATTGTTTTTTTCATGGTCGCACGATGGCTGCTAGTAAGAACAAGCCCTACAATTTCTTTGTGCACACCTGATGTAGAGAACATTTCCTTCTATAATTCGGAACAAATGTTCTCATCCTTAGTTGGATTGTACTAATAATAGAAACACTTTACTGGGCCTGCGAGATGCCCTGATTGGTTTACGCCTGAGTCAGTACTCACCTTCGGGCCAAGCCAACAGCAGCCCAACAGCATTGCTGCTACCTAGAAGGAGACACTGATTACCTGAAGAAACATTTAGCTATTATTTGTAAGAGAGAGAAATGGATACAAAGCATCTAAGAAAAAGCCCAGTTTGTTTTAATTTTCAAATTTGTTTTAGGAAAGACCACAGCTGCCTTCCCTATACTCCTACTCTACTTCTTTCTCTCACAGAAATGCAGAAAAAGGATAATAACAAAATAATGAAGACAAAACAAGAATGATAACACCGCAATCATATTCTTAATATATAACCTATTTGAACTTTTGACTACTATCCACATATTTATATCCCTAAAGCTAGAAATGTGAGGATCAATTTTAATTTTGCCTTATTCTTCATTCCCAGTTGGTAATAAAGTACTCTTAAGTAAACCTGTTAAATATTACATAAAATAAATAAATGAATGTTCCTTTTCTCTTTTTTGATGTTACAATTTCTTCCTGTCCTGGCCAAATTAGTGCAAAGGAACCATAAGTGCTTTTCCTCTACATTTTCTGACTTACTTTTCTTTCTTTGTTAGTATGATTTATTTAAAATTTTCTTTTCATCTAAGTTACCATATAACTGAAAGCTGAAGGCTTTCATCGTATGACTTTTATTAATTGCTACTGAACATATAGTTATGTTTCTGTTTATATTCCTATCATTTTTTTGTGTTCTCTTTTTGTAAATCTTGCCAGTTAGCCTAATTTATAATATTTTAAAATAATTTTATATTTTACTTTAATTTTAATTCTATTTTATTTTACTTTAGCTTTCATTTTTATTTTTATCTTACATTATTTTTAATTTATAGATTTAATTTCTTCTTTTTCTCTAATATCCTCCCCTCATTTTGGATGGTTTACTCTGCCAAGTTTTTCTAACTTTAAGTCTAAGCCTCTTTTTTATGATATATGCATTTGAGGCTAAACATAATCCTTTAAATACAATTTTAGCTACATCTTCAAGTTTTATTGTTAACTATAAATATTTTCTGATATAATTTGACACAAAGATTATTCAAAATTTTTTTTTATAAATTTCAAAAATTAATATTTAATTTTGCATAGTTTTTGTGTGTGTAATCTTAAGAATTTTATTATGTGATATTATGTCAATATCTGTGTATTTTTCTTCTGTGCTGTATATTCTCTAATTGTTGGCTATGAAGTGCGAAGTATATTAGAAAATGTATGTCTTTTACTTGGCTAATTAACTTACACTTATTTTGATTGCTGTACGGCCACCATTAGTTCTTTCAAATTGTTTGATATGTTTCTCTTTTAATTTTCCTTTCTTATCATACTTTTTCTTTCCTGATTTATAGAAATTGATTATTTTCTTATTCCCCATTTTTTACCTTATCCTTTCTCTACTACTACCACAAAATTCATATTTTAATTTTTTTTAATTTAAGTTAGTTCCCTTGTTAAAATCCTTCAAGAATTCTGTATTTACCTGAAAAGATAAGTTACATACATTGAGCATTCCTACTGTTCAGTAGGAGTTCTAATATATGAGAATCAAATAAAACTGCTTTTAATATAAAAGGAAACATTTTTAATTAGTAAAAGAAAAATGACTTTGTAAAATTCAATTTCTTAAAATACTTCTGAAATTTAACATCACTGAAATATATCAAGTTTAAATATCTTTCAAGGACAATAAATAGTGCTTGCTAAAGGCTAAGAAAAGAAGTAGCTATTAAGAAATATGTAACTTCATTCTCCATGTGTGGACAAATAACATTTAAAGCAGATTACCACAATTTACAGTTTTTTAAAATTCCTGAGTGTAGTAGACAAAGTATAAACACACGTCATGTTTTAAATATAGAGAAATATTCAGTCAAATATATTTTTTAGTGATAATGCATCTGCCTGAAAATGATGTTTAAAATGGACTGTTTTGTAGTATAGGTAATAATGAGAAAGAAATTTTAAATTTACAATATTTTATGCTTATTTTTGTTCTCCATCTTGAACTACAGAGAAAATAATCTCTCCAAAGCATCTTCCAGCACTAAGCACATTGGCTCAGGGCTTTAAGCATTCTTGGCCTCATTTCAGAGGCTTGTAGTGCTTATAACCACAAATGTTAATTTTGCCTTGGTTTCCTCAATGCAAACACAGTGGAGGATCAAGGATGAGAATGCAGAGAGAAAGACAGAAGCTGAGGAAAAAGAGGAAGAAATTCTAGCCTGCATGTTTATGGATTAATTCAAATCACAGAATCAGGGCAAAGCTCCCAAACCTTTAGGTTGCATGGCTGACCCTCCCTACCCTGTCGTCTTACTATAGCCATTACAGATAGACATACATGTCAAGAACGCTTCGCATATTAACAGCAAAATCGACTATTATTTTGTTTCATTCTCTGTATATACCCTTTTGAGCTCATGAAGATAAGTGATATATATTTTATTCTGTTTTTTTTATTTATTTGGTTTTTTTTTGCTTAAATTATTATCTCAAAGCCATGATTCTCATAGATGGCACTTTTTCCATTTTCTAGAATTCCTTGGTGTGCCTTTACCCATGTATAATCTTCTCCCATCTAAAACATGGACCCTGGACTCTACTGCTTGTACTAAGAGTTAAATGGTCATCTTTTATTATTTAGTTTATGAATGCAAAAAAATAAGATTAACATCTGACTAAGTTATCTCAATATCGCTTACAAAAATATATGACATTTGATAATATTAAAGGATTTTTCTAACCTCATTTTAAAAAGAAACACTAAATATCTAAGAAGGGGAATAACATTTGCCTAAGTGCCTCCATTATATCAAAACAAATTTGAGCCTTGATCAGTTCAATTAACTTATAAGAAATCAAATTGAAAATGCCACAATCAAGTAGGAATTCAACTTAGAGAAGAAAGGTCAAGTCCTTTAAACAGCAATTTTATTGAATACTCTTTTCTAAACTTTTATCATGAAGAACATAAAATACTTTTAGAAAAAATAAAATTGTTTTATATTAGTGTTCAGATAGAGATAAGTAAATCCTCTTAAGAAAATGTTAATGAAATAGTTACATAAATTCTGAGATGAAGAAAGATATTTATAGTAAGATTTGTTACCACAACCTGTCTCTGGTTAGTTTATATAAGATGTGAACATTTCTGCATAGGTGGGCACTATTATCTGCCAGTATTGCTCAATGTTACATTCTTCTGGAAATAGAAGCAATATATAAACATAAAGTGTTGTTTATCTCCAATTATATATATATTATATATAAATTCTAAATATTTAATTTTTTTTGATGCTATTGTGAAAGGTGTTTCATCTTTGATTTGATTCTTGGCTTGACTGTTATTGGTGTATATGAAAGCTACTGATTTGTGTGCATTGATTTTGTATCCTGAGACTTTGCTGAATTCATTTATCAATTCTAGGAGTCTCTTGGTTGAATCTTTGGGGTTTTCTAGATATAATATAACATCAGGAAAGCGTGAAAGTTTGAGCTCTTCTGCCCCCATTTGGATACTCTTGATTCTCTGCTCTTGTCTGATTGCTGTGGCAAGGACTTCCAGCACTATGTTAAATAGAAGTGGAGATAGGGGGCTGAGGATTTATGGTATATGGCTTTAACAATGTTGCAGTATGGCCCATCTATGCCTATGCTGTTAAGAGTTTTTATCATAAAAATGTGCTGCATTTTGTCAAACGTTTTTTCTGCATCTATTGAGAGGATCATATGGTCTTTGTTCTTACTTTTATTTATATAGTGAATTACATTTATAAATTTGCATATGTTGAACCATCCTTACATCTCTGGGATGAAGCCCACCTGGTCATGATGAATTATTTTTTTAATGTGCAGTTGAATTCGGTTTGCTAAGATTTTATTAGAATTTTTGCATCTATATTCATAAGGGATATTGGTCTGTAGTTTTCTTTTTTCATTATGTCTTTTCCTGGCTTTGGTATCAAGTTGATATTGGCTTCATAGAATAAGTTGGGGAGGATTCCATTCTTCTCAATGTTGTGTAATAATTTCTGCAATATAGGTACCAGTTCTTCTTTGTAGATTTGGTAAAATTCAGGTGTGAACCGGTCTGGTCTGGGGCTTTTTCTTATTGGAAGATTTTTATTGCTGCTTCAATTTCTGTGCTTGATATTTGTTTGTTCAGGAATTCTATTTCTTTGTGATTGACCCTAGGGAGGTTGTGTGTTTCTAAGAATTTGTCCATTTCCTTCACATTTTAAAGTTTGCGGGCACAGAGATTTTTATAGTAGTCAAAGATGATGTTTTGTATTTCCGTGATATCAGTTGTGATCTCTCCTTTTTCATTTCTAATTGAGCTTACTAGAAGTCTTTTCCTTTCTACTTCTGGTCAATCTAGCAAGAAGGCTGTGAATTTTGTTTACCTTTTCAAAGTACCAATTTTTTGTTTTATTAATCTGTGTAGTTCTTTTATTCTCAATTTCATTTAGTTCTGTTCTGATCATGGTTAGTTCTTTTCTTCCACTGGGTTTAGGATTAGTTTGCTCTTCCTTTTCCGGTTCCTTGAGATAGTTCATTAGTTTGTTGATTTATGATCTTTTTGGCTTTTGGATCTGGGCATTTAATGCTATTAGTTTTCCTCTCAGGGATGTTTTTACTGTATTCTACAGATTTTGATAACTTGTGTCCCCATTATCATTTAGTTCAAAGAATCTTTTGATTTCCATCTGGATTTCCTCCTTGACCCAATAGTTATTCAGCAAGAGATTATTTAATCTCTACGACTTTGTATAGAGGTGAGTGTTTCTGTTGTAGTTGATCTCTAATTTTATTCTACTGTGGTCTCAGAGAATATACGGTATAATTTCTATTTTTTTTAATTTATTGAGATCTTTTTTATGGCCTAGGATGTGATCAATTTTAGAGAAGGTTGTATGAGCTGATGAGAAGAATGTGTGTTCAATGTTATTTGAGTAGAATATTCTGTAGATGTCTGTTAGGCCCATTTGTTCTAGAGTTCTGTTTAAGTCCATTGTTTCTTTGCTTATTTTCAGCTTGGAAGATCTGTACAGTTCTGTCAGTGGAATGTTGAAATCCCCAGCTATTATCGCGTTGCTGTTTATCATGTTCTGCCAATGACTTAGATGTTTTGCTATTGGTATTTAACTCTGGTGCATTCTGACAAATATTTTAACAAACAAATGTATAGAACTGTATATATATTTTATTCTGGAATCAGAATAAAGAATTAAACAAGTAGATGAGTGATATTAATTATGAGGAGTAAAAAAAGTTAAAAAGTGGAAAAGAAATCACATTCTATAATCTAGAGATATAATGACTTTTCTGAGGTATATTCACTTCACATTTTGTATATTGAGCAAAATTGTCATTAAACTATGTCAGTGGGAATTATATGAAATATTAAAATCCATATCAAAATATTACTTATGCATTAAAATAAATGCATTTTATATTGAAGAACTTGGATGAATTTTATGAGTCTGTCTTGACATAAGATGCACATAGGGCTTTTTCTCTCAAAATCATTAATATATTTTGATGAAATGTGTACTAATGTCTGAATAATTGATGAATTCTTGATTATAAATCAAATGGCAACATTTTCCTTCTGCTCCTCTACATTTTTGTGTGTGATGTTGCCTGCATATAGGCAATAAATATTTGAATTAACATTCATATTTGATATATCTGATAAAAAATGCCAAAATATTGCCCTAATAACTATGAAGATCATGACAGTTTTATGATTTACTAAGTGTCAAAATAATTTAACTGCTTAAACTTGTGAGTTATATGAATAGGAGTGGACTTCACTGAAGAAATTAGGTCTATGATTAGCAATGTATAAAAATAGATTGCCTTAAAATAGGTTAGTATGGATTACTATGGTAACTTACATAAACGTGCATATATTTCATGAGATGTTTACACACCTATTTTACATTTAACATATTTGCACATCTCTGTATGACTAATCTCCATTATGATTGCTCACTTTAGTTTTCTTTCATGGGAAAACTATGGTTGAAATTTCTGTTGTATTCAAAACACTGTGATAAATATATTGTCTATGGACTCTTGACCTAAAAATTCACTATACATTACTCTACATTTAATGTTTTCTAGGTAAGCAATGTATTAATAAAATTACTAAACAATATGGAATTAATGGATTTTGCCTTCACTTTTTGAGAAAATCAAGGAATGTTGACTCACTATTATAATATTTCTTTCATGGTCTTTTGAGAGGATGTTTTATTTTATCCCAATTGACATCTTTGAAAAGTAGACCCAGAAGTTTTCTTCTTATACTACAGCATTTGTCAAAGTGTTGTATATCTTTTGGTTTTTAGACTGAAAATATGTACAATGACATTTATATATCTTTGGGAAGACTATGCCATTTAAGCAATACAGTCTAGAATATCACATATTAAGGGTACCATTTTCTTTCTAAGATAAAACATATTTAAATTGACTAATGGAATTTTAAGTTTTCCAGTACATTATCATTAACAGACATGAGGGGTATGGTTTAGAAATGTTATTTTTCAGCCAAATAGAATGAAACTAAATGCAGATATTTTATACTCCATAAAGTAATTTAGGAAATCACTTAGCAAACACATTTTCATCAGTGTTACAATTCAAACCATTTCATGGCAGTTGTATTTACAATTCAATTTCCATAAAAACAGCCTACAAAACCACAAATCATTGGTCCACTAAGTAGTACCTGAATGTGCCAATAGTTACACTTAATGTGCTCTGTGGATTGCTGGACTGCAGGATACAATGTATTCCTTTGTACTTCAGAATCTTTGCAAATAATAGGATTATAGTTGTTGTGTTTGACTGTTTGTATTTTATTCAGTGAAAGAGAGTAGTATGAAGGAAGAGAAAGATGAAGCTCCTGAAATCCATGTGAAATAAACAGAAATATAATCATACACGTTATTCTTTTCAAACTCATTCATTCTTTAACCCTTTGTATTACTTCACTGTGCAAATTACTTGCCTATATTAGGACATTATAAGACTGAGAGAAAAATCTGAGTGGAAGATATTCCTGTAAGTACCTTCTTCTCGCAATGGACCCATCACATGCTTATAAACAAAAGAAGTAAACTGGTTGTAACCATATTTATTAAGTACCATTTTTGTAGAACACTAAGTGTTAAAAAGAAATGTCATTTTGGAATGTCTATTGTATAATTTGAGATTAACTTTGGGCAGTGATAAATTAATTTTTCCCTTGATTATATTCTATTTATTAGGTTATTATAATATTTAAATCAGACTTAGTATCTAATATTCTCCTGGCAAAAAAAAATTAATGCTCTTCCACATAGTGATTTTCCAGCTCTGGTGATAATTAACACATTGGGAGAATCAGATTTCTTTTTAAGATAGAATTTATTCTATTTCATTTGATTCTGGAAGTCATGAAAGAAGCATTTTATGTACCTAAAAGCTAGTTTATTAACTGAAGTCATGAAATTTCTCTACTATCCATCCTGCACTTTCCTTTTTCTTTTTTTGTATCTATTTCTTGTTGATTTGGTTTCTCATAAGCCGTTATGTAGAACTAAACAGTATAAACCTGTCACAATTTTGCACTATATGTTATGCAGTGAGTTTCTAAATAATCTTGTCATAAAAATACTTACTTCAACTTGTGCTTTCAACAAGAGATATTACCCTTCATCTCCAGTGGCAAAATTATTTGAAGCTGATGAGTCATATAATAGTTCTCAACTCCCCAAAGCACCTTCATTATGGGAAACTACTCCTGTACTGTCATTTTGTTTGTGAAATATGAAATGCTGCTATGTGGTTTCTTCTCTGAATACCTAAGAGAAGAAAAAATAGATGCCAATTGCTCACTAGATAGAAATCTTAAAAGGTTGAACTTACACTATTCATGCTAAATTTCTCAACAGTGCTCTCACTTAAACTTAGGGAAGGCAACCATCTATTAATATTTTGCTTTTCCTTTCAAAAATTTAGTTATTAGATATAAAATGCCATTTTTAAAAAAATCTTCTGCTATCTCTTCATTATACAAACTGAATATAATAGGAAGCAACTGAAATAATAATATCTAGAGAAAAAAAACACTATTTGAGCCTCACAGAAGGACAGTTTTTCTAAACTGTCCTTTTCCTATTGATTGATTACTTTTCCTATTTACTCAAGACCCATGCTGGTGGTAGGAAGGTATTAAATGAACATGATCAAACAGAAGAGAAACAACCTTATGGTAAACAAACAGAGCATTCTGTACACAATTTAATAAAATTTAAAATCTAAGAATAAAAGTAAAAAACATTTCAAATTAGTTTGTAAGTTGATTTTATATTTTCCAGATACATTTATGTTGTTTAAATTTGACATTTACTTGTCAACTTTACTTGCCGTAAGACTTTTCTCATTGTATTACTGCATTTCTTCTGTCTGATCAACACTTGGGCCATTATTCATGCTGATTTAAGTGCAAGGGCAGGTAAAAGAAAGTGAAGGAGAAATATAGAAATGGGCTCAGTTTGAGGAGAGAGTATTGAGGAATGATTTGTAAATCTGAGACGTAGTCGTTGTGTCACACAAGGTAATGGTACCCAGCAGGAAGATAATACTAAAATAGTTGTGTTATTTCAAAAGGGAATTTTCTGCTTCTGAGAGATAGGAACACTCATACACTGCTGGTGGGACTGCAAACTAGTATAACCTCTGTGGAAAGCAATTTGGAGATACCTCAAAGAGCTACAAGTAGAACTACCACTTGATCCAGCAATCCCATTACTGGACATCTATCCAAAAGAACAAAAGACATTCTATTAAAAAGACATTTGCACTCAAATATTTATAGCAGCACAATTCACAATTGCAAAGATGTGGAAACAACCCGAGTGCCCATCAATACATGAGTGGATTAATAAAACATGGCATATGTATACCATGGAATTCTATTCAGCCACAAAAAACAATGGTGATATAGCACCTCTTGTATTATCCTGGATAGAGCTGGAACCCATTCTACCTAAGTGACGTACCCCAAGAATGGAAAAGTATGCACCACATGTACTCATCATCAAATTGGTTTTAAATGATCCACACTTAAGTGCACATATAGCAATATCATTCATCGGGTGTTGGGAAGATGGGAAGGGGGAGGAGGAGATGGGTATATACACCCATAATGAGTGCAATGCGCACCGTCTGGGTGATGGACACACTTGAAGCTCTGACTCCGGTGGGGCAAGGGCAATATACATAACCTAAACATTTGTACTCCCATAATATGCTGAAATAAAAAAGAAAAAACAAAGAAAGAAATTTAAAAAAATAATTCAAATAAATAAAAGGAAATTTTCCTTTGACACCCTTTGTGTAATTCAGAAAAAACTTAGAATACTTTACAATGACTTTGAATATTTAACAGGGCTCTCACTCAAATAGAACGTTGTACTGATCTTGGCTGCTAGACAGGTTAGCTTTATGCTTGCTACATATGTTAATTAGCCAAATCCGTTTTGGAATTGTGGGAGGATGTAAATAAACACGTAAGTATGACAGATGAGATTGCTTCCTGGTATAATGTAAGAATTCTATAAGCTTATTAAAATCTGATGGTTCGGCAAATCTATTTACATAGAGTTAAAAGCAATACTGTTTTATTCCAGGAAATGAATTGCTGTTATTTTAATAGAGATAGAAAGATCAAGAATTATAAATTTGTGAAACACAAAATTTAAATTTCTTTGATTTCCTTTGAATATTTCAGAACACTTTAAAAACCACCGAGTTTGATTCTGTCTGAAAAAACATGACATTTTTCTAGAGAAAACAGACAAATTTGTACAGATAGGTAAACTTATTTTATTTTATTTTATTTCAGAATATTACAGGGATATGAACACTTTGGTTACATATATTGCCCCTATACCACCCAAGCCAGAGCTACAAGGATGTCCATAGCCCAGATAGAGTGCACTCCACCCATTAGGTATGAATTTACCCATCCCTTCCTCCCCAAATTGCCTGACACCTGATGAATATTACTTTCACGTGTGCACATAAGTGTTGATCAGTTAGTACCAATTTAATGGTGAGTACATGTGGTGTTTGTTTTTTCATTCTTGTGATACTTCACTTAGGAGAATGGGCTCCAGCTCCATCTAGGATAATACAAGAGATATTAGCTCACCATTGTTTTTTGTGGTTAAATAGTACTCCATGGTATACGTATACCACACTTTATTAATCCACTCATGTATAAGTGGGCACTTGGGTTGTTTCCACATCTTTGCAATTGTGAATTGTGCTGTTATAAATATTTGAGTAAAGATGTCTTTACTATAGAATGTCTTTTTTTTTTTCTTTAGGTAAATATCCAGTAGTGGGATTGCTGGATCAAATGGTAATTCTACTTTTAGTTCTTTGAGGTATCTCCGTATTACTTTCCACAGAGGTTGTACTAATTTGCAGTCCCCCCAGCAGTGTATGAGTGTTAATATCTCTCTGCATTCACAGCGACATTTGTTATCTGGGAATTTTTGATAAAAGCCAATCTCAATGGAGTTAGGTGATATCTCATTGTGGTTTTGATTTGCATTTCCCTAATGATTAGAGATGTTGAATATTTTTCATATGTTTGTTGGCCATTTGTCTGTCTTCTTTTGTAAAGTTTCTGTTCATATCCTTTGCCTACTTTTTAGTGGGGTTGTTTGATTTTTTCTCGTTGATTTTCTTGAGTTCTATATAAATTCTAGTTACCAGCCCTTTATCAGATTTCTAGCAGGCAAGTATTTTCTCCCATTCTTTAGGTTGTCTGTTTGCTCTAGTGATAGTTTCCTTGGCTGTGCAGAAGCTTTTTAATTTGATCAGATCCCATTTATTTATTTTTGTTGTTGCTGTGATTGCTTTTGGAGTCTTCCTCATAAATTCTTTGCCTAGGCCAATATCTATAAGAGTTTTTCCAAGATTTTCTTCTAGAATTTTTATGGTTTCATGTCTTAGGTTTAAGTCTATTATCCACCATGAGTTGATTTTTGTGAGAGGTGAGAGGTGCAGATCCCATTTCAGTTTTCTACATGTGGCTATACAATTTTCCCAGCACCATTTACTGAATAGGGATTCTTTTCCCCAGTGTATGTTTTTGTCTGCTTTGTTTTTGTTTTTGCTTTTGCTTTGGTGACATGTTTAAAGTGAATTCACTGTTAGTTGCTTTTATGAAGGAACTTCTGTTCTTAATTAAATCTTTATGTTTTAATGCATTTTAAGATGATGAAATAAAAGATTTCATACCCTTCCATCTATCAATATAAGATATGCTATTCCAAAGCAACAGACAATCCTATAATTACAGTGAATTAAAAATATCAAATATTTATATCTCTACTCATATTACTTGTTCATCACAGATCGCTGGGTGGGGCAGGCTGTGGGGGTATTCTGCTTGTTGTAGTCTCTCAGGAACCCAGGCTGATAAAATTTTTCTGTTGGTACATCCTTCCGTAATTACCAAGGCAAGAAAATAAGACATGGTGAATTTTGCTTTGGCCCTCATCACTCCTAACTGTATGTAAATGTGATCATAATTATTCATATTTCATTGCCCAAAGCACATCAAATGACAGCACTTAATTTGAAGAGGACTGGTAATTGAAACTCTACATAATATCCAGATTTGCGCAAAACCAGGAATATTGGTAGCCTGTATGAATACTTGATATATCCTAAAAAAAGAAATATTTTCTATATAACTCTGTAATAATATGTAAATCTACAGAGCAAATAAAACCAACATAACATGTGAATTTTAGTAGGAAAGGAATTTTGGTGAAGAGCATGGAAAGTGGGTGAAAATCACAGTTTCAAATGCCAATAAAGAAAACTTTCTCTTTCTTTCACATAAGACAAGTAATAATACTAATGTAACAGTTCAGAAAGAATCTTATATATGTTATGTGAATTTAAGCATTTGTGATGTTACTAATACATTTTCAGGTCATTAAATTTGGCTTAGTAAGAAAAGAAATTTATTTGTGTGTACATGTGACATCATGACTAAACCAAATTTTCTCTAGCAAGGGATGACTAAATCAGCATTTCATGTTTTCACATACATTTATTTTCTTCTTTTTTTTTTGTTTCTAATTCAGGAATCTCATAGATTTATTACCAGTGACTTATTTTTATACCTTTTTCATACCTATTCCTATTAAACCATTGTGACATTTTTCAGAAGCATCTTGTGGACTCTATTTTTTCCTTCATGACTTTTCCTTTTACCATGTTTGTTTACTCCAGGTTTGATTATACTGTTACATCCATATGATCTTATAAGCAATATTTTCTCTACCCCTCCTGCTTCTCTTATTAAATATTGCATTTGTCTTCCACAAAGATCTTGCATACTGTCTATTCTATACTGCTTTTGGTGTTGCCAACCACTGCCATTATTCTATTCATTTATTTCCCTGTTCTTATCTGTGCCTTGGTTTCTGAGGTTTGCATTAATTAAAAATTCTGTAACAGAAAAGATGTATCTAAAATTCTCTTTCTTGTATTATATTCTACACTAACAGTAATTGTGTATTTGTTCTATATGAAAGGATGCATTTCCCAGCAGTGCCACCATAAGAATTATTTCCCAGAAAATAAAATAATCACAGTGATATTGCTCTTCTCTTTAAAGAATTCTTGCTCCTATTATATGAAGCCAAATGGCAAAAAAATATATTACAGAACTATTGAGATAAGAAAAATTACTCTTTCTGTTTTACTCTTTATGTTTGTTAGTGCAATAAAGGGAATGAGGCATCTTTGACATACACCTTGATATCAGCTGGAAGAGTCTTGAATGTGTCTTGATAGAAAGCTTAAGGCATAGTATAATAGCACCTGACTGCACATTCAATGTGGCTAGAAATGTATTTCTACTGCCATAGTTAATCAAACAGAGGAGGGAGACATGTGTAAAGGACATCACTTTTGAGAACCATGGTTTTCTTGTATTGCCTGCACATAAACAAATGATATTTCAGTGAAGAAACTAAGTAAGTTTTTGCCCAACTGAAGGGAAAGTTAATTAAAATGATAAGCTATTTTAGCTCTATATGGGGAAGCAAAAAGCAGAGGGTAACCTGAATCCTATAGAGAAAGAGATAAAAAGGAACTCAATAATCCATAGATCCAACACCTCCATTGTGCACTGGAAGAAAACAGAGTTAAAAAATATATAGAAATTTCATTCATAGCTGCATTCGTTTCTAAAGCCAGTGTAACTAAGTACCACAAATGGAGTGACTTAAACAGTAGAAATTTATTTTCTCACAATCTAGAAACTAGAAGGTTGAGATCAAAAGTGCCAGCATAGTTTGCTACTTCTGAGGGATGTGAGGGAGACGTCTGTCCTATGTCTCTCATCTACCTTCTGGTGGTTTCCTAGAAACATTTGAAGTTCCTGGTTTCTCTGCATCACTCTGAAATCTCTGCTTTCATCTTCAAATGGCATCCACCCTATGTGCATGTCTGTGTCCAAATTGCCCTTTTCTATAAGGACATCAGTCATATTAAAGGCCTGCCCTACTCCAGTATGACCTCATCTTAACTTAACTAATTACATCTGCAATGATTCTATTTCCAAATGAAGTCAAATTCTGAGGTCCATGCGGTTAGGACTTCCTGTGAATTTTGCAGGCACACAATTCTACCCATAACACTAGCTAATGTCAGTACTTCTATTTAAGATACTTAAATCAAGATACTATCTTAAATAGTGTCGCAAAATCTACCCACTATTAGAATAACATGAGGACCTTTAAACTTACCTATCCCTCTGCTCCACGCCAACAAACTGTTGTTCAGTTGGTCTTCAGTGAGACTTAAGTGTCAATATATTTTTAAGTTTCCCCACATTATTCTTAAAAATGGAAGAGATGAGAACCACTATGCTAAAGGAATCTGAAGTCTTTTAATATCAAAGCAACTAACAGTTTAGGGTGAATAATCCATTACTCAAATCTGATGCTGTTTTCCAATGTTTGAAAACTTTAATTTAGGTTTAAAGTTGCACCACATTTTCCATTGAAAGATACTAATCCATCTAAGTTTACTAAATTTTAAATTTTGTCTGTTTTTAATCTTCCTCTAAGTGCTAGTGACTGCATAGTTTGTCTTAGTGATGTGCATTTTACTACTAGATAGATGGGTGGTATTCAAAATAGTCACTAACTGGTAGAGCAAAGACACTTATCCATCAGAATAGACAGCAGACTGATCAGAAGAGAAATGGCCATACACTGAGAGGCCATTCTAAGAGGTGTTTGCTAAGTGTCAAGCATGTGAATGTGTTTTTGCTCCACCTTAGACTGGCTTCTCTAATTACCCATTTATTAATTTGTATGGTAAAATATTACTGCTGTATCACACATCCAATCATTTGGTAGCTTCTGCTCTAAATCATGCTGCACAACCCCAAGGAAATTATATTTTCAAAAGCTGTGTTTACCTAATTCAGACATCTTAGGGAAATCTAGTTATGAAAAAGAAGGTTGTAGATAAAATGGTTCATTGATTTTTAATGGATGAACCAGACTCCAACCCCCCCAACAACACTCAGTTTCTTAGACTCCCCCTCTTTCTGTTCATTACATAGTACAGTGACTGGAAGAACAGAACGGTTAACAGGCAAGGTGATTATGTATAGTGACAACATTATCTTAAGACATATCTGTTCAAAAATTACTTCACTTCCCTCAGTTTTCATTGCTATAAATCAAGTAACAAGTCAAGGTACTGTTGATAAAGTTCTTAGGTAAATTAGACAGGCAGGAAGAGTCTTACAAAAACCAAAAAATGGGCTAAGCTTTTCTCTTCTATTCACTAGCTACGTTCTTTTTTCTTTTACTAGCTCATGAAGATATATTAAAACAATTTTCTAATAAGGTGTATCTGAATGATGAACATATTGGCATTAGGCTGAAAGATTTTGAGGGACTAAATTTTGTTGAGAAAACTATTATTCCCTGACCATGAAATCTCTTCAGACTGTTGAACATTAAAATGAAGCAATCTTTCTTTAAAATAGCTATCAAGAGTAAGGGAAGGTGAAATAATATATCTTTCACCAACTCTCCAGGAAAAATAGATCTACTTTGTCTATCAATTCAGCTCAAGGGAATAGTTAAATGTTATTTTTACTATAGTAGTTTGTCACAATGATCATCAAATCTAAAAGAACCTAGCTAAAGAGCTGAAACTAAGCGTGTTATTGTAGTCTAGAAATATGTTATCATGGATATAAGAATCAAAGAGCTTCCTTTTCTGGTATAAACTCTCTCCCAAAAGGTATCATTGTGATTTTTGTGACATCCAATACCTGGGAAAACTTAATGATTTTTATAATTCACAATATGCCTGCATCTTGAACTAATTCTCTCTGTGCAATGATGTTTTCCTGAGTCTTTGCCCAGTATGTATGGAATATTGCAGGAATGTAATATCTTTTTGAGTAAATTATTTCTGTTACATTACAAAATACTCTGCATTAGCCAGTTATGACTGAATTAATAAAATACCCATAGATAGGGTGATTTAAAAAACAATTTATTTATCACACTTCTGGAGGCTGGAAGTTCAAGGTCAGGTTGCCAGCATGATCAAGTTCTTGGTGAAGATCCTCTTCTTGGTTTACACATGGTCATCTCATTTTATCCTCAAAGGCAGATAACAGAGAAAGGGTGAGCAAGTTCTCTTGTGTCTATACTTATAAGGGCACTGATCCCATTCATGAGGGCTCCACCCAATGACCTAATGACTTCCCAAAGGCCCCACTTTCTAACTCCATCACATTAGGGATTAGGACTTCAGCAATTAAATTTTGGGGAAGCACAAACATTCAGTTTGTAGCATAATCCTAGTAGGAGAAAACAAAGTCTCTATTATCTGTATCTATTTTGTCTCAGATATAATTAAACTATATGGGATGGAAGTAAACATTTATGACTTCAGCAAGTAGGTGGGTAAGCTTCTCCTTATAGCTATTATGTAATTCCTGCAAACTTACTCACAGTGCTCAATTATCATGCATTATGAGGTAGCAAAGTTGACCTTGTTTATACACTTCTATGTTTGCTCTTTCTTTTTTTTTTATTTCAAAGTATTATGGAGGGTACAAATGATTTTGGTTGCATAGATAGCTTTTGTAATGCACGAGTGAGGATTAAAAGTGTGCCCATCATCCAGATAGTGTTCATTGTACCCATTAGGTAGGTTTTTGCCCATCCTCTTCCCCCCATTCCCTCCTGCTTGATTTCCATTGAGTTTTACTTCCCTCTATGTAGATGTGCACTCATCAGTCAGTTCCAATTTAATAGTGAGTATATGTGGTGTTTATTTTTCCATTCTTTAGATACTTCACTTAGGATAATGGTCTCCAGTTCCATCCAAATGGTTGCAAAAGGCATTAAGTCATCCCTCTTCATTGCTAAGTAGTATTCCATGGTGTGTGTGTGTGTGTGTGTGTGTGTGTGTGTGTGTGTGTGTACATATACATCACACATTTTTCATCCACTCATGAATTAATGGGCACTTGGGTTGATTCCATATCTTTGCAATTGTGAATTATGCTGCAGTAAACATTTGAGTGCAGGTGTCTTTTTGGTAAAATGACTTCTTTACCTTTGGCAAATACCCAGTACTGGGATTGCTGGATCAAGCAGTAGGCCAATTTTTAGTTTTTAAGGTATCTCTATACTGTTTTCCATAAAGGTTATACTAATTTGCAGTCCCATCAACAATTTATAAGCATTCCTTTGTCTCTGTATGCATGCCAGCATCTATTGTTTTTGGACTTTTTAATAAAAGCCATCCTGTCTGGGGTCAGGTGATCTCTCATTGTGGTTTTGATTTGCATTTCCCTGATGATTAGTGACATTGAGCATTTTTTCATATGTTTATTGGCCATTTGTCTGTCTTCTTTTGAGAGGCTTCTGATCATGTCTTTTGCCTACTTTTTAATGGGATTGTTTGATTTTTTTCTTGCTTATTTGCTTGAGGTCTTTGTAGATTCTGGTTATTAGTCATTTATCAAATGTATAGCTTGTGAATATTTTCTCTCATTCTGTAGGTTGTCTACTTGCTCTGTTAATTATTTTTGTGGCTGTGAAGAAGATTTTTTATTTAATCAAGTCCCATTTAATAATAATTATTTTTGTTTTTGCTGTGATTGCCAGTGGGGTCTTCTTCATAAATTCTTCACATAGGCCGATATCTAGAAGATGTGTTTGCTCTTTCAACACAAGATACTTCCTCTGTGGTGACAATGCTGAAGTACATTGTTATTAAAACCAGTTCAGTCTCTTAGTCACTACCATCTTGCCATTAGGTAAAGTCCAATATACTGTATAAAAGTTATCTTCTATTTTGTACCAAACTTTCTTAGGTATCTTTCCTGGATCTGCTTTCATTCTGTCTTAGTGAAATAAACTGTAGAACTTTTTCTCTCTGTCCAGTCTCTTACTTACATTTTTGTTCTTCTAACTTGATGTTCAGTATTTAGTTTTAGAAGAGAGTATTTGAAATGTTCTGAACACATAAAAATGATAAATATTTGAGGTGATACTCTAAATACCTGACTGGAGCATTAGCCATTCTATGAATGTAACAAAATATCATATGTATCCCATAATATTACAAATATTATGTATAAATTTTAAAAAATTGAAATGTACACATTTGGCTTTCACAAGCCCAGGTTAGCTGTCTATAGTATACCACAGCTTATAGTAACCTCAAAGGCAGACAAGAACACAAGATCTCTGGTTGAGGTCAGGCTCCCAGAAACTGAGGTTAGATAAAAAAGGGTCATATTTTAAATTCCCATTCTGATATTCCAAAATCTCTGCCAGACTGAGTCTGGTTACGCTGCTTTCTTTGTTTCCTCAAATTGTGACTTTTGCCCTTTAGAATGCTATGCAGTTTTTTGTTGAAAGACAGACATGATGTATCAGGTAAAAAGAACTGAGGTAAATAGTCCTTTAGTATTAGATTCTATGTTTATTTGGTTAGGATTTAGAGTATATTTACTGTTTGCTACAGTAGTTATAGGTGTGAGAAGCTAAATTTTCTCCAGTGTTCTTGCTTTTGCCTCCTCTGTTGTTTTTAGGTTTCCTAGAGACTCCTTCTTAAATAGGGGTAAATCTTGCAGTTCTTTTAGCTTAATCCACTGTTATCATACAGGATCCCAATTGATGTGATGGTAAGATGTGGGAGGAGGGGAAGCATTCTATAGTCCTATAATTAGGTGTTATTATTTTAGTGGGACTGTAACCCTGGGTTGTGACCTTCACAGGTGATTCTCATCTTTTCCCCTAATCAGGTGAAACAAGAAGACTGCAGGGGGCTGGAGTTGGGTATTTCCCTTTGTGCAGGTCAGTTAGTTTCTGGTAAACCCCAAATTGGTTAGGCTTTGATAAAAGTTTTCTTAAATGATAGACATTTGTTAAGGAGAACAAAAGCTCTGCGTGTATTTCAAAATGGGTACTTTTGTGCTCCCCCTGCCATAAGGGGATTTTTCTCCAATTTTCTTAATGAGAACCTGGTCAGGCTCTTGGAGGAAAAATTCATGAAAATTTGGCAACTTATCTAAGGCTGGGCCTCCAGGAGCATTTACGGCTCAAGCTAGTTCATGCTCAATCTCCAGAAATTAGTCATTTACCTTTTTAAGTGTTTTTACTTATATTGGCTCCAGCTGTTGGCTTCTGCTCCCTGTATAAGTTGTTATTCCCTGTATTTGCCTATTTCTCCAGTTTTTAGGGTAGCACTTTACCCTATGACCTCAATTCTCTAGTAGATTAAGGGAGAGATGTTGATTTTCCATTTGTCTAGCATTTCTTCTTGTTTTGAGGATGGGAGTGACAGTTTTCAAACTCTTTATTTGTCAGACCAGACCATTTAATTTTTATTCTTTTCAGCAAACTGATTGTTATCACTTCAAAAATTATTAAACCATTTTGGACCCTATTTTATATCTCCACTGGGAAGGAGGCTTTGGGTTCAGATGAGAGGCTTGAAAGACTTAAACTGTCTATTCCACAACTAACTGGGAAGACCTTGGGGACATAATTAACCCAGCTTCTCATCATTTCCTCTTCTACAAAATGGAGTAATAACAATTTTCCTATATGATTTAGATGACTGTATGTTATTTGATTTGTTAAATACTCAGGCATCCAGAGTTAGTGTTGGTCAACTAAGATCTGTAGTCCAAAGATGGCCTACCATGTGTTTGGGTAATTAAAGTTTCATTACAACAAACACAACCATGCTTATTTATCTGTTTATTGTCCATGGCTCTTTTGTCCTCCAATGGCAGAAATGGGTAGTTGTGACAGAGCCTGTATGGAACACAATGTCTGAAATACTTACTATCCAGCCTTTTATAGAAAAAGTTTGCTAAGGCCTGGTCCAGACCATATTGAACTTATTCCACCACCATGTAAGTCTAAGGTTCTCAAACTTTACTAGATATCAGAACTATCTAGGGGCTTTGTAGAGTACAGATTACTGGACCCCAATTCCAGAGTTTCTGATAAAGTAGATTTTCGATGAGGCCTGATAATTTACATTTCTAAAATATTGTTTGATGATGCTGATATTGCTGGTCCAAAAATCACAGTTTGAGAGCCACTGACCTAAACTATGCTATAATAGAACTAAGAAGCTGAAGAGTACATCTATTTCCTTTCAGCTGAGCTCATATTAACTTGTTTTGTTTTGTTTGTTTGAGTCCAATTCTTCATAGAAGGAAAGAAAAATTCTAAACTCGGGGACACAGCTAGGAGTACTAGAGAGACTAACCATGACTTCCAATGAGATCTTCCTAATTCATTCCTGTCTCTACCTGTTTAAGCCATTAACTATTCCCAGTACCCTTCTTACCCCAACTTCACCTTTGAAGATGTTTCCCAGTCAGCATCTCCTACATGGTATTGCCTCCTAGAATCAGAAGCTTTTACAGTGGTAAGAGCAAATCTTCCATAAGCCTGATCTGGGAAACCATAGGTAACAATAACCAAAAGCTAGAGGAGCTCTTCTTGTGAACGTAGGAGTTAGACAATTTTCTACTGGGAAATCTTTCTTTTTAATGAAGTCCAAATGATCATGACA
Organism: Lemur catta; assembly: GCF_020740605.2. Lineage (NCBI taxonomy): Eukaryota > Metazoa > Chordata > Mammalia > Primates > Lemuridae > Lemur > Lemur catta. The sequence goes on from NC_059139.1 coordinate 68,833,418, forward strand.
AGAATAAGGTATATATTGAAGTTGGATTGACTTAGTTGTCACAGGAAAATATACACGTTTTAGTTATTGGTTTTGGTGGTATGGACTAATCCTCCCACTATATTTAAGGTGAAAGAAAAATGCATTTTAAATTATCAATTCTATTTGCAATTTTTTTCCAAATTAGACATTGTAAATTTTAAACAGTATAAAATAGATGATACAAATTATAGTTTTTAATCAGATGTCAAAATTTCCATAGACTCAAATGTATAAGTATTTATTGAGCAATTCCTAATACAAAGAAAGCACTGTGAGATATAAATAAAAAGATTGGTAAGAGACTGATTTCCTTGTTTTTATGCATTTATATAAAATAAGAATATAATTAATATATAAACAATAGCACAATTAATAGTAAATAAGTAATAATATCATGATATGGACAAAGATAAATGTTTGTAAAATATATAAATGTATGGGAGATCAAAGGAGAAGAGAAACACTTGTGGTAAGAGAAACCCAGCAAGTTACCTTGAATATGTAATGATGGCTGTGGGTTTTGAACAGTGGCAGTATTTCCACAGGTCGTCATCTTTGATGAAGGAATTTAAGTTAGAAGAATCAGCATAAGCAAAATCAATGAGGCACAAAACATAAATTGTTTAGGATGGTAGGTAGTTTGACTATACATATGTAGAGGAGAAGTAGAAGATGAAAATAATAAAGGTAAGTTTTGTGGAATATGTGATTACTCTGGGTTGAAATAAGTAGCAATTTTTGAGTAGAAAAATATTTGTTCACAGATAATTTACAAGTTGCCAAATTCAGCGATTAGTTTTGTGCTATGTGAGAATCAATTAGAGATAAAAATATGAAAAAATAGGTATCTGAAATAGGACTGTAGAAGAAGTTATAAAAAAAGGAGGTGAAAAATTAAATGCCACATACACAGAACATATATATCATGGTATAGAGTCAGAGATTCAATGTATATAATTTCAGATACAATAAAATTATACATACTTAGAAAGTGCTTAAAAACAAAGTGTAAGTTTGATCTATTTTCTATGAAGCTCACAGAATGGTAGAAACATTGGAATATGCATGCCAAAATATAAAAAAGGAAGAAATTCTGTTTATATCAGGATATATTATATAGTAATATTAGAAGTGATTTTTATTTTTCCTTTTTGCTTATTTCTACATTCTAATTTTTTCTACAGGAGAATGTGAGTTGTATTACAAAAATATTGAAGTTCATATTTTAGAATCACGCATACTCTTGAATTTCACTGTTATCCAGACTATTTTTTTAAAGTCCTCTTTAATGTGTGTGGTGAACCACTTGTAAGGTTAAAAGAAGTATGACAGCACAGTGACATTAGCTAATCACTTGTTAACATTATTTATATCTCATTTCTTTATAATATCATGCTACTGAAATCCAGTCTGGGTATTTTTCTCACTTAACATTATTACTTATTGTAGAAACTAGTAAACGTTCTTTGTCACATAAACATGAAAAATACTAAGGATAAAATTTTATAACATACTACATTTTGAAGGACTCTTTATTTTTAAAGGAAAATGGAATTGTTTCAATGCCATTAATATTTTTTAATTAGCCACAATATAAAAGTAACATTATTCTGCTTGAATATTAAAAAAAAGTATTCTTACACAATTAGGAGTTGCTGGTTTACTAAGGAAAAAGTAGGGGAAATAAAAGACTATAAATTAGTAATACCTGCGACTCTCATTGACATTATGATAATTCTATTTTCATCTTATTCAATTTTGCTATATTTTCACTTATTCCCTAAAATCTTAAAATGTATATTCTTATGATAATGTGAAAATTCTTAGCGAGCATTATGTTAAATAGTATCTGCAGCATTATATTTCTGGTACTTTGCCATCATTAAAATTAATTTGAATTAATTCAAATTAAATTTGAATGGTCATAAACTTAAGGCTCTAACTTATGTTACATTAAGTTATTTCAAATACATGATTCATTTATTTATTTATTCATTCATTCTATCAAATAATTAAAATAGGCCCCCACACAAACACAAACCTGAACTGCTGATATGGACTGAGTGTGGGGTTGATCACAGAAGCTGGTTAATACATAGTTCCTGTTCTGGAGTACCTTACAATATAGGAGGACTATATATTCACAGGTAAAAATTATAATAAAATATATCTAATAAATGTTTAGTAGAGAGATGTACAAAATTTACAATCTCATGCTAAATCTCCTCAGCTATATAGCTTTCTATACTGTGCTTAAGAAAAAAGAACTTCTATTAACATTATAGTTGAAAATTTAAACAAACAACAAAACAAACTGAAACTTTAGACTGTGAGTTAGGAGATTCTGCTTCTACCCTTGCACAGACACAAATGAGAAATGGACTTTTCTGTTAGTCATGTGATCTCTCTGGACCTGAACTTTCATACACTCCCAGTGGTATGAATATTGAAGTTAGGAAACTGATCTTGGTTTTACACAAGCTGAAAATACAAAAATAATGGAGATTGCTAGTCAATCACTGTAGCTTTAACATTGTTATCTTTGTTCTAGCCCCTCTCTTCCAGTTATTTTTTGAGACTTCTTTTTTCTTTATTTTGTTTTTTAACCATGGAGCTAAAGCCCTTTTGTTCTCACCATCTGTACTCACTCCTGAGTGGGTCACTTGACAGCTCTTTGCAGAAGGCACAATGTGCCTGACTTTTCAGTGGTTCACTGTCTTCTGTCTACTTTTGGCTGTAGCTCATGAATTCCCTTGATGTTTTTCAAGGAAAGAAGTTAAATTTTTATTACTTTCCCTGTTTTCTTTTATTCAGAAAGTAGATAGAGGTCATATCCTAGTAGGTTTTACAAAAATACACATAGAAAGTACATAGACTAATAAAATGAGCTTATATAATATTTTGCCATATAAATTGATATCTCATAAAAAATAAAATATATTTAAAGTAGCTAAGATTATTTTTAATACATTTTTGTAAGTTAATTCTTGGTAAATTTATATTCCAATGACGGAAAGCAGACTCATAGTAAAAGGTTAAGAATGTAGATGTAAAATTGCATCTATTAATATAAGTTAGGTTTAATAACAATTAGTTTTGCTAAGCCAAAACAACCATAAAAAAGAATGACAATTCAATTGAATAGAATATTTGATTTCAATAAAATTATTTTGCAATATCTTTTTAAATAATCAAATCGACCTATGTGTTAGCATTAACTCATCCTATGCTGAAATGGTTAATCCTCATATTTTATTTATTCACAAACTTTTCCAAAACAAAATCTTACAAATGTCATGCATAATCTATAGGATATAATCTTAATTTTCACTTTTGTATCTAAGGCATGCATAGTTTTTCAAACTCTCTTCCCTAGTGTAATTCAACATAAATAGACCTCCTCAATACCTACATATGATATAATTTACAAATTTTAAGAGCACAATGTGAAGCTGTTTAGTGATTTTATACAGTTCTGTGGGCATCGGCACAATCTAATTTTAGGACCCTTCTGTTACACCAAAGATTTCCTTGTACTTTTTTGCAGTTAAATCACTCTTCCATCCCTGGCCCCAAGCAAACACTTATCTAATTGCTGTCTCTAGATCTTTGCCTTTTCTAGAAATTTTATATAACATATGATGTAGTATGTAGTCCTTTTTTTTTTTTTAGCATGGTTGGAGATACATCCATGCTGCTGCGTGTCTCAGCGGTTTGTTCATTTATATTGGTGAGTATATTTGATTGTATAAATATATCACATTTTATTTGTCCATTCAACAATTGACAGACATTTGGATTATTTCTAATTTTTGCCTATTATGAATACTGGGATTACAAGTATTGACTTATAACTATTTTGTGGACCTATGTTTTCATTTCTCTTGGGTAATAAAAACTGGGTCATGTAGGTAACTGTATGTTTAACTTTTTAAGAAAGAATCCAACTATTCTAAAATGACTGTTACATTTCTTCCGGTAATGTAGAGTGTTCCAGTTTCTCTATATCCTTGCCAACATTTGCTATTAGTCTTTTTTAATTTTATCCATTCTAGTGGCTCTCTCCTCTGCTCTGAACATACATTTCCCTAATGGCGTTCATTATGGTATTTACATGCACTTCTGTGCTGACTAATGGTGCTGAATCATTTATACATCTTCCTTAATGAAGCACCTGTTCAAATATTTTGCAAATTTTGATCTAATGGGGATGTTTATCAATTTATTTTTCAGCTATGAAGTGTTTTATATATTATGGATAAAAGCCCTTTATCAGATATATGATTTGAAAATATTTTTACCTCTTTCTTAGTGGTATGTTTGAAAAACAAACATTTTGAATTTGATAAAGTCTTATCAGTTATTTGTTTTTATTTATTGATTATGCTTTTCATATCATATTAAGAAAGCTTTGCCTAACATTTAGGTCTATAGTCTATTTCATTTGTAGTTTTCTTTTTATTTGTTTGTTTGTTTGTTTGTTTTGGTTGTTTGCTTTGGCTTTTGTTTGTTTTGAGACAGAGTCTCACTCTTTCACCCTGCTAAAGTGCTGTGGCATCATCATAGCTCGCTGCAACCTCAAACTCCTGGGCTCAAGAGATCCTACTGCCTCATCACGTCCCCACTCCCCAGTAGCTGGGACTACACACCTGGCTAATTTTTCTGTTTTAGTAGAGGGAGTCTCACTCTTGCTCAGGCTGATTTCAAACTCCTGAGCTCAAGCAATCCTCCCTTCTTGGCCTCCCAGAGTACTAGGATTACAGGCATGAGCCACCATGCCCGGCCTCAAGTTCAATTTTATAAAGTATAAGACAAAAGATGAGGTTAATTATTTTTATATGAATATTTTCCAGCACCATTTTTCGAAAACATTTTTTTAGCTTCATTCAAACACCTTGTCTACTTTGTTCAAATAAATTTTCTGCACAGGTAAGAATCTATTTCTAGATTCTTTACATTATTCCATTGATCTGAATGTTTAGTTTTATGCAAATAACATACTCTCTTCATTACTGTGTTTTATAATAAGATTTGCGATGAAGTGAAAACCCTTAATTCTGTTGTTTTTCAATATGTTTTGGATACCAGATACTTTGCATTTCCATATACATCTATGATCAGCTTACGAATTTCTACAATTCACAAGTCTGTTGATATTTAGATGGAGATTTTTATTAAATATGTATGTTAGGGAAAAATTATCATCTTAACATTTCATTTTCTAATATGTGAATTTTTTTTTGTATATACATATATATACATATATATATATACATATATATATATATATATATATATATATATATCTCCTTTTTGTTAAATTTATCCCAAAGTATTTTATTCTTTTTGGTATTACTGTGAATGAAATTGCATATTTATTTTTATTTTCAATTATTTGTTGCTAGTATATAATAATGCAACTGATTATTTTACATAATAGTCAATTTCTGTATCTATTAAGAAGAATGTGATTTTTATGTTATTATGTTAATACATATTAATATATTTAATTAATTGATTTATGGATAATAAATTGCCCTTGCAATTTTGAGTTAAATACCATTTAATCTTGATTTATACTCTTGTTTATGTTGCTGGATTTAATGTGCTAATAGTTCTTAAGGACTTTTATGTTTAAGTTCGTGAGGGATATTGATTTGAAGTTTTCTTTCTTGATTTTTTTTTTTTTTATGACTTTAGTACAAAGGTAATACTGGAGTCATAAAAATTGGAAAGTATATCTTTGTTGTTATTTTTGGAAAAAGTTTTTGTAGGATTGGGATTTTTTCTTTTTAAATATTAGACACAATTTACCAATAAAATTTTCAAAACTTGGGCTATATTTTGTAGCACATTTTTAATTAAATGTTGTTACTTAGATTTTCTATTAATGTCTTCATTTGGTTTTCATAAAGTTGCATCTAATAATTTTTTACTTTATCTAAGTTTTACAGTTTTTTTCAGAAAGTTTCATTTTTATAATATTGCCATATAATTATTTTAAATTCTGTAGGTCAGTAGTGCTATATCACTTTTCATCCCTGATTTTGGTAATTTTATCTTCTCTTTCTCTCTCTCTCTCTCTCTTCTTGACCAGTCTAGCTAATTATATATCAATTTTGATGATCCTTACCAATAACCAGCATTTGACTTCACTGATTTTCTCTATTGTTTTTTTCTGTTTTTATTTCATTGCCTTCCACTCTGATTTTATTGTTTTCTGATTTTATTATTTTCTTTCATCTTCTTGCTCTTGGTTTAATTTGATCTGTTTATTTTCTGGTTTATTTGCTTATTTAGGTTTTGAAGACTGAGGCTTTGTTAATTGAGACTTTCTTTTAATGTATAAGTTTTTTTCTTTTTTTTTAGATGCTGTGCCAAGGATTTTAGTATTTATTCTTTTTTTTTTTTTTTTGTCTTAGTAGGATGCCAAAGAGTTTTTTTATTATTTCTGAATGTTTATGGCAGCACAATTCACTATTGCAAGGATGTGGAGACAACCCAAGTGTCCATCAATCCATGAGTGGATTAATAAAATATGGTATATGTATACAATGGAATACTACTCAATTATAAAAAATGATGGTGATCTAGCACCTCTTATATTTTCCTGAATGTAAACATTTAAAGCTATAAATTTCCCCCTAAACACTGCTTTGCCTGCATGCCATATATTTTTATATGTTGTATTTTTAGTTTTCATTCAGTTGAAAACATATTATATTTACCCTATTGACTTCTCCTTTGATACATGGGTTATTTAGAGCTGTATAAGTTGCCAAATACTTGGGAATTTCCCAAATTTCATTTTGTTACTGATTTATCATTTAATTCATTGTGGCCAGCGAACATACTGTGCATGATTTCAATCATTTCAATTTTATTAAGATATGTTTTAGAGCCACGTATATGGTCTGTACTGGACAATATATCTTTATGCTTGAAAGAAAAGTATATAGTTCTTTGTATGGAATATTTCATAAATATCAGCTAAATTGTTTTACAGTTTTATTCATGTCTGTTATACCCTTATTGATGTCCTGTCAGTTATTAAAAGTGATGTATTAAATCTTTCATATCTATGTTATTTTCTGCATTTGATTCTGTCAATTTTTGGGTCCTATAATTTAAGACTTTGCTGTTAAGTTTGTATATATTTATTATTTTATAACTTTCTGATGTATTGACCCTAGTGCTGTTATAAATATATCTCATTTTATCTAATAATATTCTTGCCCTAAAATCTTTTTTGTCCAATATTAAAATAATTGTTCCACATCTCTTAAAGCTACTGTTTTCACAGTATAAACTTTACTATAGTAATTTATTTTTATCCTCCTACTTTCAACAAATTCTCTTGTTCTTAGCTGTTAACAATTGCACTGTTGCATCTATGTGTTTATGTTTATCCTATGTTAGAATTGCTGATATTCTTAATATTTACATTCATGTTTCTTATCAGATTTGGGGATTTTTTTTTTACTATTTATTAATTTTTTTCACTTGCCTCTCTTTTTTCTCCTGCTGAAGCCCTCATTCCGTATGTATTGGTGCACTTGATATTGCCCCACAGGATATTTTCTCTGGCATAGGAGTTGCAAATGTAACCTTCTCATATGTAAAGTCACTGTTCAACTATTATGTCCTCCTTCTTAGAATGTCTCAGAATCTTTTTGTTGTTGAAAATTGGACATTTAAGGTAATATACTGCTGCAATTCTGAATTCTAATATTTTTTCATAGAAGGCTTTTTTTTTTTTTGCTTCTTGCTATTATTATTTTTAAGTAACTTAAGAGATACGTTGATTTTCTCTCCCTCTCAGTGTGCAGCTGTTGGTGCTATTGATGTATCTGTTCAATTTTTTAATTCTTATCCTTATTTTTAACTTGGATCCCTAGGGAATGAGCCTGTGTTTGCATAGCTTATCCACAAGTTGGATAGAAGTTATGTTTGAATACCTCAAATTATTAATAGTAAGGTTTTCATTCTCTGTCAAAGGATCTCACAGTGAGTTGGACAGTGCATCCAAGAATTAAGCATTTTCCAAGCCCATCGTAGATTTTACTTTCAAACAGGCTCTTTCCGTCACATTGGTGTGTGCATGCAACTTCTTAGTTCATAACTTAGAAGTTATGAACTTCTTAAGTTCTTAACTTCTTAGTAAGTCAGGAATTTATGCAAAAATAGTCCCACACATAATGGATCACCTGATTTTTGAAAAAGATACCAAAGTAATTCATTTAGAGGAGGGCATAAATTCTGATGGACACTACAAGAGACTTAGAAATGGCCAATAAGCATGTGAAAAGATGGATAACATTTTGGTCATCAAGAAAATTTAAATTATAATAACACTGCACACCACATGAATGGATACAGTAAAAAAAATTCCTAAGATCACTAAGCTGATAAGGAGATTGAATAACTTCAACTCTCATACATTTCTAATATTTATACTAAATATAAAACACTATTGAAAAGTGTTTAATAGTTTCTGTTAATAAAAAAATCAATAAGCACTTGCCTTTTAATTCAAACATTCCACCCTTAGGTATTTATTCAAAAGAAATAAAAGTACAAAGGCTAGTATACAAATGTTCATTGTAGCTTTATTCATAGTAGCAAAGCAAAGTATTCAGATTTCTGCCAAACATAATGTTGTACACAATAGAATGCAATTTGGTAATTTAAAAATATATACCAGAAAAATAATTACTAATGCTTGCAGTATAGATTGATATAAAAATCAGTATTGTGAGTGAAAGGAGCTAAACTCAAATAAAAATTTATTTTACAATTCTATTTATATAGCTGTAGAGAATGCAAATGAATCTGTAGTGACAAAAAGCCAATCAATGGTTGCTCGGGCTAGTGATAACATCAAAGATCGGCTGCAAATGGCCATGGGGAAAGTTTTGTAGAGGATGAATCGCCCTGTATCTTGATTGTAGCAGTGGTTTCATTTGATAAAACTCATAAAAAATGTAGATTCTAATTGCTGTATTTTATTACATCATATGTGTATAGCATCATATTCATGTGTATACACATAAATATTATATCTCAATAGAATTGATAAAATATAATTTTTATGCATGTTATTACCCTTGATAATTATTATTCTGAATTATGTAGTCTTCTTTCCCTTGGTAAACCTACTTATATAAATTATAGTCCTCTCTCCATATAACAGTGGGATTGGTTCCAAGATCCCCACATATACCAAAATTCAAGTATACTCAAAAGTATACTTAAAAAGATGTGTATTTTAAAAAGAGAATGCTTCTGTGAGGATGATATTTGACTAGTGTACATATGAAAGGGAGTCACCTGTGTGAGTATCTCCAGGAAGAGCATTCACAAAATAGGTCATAAATCGAAAGTGCAAAGTGCTGGGGACAGAATGGGCTCCATATGTTTCATATAAAGAAGGAAGCTAATCGAGCCTAAAGATGGTGAATCAGACTGAGGTTTGGAGGAGGAGAAGTTGAGTGAAAAGAGTTGATTTACTAATTAATTTACCAAAAAGTATTTTTCCTAACTAAAATACCAAATTCTAATTCTTCTAAAATATTTTTTAGCTTTAAAGATGACTATGTAGTAATACAGAATACACATTCTGGATATACAAAAAATAAAAGCTAAAATAAAATTTGAGAAGTTCTTGCAAAATGACTTCTTTAAACAACACAAAAACAATCTCTATAATTGCAAAACTTACAACTACTTTAAACTGCATGTTCAATATTTGCCTGGCTAATTGTTAAAAAGGGGAGATGTTCACTTCATTAGTTGAACATGAGATTTAAATAATTAAATTGTAGTATCTTGTTAATCTGAAACGTTGATGTACACATTGGCAATTCAGATCTTAGTTTATCTGGAGCTCAGGAAAAGAGCAGTTTAGCAATTTAAAGTGTGAAAGACTGTCTTTACTTCAAGCAGAAATTGCTCTTTTGATTTAACTTAAATCTTTCAATAGTTTTCCATAATTTGAGCAAATGTGTGTCCAATAAAAGATGCATGTGCAAATATGAAGTTTAATTTCATATTCACTGCTCGATTGACTTTGAACTGCTCAGAAATCTCTGGTTGGCTGATTTGAAAGCTTTAACCTTTGGAATTTATTAAATAAAAATTTCATCATATGGCCCCAAATAGAAGATTTAATTAATGTTTTTGAAATATTCATTGCCTTAGCCACATTTATAATATTACTTAAAAAATCCAACTTCTTTAGCATGTCAGCTTCTAAGTATATAGAGTTCTAATATGAAGCAGGAGTTCATGTAATGCTTGATTAGTGATCTTTAGCCAGCAGCTGTCTCCTTTTCTCTAGTCCCTTGAAATTTCTTACAGGATACAGAATACAAGTTCATTCTATAGGTCATAATCTAAAGTAAATAGATTCTTTATTGCTATACCCATGTTTCATGGAAGAAAAAACTAGTCTTGAATAAATAAATGAATACATAAACAGATATATACATGCATAAGTAGATAACTAACAAAAAGAAACAAAGCAAGAAAAGAATTGGGGCCATCTATAAGGTAAGTAGTAACGGTTAAGCATGTGGCTAGGTGCTGAATATACATTGTCTTTAAAACTAAGACCTGTTATGCATATATATCGTGATCATATCACATATGAAATCCAGGATTCCAAAAAATTTAGTTAAGCTAAATGTTTAAAAAAACAATTCAAAATCAAGTGCTTATGACTGCAGGGCTCTGCTATTTCCTTTATGCCTTGCTTCCACTAGGTGATTTAATGTTAAAAGCTCTGAATGAATTGATCTTTTATTGCCAGTATTCTTCTGCCTTTGTTTCGTGTGTTGATAGATATGAAAAGTTGTAATAGTATGGTTCATGAGGACAGTAACTTGGCCCTTGCCCTAGGCAGGATGGGGGGGGTCACGTGTACCTACTGGGCCTCAAATGGCTCTTTTCAGGGCCCTTCATTTCACAAGTCACCAAATGACTGTCTCCATTTTATTCATCACCAAATGTATTTAGCAGCAGTAAAAAAAAGTATTAATATTAATCGAAATACATATTTTTTATTTTATTTTATTTTATTTTTTTATTATTATTTCAGCATACTGTGGGGGTACAAAAGTTTAGGTTATGTATATTTCCCTTGCCCCACCCCCAAGTCAGAGCTTCAAACATGTCCATCCCCTAGACAGTGTGCATCGCACTCATTATGTATGTATACACCCATCCCCCCCACACACCTGCCCAACACCCTATTAATGTTATTCCTGAATGTGCTCTTAGGTGATGATCAGTGAAACCAATTTGATGGTGAGTACATGTGGTGCTTATTTTTCCATTCTTGGGATACTTCACTTAGTAGAATGGGTTCCAACTCATACACTGCTGGTGTGACTGCAAACTAGTGCAACCTCTGTGCAAAGCAATATGGAGATACCATATTTTAATTCTTATTTTTCTACCCTTGCTCCTTCTTTCATTATCTGAAGATAGTTCTGCCTTGTTTTAATTAGTGTTTTCTTACTTTAATCTTCCAAAAAGGGTCCTATCACCAGGAATTTTAGCTGTCGGATTTGGAGAAACTAGAATAATAGAAATGACAAAAAGTATTTGGTTAATTCTAGATAGAAAGGTTGCAAGAGCACAAGAGGTGCTATGAGTTGTGGAAACACAGGAGGGTGAGAGAGGACGGGGTCCGGTGGAGTAAGATGAAAGCGCTGAAATGGCCGTGAGGACCAGTGTTGAAGGAAGTCTTGTCTGCAGCTTGGATAGTGAAAATCTGTGGGATCTGATAAGTAGATGGTGAATTTATGAGTTGATAAAAGGAGATTTTAGGAGGTTTACAGATGATTTGGTGTCCTAGATAACGCAACACTTGCATGACACTCTCAGGCTACATAGCATTTGCTGTATGGCAATGCATATCCAGCTGTGTATATATGGACTCAAAACCTGTTGCTGGGAGAGCCTGGTACAACGAGCGACGTAGTATCTCTTAAATGCATCTGTGCCCCCAGTGAGAAAGGAAAGTGTGTAACTGATTCTCGTTACTGTGGATGCCCTTGGGTATAAAAGATTGAGGCTATTTCTTCTAAATTAGGGTTAGAGATGCTTAGACATTTGAAGCTATCCAGAAAGAATGATCTTATCATTGGATTCTATTTCTGATAATGACTTACTGTCATTTTGAATACAATATGAGGTACTTTGTTAAAATATTCTTCTGTCTATGAGAGCTGCACATTTCATCCACTGTCTTGTATAAAGAATTTATTAAATAATCTATAGCCTAACAAGAAGGGAGTCTCTTGCCAACTTTTGAAAAACTATTCCTAATACAACACCCCTTAATTCTTTAAATATAATAAATGAATCGATCAATTTAAAAATCAGTATATAACTTTGGATTATGTTCTTTTGGAAAAAAAAAAAAAAAACGCCACAAAGCTGGATCCTATAATTTAGGTTCATAAAGGTTACAGAAAGATAAAGAGATAGGGGACATGAAGAACTAGACTAATGAGAAGTGAGAGTAGTATTAAATGAAGGCAGAAATGGGGTTCTGTGGGAGAATATTAAGCGACCTAAACCAGCAAACTCTTATCTCTTATAACACAAAAGAACAATATAACTTTAATTGATTAGAAAAATACTACAGTAAATTATCCATTTATGGGGTCATTTCCTTATTTTTGTCAAATGGACATATATTGACCAGGTAAAAGTACATTAGGACATCACGTATGAAGTCAAAGTCATTACTTCTGGGATCTTATTTCAGAGCTATCATCTTGTAAAATACAGCTTGCAGGGCAGCATCTCTGTCTCAGGAATTGCTCAAGCAGTCAGGTGCACAAATGAATCCAGAGACAGTTTGGCCCACTCATTTGCTGTCACATAAATCATTGCCAAACCTACATTTTCTTGAATTCAGTGGAGACATGAAGTAATAGATTGTGAATAACTCAGTAAAATGGATAAAGTGATATAAGTAAAATTTTAAAACTTGCTTGAGAAATACCCAGTAAAAATGTCACAAAACACTCAGAAACATAAAGCTTTATGTAATAGTAATTAATATTGTTTCTACTGACACACAAAATGCAGTAAACATAACTGCATCTTTAGTGCTTTGGAATAGCATGAATACTCAGTTATATGGAAAGTATTTTAACAAAATGATTTGAAAATTATTTGGAAGATTTTGGAAAAGGCCTAAATCACTTTGTTAAAATACTTTACATGTAAGTTCAAATATAAAACTATAGATATAATGTTATAATTATAACTCAATATAAAACTAAAATGCATTTATAATAAATGTAAAAAAATGGAATAAATAGAATCCTCAATGTCTGTTTCTGGATTTCTTGCTTTCCTGTCTCCCTCTCTGGAGCCACACGATACTCAAGGAACCCTGTTGTTGGATTTTGGAAATTGAGTCTCAGCCTTGAAATACTCAAGTATCATGGGGAAAACAAGTGAGAATTCCACTGCAAAGGCTATGTGATCAGCAATATAAGACACATCTCGCTTTTCTTAGATACAGGTAGAAAAAGCAGTGGATTTCAAGGTGACCTCAGTCAAAATTGCTGGTTTATTCCATCAAAGAATTGTAGGTGCCAACATGCTATTTATACTCTTGAAAGGCTTTACCTGCTGACATACTCTGCTAGAATAAAATAACAGCCTCCATTATGTTGGGAAGTAGATGCCTATCCCCTGCTCCTCCTGGCGGGTCTTAGCCCAGAGATGAGCCCTTGTCAAGACAGTAAATCTGCCAACTCATGAGCTATGGGTTCACGAAAGAAAAAGAAAACAAAATGAAATACAGAAACAAGACAAAACAGCAATGACAAAAAGACAACTTTTTTCTGCCGCTTCTGATTTATAAGGTGGAAGTAAAAAAGAGAGTGAGAGAGACAATATTCAAAGAGCAGAAGAAAAGGAAAATGGCATAATACCACCAAAGGGTCAAGAATAAAACTTTCGGATAAGCTTCAACTTTCAAAAATTGAACCCAGAAAACAATGTCATCATATGAAATAATGACCAAGATAAAATTGTATAACCAGTGTTATGGGTTGAATTTTGTCCACCCAAAATCCATAATCCCTAAAGTGATTGTGTTAATGATAGGTCTATAGAGAGGTAACTACTATATAAGGCTGGGTCCCTAATAAGATTAGTATCCTTAAAAGAAAAGATACCAGAGTGGGTGTATGCATTCTCTCTCTCTCCCTATCTCTCTCTCTCTCTCTCTCTCTCTCTCTCTCTCTCTCTTTCTCTCTGTTTCTTTCTCACCTCCCATGTGCAAAGAAGTCATGTGAGTACACAGTGCTGTGGCAGCCACTTATAAGCTGAGACATCAGAATGACACCTACCCTGCTGTCACCTTGATCTTCAACTTTGCAGCCTGCAGAACTGTGAGAAATAAATTTCTGTTATTTAAACCACCTAGTCAGTGGTATTTTGTTATTGTGGCCCGAGAAGACTAACCCAGACAGCAAAATTGATCTCTCCAAATAAGACAGCATAAAGGCATTTTTGGAAAATAAATTTAAAGAATGTTCCACTAACAGCCATATTATAAAGGCATTATTTAGGAAAAGAATAAATGAGATCAGTTCAAAGATAAAGAAGGTAAAGAGTGATTTCTAAGAATTAACATGAGAAATCTAAATTAATATTATCTATGTTAAATTATAACAATATTGTTTGTATTAAATATATGTAGGATTCAAACTGGGTATGCTTGGATAGTCCTATCCCTCTATTTTGGAGTCTCTAATGATCTCAGAAGATGTTTCTAATATGGAAATTCCATGTTTATATTCCTCACACTATTCAATGCTTTTAGCCATAAAAATGGATATTTTAAAAAATAAACTTCTATTTTATAATAGTTTTGGATTCATGAAAAGTTGTGATGCTAGGACAGAAAGTTCCCATATATCCCACAATCAGTTTCTCCTATTGTTAAAATCATTATGCCACATTTGTCACAAGTAATAAATCAATATGTATGCACTATTATTAAGTAAAGTATATGCTTTACACAGATTTCCTTATGTTTTAACCTGTTTTTTCTGTTCCAGGTCCCAATCAGGACACTACATTATATTCAGTACTAATGTCTCCTGAGGCTCCTCTTGGCTGTGAAAGTTTCTCAGTCTTTCCTTGTTTTGTATGACTTTACAGTTTTGAGCACTATTGGTCAGCTATTTTGTAGAATGTTCTTCTATTTGGTTTGTGTGATATTTTTCTTATAGTTACAGAGGGGTTGTAGGTTTGGGGAGGAAAACTACAGGTTTCTGTTAAGATTCCTGCATTTGCTGAAGATATTTTCTCCATGAGTGTTTTGCTCATTGTAATCTTTCAAATGTGAAATAACAACATATTTAAACAATGATAAATGTTCAATTAAAACATTTGACTTACTCCAATAAGTGTTATATCAGCCTAATTCCTTGTGAGTAATCAAGTGAACATAAGTGGGTGAAGAATTGTCACCACTAAAGAGCAAGTAGAGCATGTCTATTTCTAGTTGAACATTATCTTTCCTTGGGTCAAAGAACTTTTATGTGAACAAATCTGGTAGGTTTTTTTTAAAAACTACTGTGTTAATACACTGAAAAATGAATTCCATTATATGACATATTAATTATTTCCTAGAACAATTAAGCATAAAGCCATTTTCCCTCAACTGTGTCTATCGTCATTCACGAAATACAATACGTACACATGACACGGTTCTAATGTAGGTCCAGACATAAAGTGTTTTATTTAAAAATCAAACCAAAGTTTTTTTAAAGAACATTTGATTTCCTTTGGGTATTAACAATGGAGTTACTAATTTTACCTGATTAGTTAAACTTTACAACTATCAAATGAACAGGTATTTGCTAAGTTCTTACTATATGCCTCACACTTGTTAGTTCTGTATATAGTAGAAAATAAGATGATGGTTTCAGTATCAATAAAGAGAATATTTGGAGAAATGGATTTGATATAGACAGTAAGTGCAAAATGAGTTTAGCGAATAAATAATTAGGAAGAGGCTTCAGAAAGTTTTGATGGAAAAGGCAGAACATACGCTGGATCTGACTTATATGCCTTGGATCACAGAGCAGAAAGAAAATGATATTATTCAGGGCAAGCATCACTCTATGTAGAGGTTGGAATGAGATAAATCATCCTGGAGACCTAGAAGGACCTGAATGGTCTGTGTCATAGAACAGAGATTAGCTCCAAGACTTATTTTGCTTCCTGGGCTAAAAACGACTCACAGAGGACACACGTGAGGACTCATAAATCATTTTTGACACATAATAGGTCAGTGTAATATAAAACATAATAGAAAACAATGACCTGGATTGTCAATAGCATTCACTTGTGGTGTTTTAGATTTATATGTTCAAGTGAAACATGATAGCCCAATGAGTAAAGTTTGGTAATCCTGGAAACACAAAATTTTATCTCATCTTTACACATAACAAGATAGCCCTGAAATTCTTCTTTTTCATGTGGTTATCAAAAATGGAGTATCAAGACAAGTAGTTAATTATAATTATGCATTTCAGTGTGGTAAATGTTCAAAAAAGGAATAGATTTTCATAAAACCCTATATGAAAATTATTGGTAAATAATTTGCATAACATTTAATGTTTTCCAATCCTCATGAAAAAATTCCATTGGTTTGGTGGATTACATGAAATAAGAGAGGATGTGGATTTTATCTCTTCCAGAGTGCTACAGATGTTTGTTAACCATAAGTGTTTGATCACACTCTGCACTATCACAGAATTGCACTAATAGATATGGAAATACAATTTAGGAAATTGAATAATAACACAAATATCCAAGTCAAATTCCCACATTGATTCTTTTCTTGGTTTTTGGTACAGTCTTCAATTAAAGAATAAAACAGAAAGCCATTCTGAGAGAAGGAAGAGAAGATCAACCTGCCAGTAGAAAAATATGCTTTGATGCTTCCTGAAAGAAGATTAAAACTCTAGCTTTCTCATGGGTGACAAGGAGTGAAGATTGCTGCATCACTCATTGCTAGTGTTGTTTGGGGCTGATAACAAGGCAGAGCCACCAGGGAGCCAAGCATGACTAAACGGCATAGTGAGTTGGCAACAGAGCTGTGCCACTTGGAGATTGTTTCTTTTTGGTAGTTTTCTTTAAATCTGAGCTGTCAGTGAAGCAAACCTTGGTTGAAATAATCCATTGATCATGCAGGGAATCAGGATGGAAGAGTGGGCTTGTGTTGCTTATTCTTAGCCAAAATTTGCTTATTTTCATAAGAAAAGGCATAAAAATATTTCACATAGTTACATAAGTAAATCTCAGTTGCTGTGTTTTTTTGGATACTAATATCTTTCCAGATTTTGTCATGGCATCTTGACTCGTGGTATCAGATCTCTGATGGGTTTGATCATGAAAGCCTCAACTTTTCTCTCAGCTTCACTAAACTTTCCACAGGCTTCTTGGAGTGTTTACTTTAGAAAATTTGCATATTCTTTCTCTGCCCCTTTGAGATATTAATCTTTCTAAAAGCCTCTAGCCACTGTCCTCACCCTTTCACTCTGTTTCTATGACTGTGAACTTTTCATATTGTACATATAAATTAGACCATGCCAGGGAGTGTGAGTGGGGGAATGGGGTAAATGAGGAAATGTTGGTCAAAGGGTACAGACCTGGTTATAGGTGAATAAGTTCTGAGGGTCTAATGCATGGTACTATAGTTAACAATAATGTATTGTATACTTGAAATTTGCTAAGAGAGTAGATATGTATTCTCACTGCACACACACAAAAAGATAACATGTGAGGTGAAAAATTAGCTTGATTGTAGTAATCATTTCACAATGTATATTATATCAAAGCATTATGTTGTATACCTTGAATGCATACAATTTTTGTCAATTATACCTCAATAAAGCTAAAAACAAATAAATAAATTGGAACAAAACAAACATAAGACAATGCTCTAGAGCTGTACTGTCCACTGTACATTAAATTTAAGTAATTAAAATTAAATAAATCACATAATCAGTCTCTCAGTCTCACCAACCACATTTCAAATACTCAGTAGCCATATGTATAAGGCAATGCAAATTAGAGAATATTTCCATCATCACGGAAAATTCTCTTGGGTAGCATTGCCCTAAGAGATGGTAGAACAGTAGGATAGAAGGAAACTGGACACCCAAAGAACTAAGTGGGTAAAGCCATCTGCTCATCTGCCATCCATGCTTACCTCAGAATGCTATCTAGAAAACATAAACATATTCTAAATCAAAAAAATAAAATACATTCTAAAAGCTTCTGGCCAGTTTTCCAACCAAGAATACCTAGGAACCATCCTTTGAAAGGCATTCATGAAGAAAGACAAAGCACTAACAAGTGTAAAACTATCTCTTGTCATGAAGATGAGAAAATTTACTTTTCTTCTGGGTAAGGCCAACTAAAAATCACAGGTAGGTTGTGATTCCCTTCACTCCAGCTCTTACAAATTCTTCATTCCTTTGTTTTAGAAGAGTTGAGTTCAGTCACTCTTCTCTTATTCAGTAATCTTAAAGTTCTCCCTGCCTATTTCTGTTTCTCTGGTGCCAGTTTTGCTTTGACAGGTTTAAGAACAGAGGTTGATTTTCAGCTTGTCCCATTTTTCTTGTTGTAAGGATGTGAGTGACTATTTACTAGCTCGTTTTATGTCCAAGATAAAACTAGAATTAACATATACTTTTAACAAACTATCATCTGACTAGGCCTAATTGATACTTACATAATCCAAACAGTATACAATATTTCTTCAAGTATACTTGGAGCATTCACCCAGACAGACCTGTTCTGGGCCACAAATCATACCTCAACAAATTTAAAACAATAGTAATAATACTACAAATAGACAGACATATAGACAGATTTAGATCAGAAAATAATTTAACTTGCAATTTTAAAATCAATTTAAAAAATTTCCATATATATAGAAATCAGGCAAGCCCCACATAAGTGAAACAATGGTCAAAGAGAACATCTTCGGAAAATTGAAAAATATTTTAAACTAAATGAAAATTCAAAATTTGTGAGGAACAACCAAAACAGCTTGGACAAAAACTAATGTATCAAATGTGTACGTTTGAAAAGAAAAAAAGTCTCAAATAATAATCTAAGCTTTAATTTAAGACACTAGAAAAGGAATAAGAAACTAAATGTGAAGCAAGCAGCAAAGCAAAACCCTACATATTATTATCCAAAAGACATTCTGAAAACCCAAGAAATAGTAACACTCCTTTTTCTTAATTTTAATTATTTATTTACAAAAGAGAAAAGTAATGCAAGCAAAGATCCATTTACATAATTAATTAGCCAGTGGTGTGAAAATAATTATATTTATTCTCCAATAATTTACAAATGTCTTTTTATGGGAAATAGCAATGCTAAAATACTATAGGGCACTCAAATCCAGGTTTCACTCAGCAGAATAAATCAACCTTTAGCCAATTTTGTATTAGTCCCTGAGATATATAAGAACCATCTATTTGACTCCTACTAACAGAGTTTTTAAGGAGCTCTGTTAATGGAGATTTATTCAGTAAATAAATGCTGCATTTATGTCCCTTATACATAAACATAGCCAATGGTAGTTTTCAATTTTACAACAACTTAATAATCCAAGTATTTTTTATTAATGTATTCTTATTAATATATTATTAATGTAATAATACATGCTGTAATGTATGAAGAATAAATAGATAAGAAAATATGGCAACATTAGCATATTTACAAGCTAAGAAATGAAAGGCAATAATGTAGCATTTTAAGATTGCCATACTTTGGAAGAAAGGTTACAAGAGTGTTTGTTTAAGTTGATTATGGTAAAGGAAAACTTTATACTTGTTTAATCTTGAGATTACATAGACCAAATCAAACATAATTAAGTGAGACTAGAAAATAAACATCATCCATATTATTTTTATCTTTTTAGTAAGATACAGAGAGAGATCCCAAGCAAAACTGAACCCAAAACAATTGCATAAATTTGGTTGATATATTGTCCTGTAAAATAATAATTTTTCACAGTTTTAAAGAAGAAATTGGGAAATATGTATTTGATGGGAAAAAAAATCTAGATTTTGAGTCATTCTCTTAGTTAAGTAGGTAATTATAAATATCATTGTTTATTTATAAGATGCCCTCCCTGTACCAGGAGAAAAGAAACATTCTTATCACCAGAGACGGGGAGAAATCTGTACTAACAGATCTTATTAAAGTAATTCTTCCTTTCTTATCTTCCTTTTGTCTTCCCATATATTTTAGTTACTTTTCTACCATTGCCATTCTTTGTTTAACCTAGTACGGAAACACTTAGGCCTAGATACTTTTTTGAGTCTGCATGTATATGTAAAAATTACTAAATGAAATGTGTATGCTTTCCTCCTGCTAATCTGTCTTATGTCTGTCCCAGATGGAAACCCTAAGAGGTTAGCGAAAGAATTTTACCTGCACTATAAGTGAAAGGAAGAAACTGGTTTAAAGCATAAAAGTGGCTGAAGTCATTTAGGGCCAGCTTCAACATTTAACTCAAATAATTTCCTGATTCTGTGCTAACTTACTGTTTCTTCAACAAGTGTATGCATAAAGCCTTAAACAATTAAATAGCAGTTATGGAAGGCATAAAATTTCCTTGCTCTACTATAGAATAAAAAAGTTAAACTTGATGATCTCTAAAGTGTCTTCCTGTTCTCAGACTCTGTGATGTTCTGAGTAACCTAACCATCTGAAGTCTATTTGCAGTGAGACAATTTAAATGATGGATGAGATCTTAAAATATAGTAACTCCCTCCTTTAAGGTAGGCACTTTTAGGCCCCTGGCAAATACTCTGACCAAGATGTAAACTAATTTCAAGCCAATGCAATGTATGGATAAGGAAGAAATTCCTTTCAAATATGTGCTAGAAGTAGCATTTTATCTTCAAAGGAAGCAATGCATCATTTTCTCATTAATTTCCATTAATAAATAAATACACT
The DNA here is from genome assembly GCF_020740605.2 of Lemur catta. Taxonomy (NCBI): domain Eukaryota; kingdom Metazoa; phylum Chordata; class Mammalia; order Primates; family Lemuridae; genus Lemur; species Lemur catta. Next base: position 68,854,472 of record NC_059139.1, read on the forward strand.
GTTCTCTTTTTTTGACAGGAACATCAGTGCCTATTTTTCCGACTAATATTAGTTACTGAATATTAGTTTACAATCTGTGTATTGACATGATTTAATTATTTTCTTGTGCAGTCTTATATATCTCTGTATTTTCTGTTTTCTTTGAGGCCGCCTGAAAGCATTAGAGAGATTGAAATACTGCTACCAAAATTAATCTAGCTTTTGGATTTTTTTATTACTACATCACACCAATAAAATGGCATATATTCATTTTTGGAGTCTATGTTTGTGATGTTTAGACTTAAATCATAAAATTATCTTACATAATCACAATTTAACTTTTGGGTCTTAGTAACTAGAACAAAGGTGGCAGCTTAAAGTATAGACAGTCAGTCACCTGCTTCATTCCCCAGAGAACTATGAGGGACCGCAGCAGACCCTTGCTAATGCAAACCAAAAACGACATGGCAGATGTATTGAGATATTAAACTTTTGAGAATTATTTTTTAAAATACTCAAAAAATAAATGTACCATGGACAAATATATAGAAAAAACAGCAGTTTCAAATATGAATCCTGAATTAAAAGCCGTAAGATATCTTTAATGGCTGGCATGGATTTATAAACAAGCTAATTCTCAAACGGAACATTCTACAGTCCAGGGTCAGTAGCAGCAGTGACTTACTTGTTTATCTATGGTTCCCTTGCTGAGGAAGGTAGATAAGCACACAGAACACATGTATAAGAACACATGTCAAATTTTTAACTGTGATCTCATCTGGGGCGTGAGGAAGGAGGGGTAGAAACACAAAACTCTTTTTTTCTTTATATACTTCCATGTTGTTTATATTTTTAACCAGAAGAATGTGTTATATTTATGATTCCTTTATTAATTCTACACAAATACTTTATGAAAACACACTACGTACTATGCATGGTTCTACGCTTTGGGAGAAATTAAGAGAACAAAACACATAAATATTCCTACTTTCACAAACCTTTCATCCTGGTAGATTAAGCACAAAACAAAACTAAGTTTATAGATGTAAAAGGCAGACATGTAAAAAACTCAGCTCCTACAATAGTTCTCATTAATGATAATGACAAAATAATTGATTTTTAAACTAGCATTATTTTTCAATTTTGCCTAATCTTTTATGATTCTTATGAAAATCCCAGTATTTAATTATCAGAAAAATAATTATGTCAGTTTTATCTAACTCATTCTATAAGAATGAAATGATTCTTTATTCAGTACAAAAATGTTACTCTTCCTTTTGATTTACTTGATTATATAATACAAATCATTCCATAATAAATGTTACCAAAATGCTTCCTTTTTACAGCCTGAGATTAAAACTCAACAAAGCTAATTATTACATACAAATCTTTTATTAATAATTTTTTCTACTAAAAATGTATAACCTCCCTCATTTAAAAAACATTCCATTTTTCCTCTAAATTGTACACATTTAGGAATATGTTTTTAGTTCTTTTCAACAGTAAAACACAGTGAGGAACTTTAAGACAGGTCTTTGACTTACAAGGCTGCAAATAGAAATATACAAAAAAAAAAAGAGACATGGACAAACATAAAATACGGTAAGTCTTCAATATTGTCAATGGGCTCTCGGAAACTGTGACTTTAAGAAAAACGAAGTATAAAGAAACCAATTTTACCATTGGCTAATTGACACAAACAAGAGTTAATTAAGTTCCTACAGCATATTTCTGCTCACAAAAACATCACCAAACTTCTAAACAAAGACCCAAAACATTATTAATATTACACCTAGAAATAAATATGAGCTATGCATACATTTAAGAAACATTAATAAAAATAAGGAAGGTCATTATCTACCCACTTATTTCAGTTCAGGGTCATGTGTGATCAGAGCCTATAACAGCCATTTGGGGATCAAGGCCACCCTGGACAGGAGGCCATCCCATCACAAGGCACTCATACAAACCCGCACTCATTTAGACCATTTAAACACACCAACTCACCTAACATGCACAGCTTTGGGATATGAGAGGAAACTAGAGTACCTGAAAAACTCATGCAGACATGGAGAGAACATGCAAACATCACACAATGGCCCCCGAAGGGAATGAAATACTATATGAGGACCTGTTGTATTAAACACACACACGGATCTACTTTTTCTCTGTGTACAAACATCACCAGGGTCTATAATCCCTTAAGATTTCCTGAACTTCTTTAGGGGCTATTTTACCCTCCAAGTTCAAAGATATAAATGAGATTCAGCAATTGCATATCATGCTGCCCAAATATAAAACATGTTGCATTAGACATTGAATTATTTCACTAGGGCTGCCACAACAAAGTAGCGCAGGCAGGGTGGCTTAAGCAACAGAAATTTATTTTCTCACTGTTCTAGACACCAGAAGTCTAAGATCAAGGTACTGGCAGAGTTGGTTTCCTCTAAGTGTTCCTTCCTGGCTTGCAGTGGCTGCCCTCTTGCTGCCTCTTCCCCAGTTTGTTCCTCTGTGCAAACGGACTTCTGATGTCTTTCCTAATCTCCACTTATAAAGACACCAGTCAATCAGAGCTCGCTCTAATGGTTTCATTTAACTTAACTGGTTTGGGGGAGATTTTTTGCTTTCAATTATTCATAATTTATACTCTACATTCTTTTTAATTTTTTATTTAAATAGATTTAGAGGCACAAGTGGTTTTTTTTAACATGACTGAAATGCATAAAGGAGAAGTCTAGGCTTTTAATATACCTGTCACCTGAACAGTGTACATTGTACCCAATAAGTAATTTTTCATCCCACCCCCACCAACCTCATCCTTCTGAGTCTCCAGTGTCCATTAAGTCATTCTGTATGACCATGCATACCTATTGCTTATACCTATTGCCCATTTATAAGTGAGAACATGTGGTATTTGTTTTTTTGTTCCTGCATTATTTCACTTAGGATAATGGCCTCCAGTTCCATCCAAGTTGCTGCAAAAAATATAATTTCATTCTTTTTGGTGGCTGAGTAGTATTCCATGATATGCATATAAAACATTTTCTTTATCCACTCATCCATTGGTGGGCACTTAGCTTGGTTCCATATCTTTACAATTCTGCATTGTGCTGCAATTATGGATGCAGGTGTCTTTTTTATAAAATGATTTTTTTCCATTGGCTGGATCCCCAATAGTGGGATTGCTGGATTGAATGGCAGGATCTACTTTCAGTTATTTGAGAAATCTCCATACTGTTTTCCATAGTGGTTCTAATAATTTACATTCGCACCCACAATGTATGAATGTCCCCTTTTACCACATCTGCACCAGCATCTACTGTTTTTTGACTTTTTGATTATTATGTTGCTGTTTATTTCATTTCTTAGGTCTGATAATATTTGTTTTATGAGTCTGGGAGCTCTGCTGTTAGGTGCATATGTATTTAGGAATTGCTATATCTTCTTGTTGAATTAATCCCTTTTATCATTTAATGATCATCTTTATCTCTTTTTTTACTTTTGTTGATTTAAAGTCTGTTTTATCTGGTACGATAACAGCTACTCCTGTCAGGTTTTAGTCTGAAATGTCGGTTCTTGTCGCTCTCATGGCTGAAGAATTACCAGACACACCAAAGTTAGATAAGCATGAAAATGAACTTTATTGAGGAGAGAAAGATAGGATTATGGAGTAGAGCAGCATATAGGTTTACAGAGCATGATACATATGCCACAGATGATGACCTGACCCATTGTCACAGCAAGGGAAAGCAAAAGGAAGAGTGCAAAAAGAGACTGGTTATGGTCTGCATCTTGTTCTATAGTGCCCAGATTGTGACCTCCCTATGGTTCAGAGATCACCATGGAACCACTTTGATTGAACAGGTGGGAGCTGCATGACCTGAGTCTTATAATGCATGCAGGTCTCCCATGAGCCTCTATGAAAGCCCATTTGGAGGGGGTTGAATTGCAGCAGCACCCACTTTTGTCCCTAGGTGACCTGGAATCCTTCACTATCTACCTAACATTCCTACTCACTTTTGATTTCCATTTGTGTGGAATATTTTTTCCACCCCCTTTCCCTTCAGTCTATAAGATTATTTAAAAGTTAAATGGGTTTCTTGGAGACAGCATATATTTATGCTGTGTTTTTTTAATCCATTCCATTAATATATATCTTTTAAGTGGGGCATTTAGGCCATTTACATTCAATGTTAATATTGATAAGTGAGATACTATTCCAGTCATCGTGTTAATTGTTACTCAGTTGATTTGTAATCTCCATTGTGTTACTGTTTTATAAGAGCTGTAAGTTTTTACTTTTGAGTGTTTTTACACTAGTGAGTATCAACTGTTTTTTTGGTGTTTAGAGCACTTGTGGGACAGGTCTAGTGGTGCCATATTATCTTCGTGTTTGCTTGTCTGAGAAAGATTTTATTTCCTTTTTTTTTTTATGAAACTTAGTTTTACAGGATATGAAATTCTTGCCCAACAGTTATTTTGTTTAAGAAAAATGAAAATGGGACCCCAATACCTCTGGCTTGTAAGGTTCCTGTTGAGAATTCCGCCATTAGTTTGGTGGGCCTTCCTTTGACTGTTACTTGTTGCTTTCATCTTACTGCTTGTAGAATTTTCTCCCTCATTTTGACGTTGGCCAGACCATTCACTCTGTGCTTTGGTGATGTCCTCTTTGGGATGAAACTTCCAGGAGTTTGTTGACCTTCTGGTATCTGGAGGTTTAAATCTTTAGCCAGAGCAGGGAAGTTTGCTCCATTATTCCCTCAAAAAAGTTCTCCATTTTTTTTTTCTTTTTCATCTTATCCCTCAGGAATACTTATGTTATGTTAGAGCATTTTACATGATCTCATATTTCTTGTAGGTTTTATTCATTTCTCTTGATTTTTAAAAAAGTTTTGTGACTGGGTTAATTCAAAGGCCTTGTCTTCAAGCTCTGAAATTCTTTCTTCTCCTTGGTTTAGTCTGCTCTTAAGACTTTCCACTGTATTTTCAAATTTTCCAAATGATTCTTTCGTTTCCAGAAGTTTTGCTATTTTTTTCAAATTATCTATCTTTTTAGTGAATTTTCATTCTAGTCCTGAATTTTTTTTGTTTCTTTTTATGGTTTTAAACTTTCTCATGAGCCTATTGTGCTTACTTTCAATCCATATTTTGAATGTCATATCTGACATTTCAAGAATTTCGTTTTTGTTGAAGTCCATTGCTGGACAGCTAGTATGATCCTTTGAAGGTCTTGAAACAGCCTGCTTTTTCACATTTCCAGAATTCTTATGCTGTTGCCTTCTCTTCTGGAATCTCTTTCCTAAGGTCAAGTCAGATAGCTTTGCAGTTCACCTGTTCTCCTCTGCTGGGAACTCTGCTGCTCAGTGTAGAGAGGGAGAGAGGTATACTGCCTTCAGCTCATGCAGATAGCTACCCACTATGGTGTTGTTGGCAATTTGAGTCAGTTGGGCCTCAGACGGCTGGGAGAGTATTTAGGTACCAGCAGTGGTGGACTAGTTTAGGTAATCCCCAGATCCCAGGTCCCTTGATTGTGTGCTTGAGGCCTGGGTGGATCAGAGACCCGGCTAGCAAACTTTCCCTCAAGCCTCCCTGAGTTCAGGCACTGGCTGTGACAATGAGGGATGGGTCAATCTCTTTCTCTGGAAGAATGCTCAGGCAAGAGAAGAGCAGGTACACTGTGAGCCTGTGACAGATGCAAGTGGCCCCCTTTTGATGGACCTCCCTCTGTCAGCAGTGACAGCAGTCTCTGTCCTTCAGAGGCACAAAAGCACCCAGAATCCTAGCTACCACCCTAACCTAGCTGCAGCAGAGGTGTTGGGGGCAGCTCAACCTGCTGTGTGCAGGCCTACGAGACTAGCTGTGGACTGTGGCTGAGATGCTCCAGCAGGGGAGGTGTGGTTGTACCAGGGATTTGCTTCAAGGGAGGTAGGTTCCTCCCAGACAGAAGAGATAGGCAGCTCAAGGAGAGGACTGCTAGCCATTTCCTCCCTCAGCAGGGTGGTAGTTTTAGTCCTTGGGGAGCACAGTAGCACTTGCTGTGGCTTTTTAGAGGAAAGGGAATGTGCCCCAAGCCCTGTGGAATCGTGGGTGTGATAAGTGCACTGTCAGGGATGGGAGAGCTGCTCCCTAGTGCCCTGGCTTAATCTTCCCCTGTGGGTCCCTCACGGGTCCCAAGCAGAAACAGCCACCTCTGCCTTGGCAGCAGTAGGCAGAGGAAGGGAGGAGTCCAAAAAGGCCTCAAATGGTGGGGCACTCGTGCCCTGGTCCCCTTTGTCCTAAGGAGACATCTGGCATGCTTCACTCTCCTCTCAGTTAGAAGCAGCCCACTCTGAATGCCCAAGCTCCATTTTCACTGGGACCCCAAGACTGCTGTGGTCCAAGTAGGTGGTAGGGAGCACTGATTGTGGATCCAGTGATGTAGATACTCAGAGCTGAGATTTCCAGGAGGGGACAGCTGCATAGAACACTACCTGTCCATTGAAGAAGGGAAATGATCCACACCCTCCATGCAGAACCCAGGCAGGGTGAGCAGAGAACTGCTGGCCTCAAGTGAACCTCTTGCATCAGCCTCCCAAAATGCTGAGATGATAGGCATGAGCCACTGTGCCCAGCCAATCAATTCCCAAAAGGGAATGATTAAAAATGTAGCTGGTTGAATTCTTCACTAGAAAGAATTTTTAGTAGGAATTTTTTCTATCTATCTAAACTTAGGGCAAAAGAGTCCATCACCCTCTGAATTATAAAAATCACATGTTATATTTTTAATTTTCAGAAAAAGAAATATAGTGAGGCCAGTGAGTTATCAGCTATGCACCAAGATCCAAATTGTCCTTTATTCTTGTCCCCTAAATATATTTATGACTTCTGTCACCTTTTGTGATATTACTCTCCACAAAATTAATCATTTTAGCAACTCTGCTTTGCATCTTAAAAGAATTGGCTTATTGGTATGGAAGAATATTCATCAAATATCAGTAATCTTATTCCTTTTCAGGCTACAGTTATACACCATTAAACATGAAATACATGCAGTGTAATGTGTTTTATAAAGAAAAATTCTATCAACAAACTGTAAATTATTTTATGTAGAAAAGCATTGGGACCAGGTTGAAATAATACATTTCTTCTTAAGAGAGAACAGCAAGGAGAACAGAGAATTATGATTTTTCCCCCAAACTCTAGTAATGCTGTAGCAACTGTATATACCATGTCAAGTCATAAAATATTCCTGTATTATACTGCAGTTTCCTGGGAAATAAATGAAGTGACTTCATTTTAAAAGGGAGGATTCTATATATCGAGGTCACCTAAGTCTTACTTAAGGAGTAGTACAAACCGGAACCCCTCTCTTTTTTCTGTAATGACATTATATTTGTCACAGTCTGCCATAGAAAACAGATAATACTTACAGAAATTATAGTAGAAGAAATTGAATGCAAGAAATAGATTATATGGGTGATAGAGCTTATAAAAAAAAAACAGAAAATAGCAGTAACAATGAGATTAGCAACGACAAGAAGCCAAGACCATTCTTTTTGTTCAGCTTTGAGGTATAATTGACAAGAAAATTATATATATTTAAGGTATACAATGTGATGATTTGATATATGTATACATTGTGAAATGATTACCATAATCAAGCTAATTAACCCATCTATCACCTCACATAATTACCTTTCTTATTATTTATGGTAAGAACAGTTAAGATCTACTCTCTCAGAAAATTTCAATTATGCAATACGGTATTATTAATTACAGTTGCCATTAGATCCTCAGAACTAACTCATAAACTAAAAGTTTGCACCCTTTGACCAACTTCTACTCTATACCCCCAAAGTCCCAGGCAATACCCATTCTACTCTCTGCTTCTATAAATTCAACTATTTTAGATTCTACATATAAGTGAGATTATACAATATTTGTCTTACTATGTCTGGCTTGTTTTATTTAGCATAATGTTCAACTATTACGTACATTGTTTTTGTTCATAATGTCAGAATTTCCTTCTTTTCTAAGGCTGAATAATATACCATTATATACATATACCACATTTTCTTTATCCATTCATCCATCAAAGGACACAGAGTTTGTTTCCAAATCTTGTCTATTGTGAATAATGCTGCAATAAACATGGGGTGCACATATTTCTTCATAATAGTGATTTGATTTTCTTTGGATATATACTCAAATTGGATTGCTAGAACACTCTTATTCTGAAGGAAAGAAAGGGAGAAGGATTTGGTGTTACTAGAGCCCAGGGTTTGGATCATGGGGTAGTAACTGAAAATAGGGTGTATATATATGTATATACACACATGCACACATATCCCCATGGAGTACTACTCAGCTATAAAAAGGAATGAAATGATGTCTTTTGCAGCAACTTGGATGGAACTGGAGACCATTATCCTAAATGAAATTATCTCAAGAATGGAAAAACAAACACCACATGTGCTCACTAATAATTAGGAGCTATTATAATTGACAGGCACACATGGGCACAAAGAGATGTGAAGGTCATAGGAAATTAGGAAGGGGGGAGAAAGAGAGGAGGGCAGGGGTAAAAACCTACCTATTGGGTACAGTGAACACCATTCGGGTGATGGGCACACTAAAAGCCCCGATTGCAGCATTATAAAAGGTATCCATACAAGAAAAACATTTGTACCTTCTTAATATTTTGAAATTAAAAACAATTGCTCCTTTGCTGCCTTATTTTGCATGTTGGTTTTGAAAAGTTTGTTGCAAGTCAATTCTTTTATTACTGAAAGTTATTTGATTTTATCTTCAACTATAAATTAAATAATTTTATGAGAATATGTTTCAGATGATTATTATGAGTTGATCTTTTCTAGTAGCTGCAGGCCCTTTAAATGTATAGATTCTGACATTGTTTAATTTATTGAATGTTCTATTGAATTATAGTTTTAAATCTTGAGTCTGTTCTATTTTTTGTTTTTATTCTTCATGGATTCTCCTACTATTAATATCACTCTTCTTTTGCCTGGCTAGGCGTTCTACTACATTCTTTATGACCTATTTTGCTTCTTTCTTTATATTAGGCTCATTCTCTTGTTTGTTTCCCTTTCTCTAATGCTCCTCATTAAATTTCATTTGAATCTATTCTTCCTTGGACATCTTGAAATTTATTCTTCATTTCTGATTTTCTTTCTTCCGTTTCTTTCCTGAGTTCAGTTAACATTCTTGGCAAGGCAAGGTGGCTCATGCCTGTAATCCTAGCACTCTGGGAGGCCCAGGCGGGAGGATCGTTTGAGCTCAGGAGTTCAAGACCAGCCTGAGCAAGAGCAAGACCCTGTCTCTACCAAAAAAATAGTAAGAAATTAGCTGGACAACTAAAAATATATAGAGAAAAAATTAGCAGGGCATGGTGGCACATGCCTGTAGTCCCAGCTACTTGGGAGGCTGAGGCAGGAGGATTGCTTGAGCCCAGGAGTTTGAGGTTGCTGTGAGCTAGGCTGACGCCATGGCACTTTAGCCCCGGCAACAGAGCGAGACTCTGTCTCAAAAAAAAAAAAAAAAAAAATTAACATTCTTTACATTATACAGTTTTTCAATTCCTGATTCAAGGTGACGTTCATATCCGTAAATACTTGTTTCAGTGTATATAATCCTATTTGGAATGTTGAATTATAATTTTCTTTGTCCTCAAGATTGTCTTCGAGAGGTGGGTTTTTGCATTTGATATGCATGAACTTTTATCTCCTTAAGTTTGTGCAATAGGTCTGTGTGATCTTGACATTGCTTTTGTTTATTTTTATAGCATTGGGGTGATAGTCCTAACTTAATGGTATCTTCTCTCAGTTTTGCAAAGTCCGTATATTCTGGTAGTTTTTCATTTAATTGTTTGTTTTGGTTCTGGAGTAAGTCCAACAATACCGCAGTTGACTTTTGTCCTAGAGATTTTTTTCATCTTCACCATCCAATTGCTAGTAGTTACTCCTTTTGCTTTTTGTTGTTGCTGTTGTTTTTGCCTCTACAGAGCAGTTTTTAAAGCATATCTGTAAATCACATGTGCCCATTGTATGCCAAAGTATAACCATCATGCATCCCTTGAATTCACTTCCCTGTGGTTCATGCTGTGATCTGCTGAAATGTTTTTTAGTATTTCCAGACGAAGGGTGGGCTTAGTGTTTCTGGCCAAGTTTTTACTTTTCTCTTTTTCTCAACTTCTCTTACACTTCTCCTTACTACACACCCTACCATTTTGTCTCTTACTGATTTCATTTAGTCTCTCTTCCAACCTCCTGATTCTGTACTGAAAAGCCTCGAAATCACTCTGAAAGACACATTTACCTTGGAGTATAGGGAGAAGTTGAATAGGAAACTCTTGGTTTTTCTAGCAGCAGGTCTATTGAAAAAGACTTAAAACACTTACATTATGTTTAATATGGCATTTATGCACATGCACATGATATTAATACAAGTGTGAATCAGACCACAATGCAAATCATAAATATTTTCTAATATCATTAAATCTTTGTGACTAAAAGGTAATTTTTTTTTCTTTCAATGTATGCCACATGATGAAAAATTCATAAATACTTATAAGTTTGCTAGAAAGAATTAATCAGACCTTTTTGCAATAATATAGAAATATATGTCTATATTATATGTGTAAATGAAATATATACTTATCACAAATATGCAAACCACATAGTCAACGATCAGAAACAAACATTTTTATATTTTTTCATTTTCTCAGATTTAATCTTTCTTGAGAAACAGATGATACAATTAATATGTGTTATGTACATACTATTCTTAAAAATGCTAATTTCAAATAGGAAAATATTGTGAACATATGTTCATGTGAATACAGGTAGATGAAATTCATTTACTAATGAATTTTTAAACTATTTCATTATGTGGTGTGCTGGTTGTCCAGCTCTTGGTTTTATTGTTCTGTGTTCTCCTCTGTACATAGGGAGGATAGAGGCTAACAAATTATTATCTGAGCTCACTTGCAAATTGGCTTCAAGTTAGAGTCTCCCAGTGAGAGCCACTGGCAAGTATTGTACACAGAGAAGAAAGGGATCAACCATTTCTTTTTTGTCTCTGGAAACAGCTGTATAAATGGCAAAGTGTGGACTCAGGTTCCTGTTGAGGCAGCATGGTTCCAACAGCCGCAGTGACAGCTGTGCTCCAGCATCTTAGCAGCACACTCTCTGGGTTTCTCTTTACAGCAGCAGCAGGTGACTGTGGCTTACTGTGAGCTGCTGCCTTAATGGCAAGAAGTGGCAATGCATCTGAGAGCAGGGCTCCTGGTATCTTGCAAAAAGGTGGCTGGCGGTGTTTCCCATGGCAACATCTCCAGCTGCTGATACCGCGTTGACCTCTGGGTAACACCATGTTCCATTTTGCTTCTCTAATCATGCAGAATGATGGCAGCTTTCTAATGTCACTGATCCCTCTATGTAGTCACCTTCTCCTGCCACAATATTGCTTTCCTTTTTCTAAAAATACGCAGTCTCTCTGTGAAAACACATTGAATAATTTTTATTTTCCTGCATAGAGACCAACTAATATATATACTATATATATCATATATATGACAAGTTTGCCAGATATATAATATAATATACATGATAAATATGTCTCTCATATATTACAATATTTGTTCAAGGGATTCCCTATAGATAATGGCTTTACCCCCACTGTTTCTTCTGTAAAGAATGTTCAGATTCATATACTTAAACATGAAAACTCATCATTTCCTTAGAATAAATTTAAGGAAATGAATGACTGGACAAGAAAGGGAATGTTTTTATGTATGTTCTCATATATTCTGCCCCAAATGCTGAAATATTTCTCTCCCTCCAATGGAAGGCACTGTGCTTACCAACACTGAATGATATAATGTTGTTATTTTTAATCTTCAATATTCAAAAGATTAAAAATCATGGCTGGTTGATCTTCTATTAGGAAAAAAAATGTGATATTTTACAACTTGTGACTTAAAGATTTAAGATTTAAAATATATCATAAAACCAGCGTTTTATCTTTTCTGTTTAATCAAATCTGAACTTCAGAGAGAGAAGTTCCATTTCCTAAATGCTCTCCTTGGTTGAATTGTTAAGCTTATTTTAGGCAATCAGGCTTATCAGGTTCCAGAATAGCTGGGGAATAACAACCCATCACTCTTGTGTAAAAATACTTTTAATATTTACTTTGAAAATTTTCACATTTTCTAACTTTAGGGAGCACTTAAGCATGTCAGTATCTTTTTTTCATGGCATCCTTACACCAAAACAAACACTAATTGTTTATTTTTTAAAGTAGTTAGGTCCAAACAACTTAATAAGTTCTTACATCTCAAGCAGTGGGCACATGTTGGTCAATGCATAAGTTCTCAAACCTTGGAGTCATATCAGACATCACAGTCCCATTTCCTAAACCACATAGATTTTCACATGACACCTCAGTTGTTATCAGACAAATCACGTAAAACTCAGCTTTGCAAATATATGTCATAATCAAAAGTAATCTAATATTGAAACTATAAACTACCTTGAGCTAGTAGCTCATGCTGTGTCCAACAAAGGTAGTTGTGTTTTCCTTGAAAATGTAAAATACCATGAAGCACCCTGGTGACTTTGCTAAGGCTTTTCCTGGTGCATTGACTCATAGTTTCAGAACCTCAAGTTTAGATTTGTTTGTTTGTTTGTTTTTAGTTTTTAGTATTTCCCTGCATACTGAAGACGTTGAAAGTTAGTGTCATGCCTGCTTTCATCAAGTGACTTGCTCAGATTGGAGTGAGGTTATTGCTACTAAGATAAGGCTTTCTAAAGACTAGAAACTTCTACTTGCATTTTTAACAGAATCATTCTTAAGATAGATATGTCTGTTACACCTAGCAGGCTTTATTCCAATTTTATTTTAATAGCCGTAAAGCTTAATCTCCCTTTAAATGCTAATGGTTCCATGATTTCTGCTCTATATTTTACTGAGATGCCTTTTCCATGTCTCTATGTCTTTTAGCTGTCTTAAAAATCTAAAATTTTCAATATTCTTCTCTTTATTAAATTGATAATTATGTTGCAATAATGGAATAGATGTATTTGCATGCTTTTATAAGGTAGCAATTGGAAAGGAAAAAGCCTTCCTGTAGGCACATTGGCTACTAGTCTTCTTTATTTGGTTGGGGGTCTTTTGAAAAATTTGGGATGCAATGTTTTAGTCGATGTCAGATTCTCTAACTTTCAAAGATCAAAGAATCTGTGATCACAGATTAAATAAAGATGCAGAATATCATCTTCATTGCTTGGTTTCTACTTTTCTTACATTACAGGGGGTCATACTTATAGTAGGTTTGTGTTATCTTACTGTATCTAACAATAGAGACTTTAGAGTCTTGATTGTCAAATAATATTTTCCCCCTTACCACTTGTATTAGTTTCTTGGGGCAGCTATAAATAGTACCAAAAGCTGGGTGGCTTAAAACAATGGAAATGTGTTGTATCATACTTCTAGAGGCAAGAATTTCAAGATCAAGTTGTCGACATCACCCAAATAGCATACACTGTGCCCATTAAATAATTTCCCAGCATCTACTCCTCTTCCCACCCTCTCACCCTTCTCAGTTTTTTCTGTTGTCTATCATTCCACACTCTGTGTCCATGTGTACACATTATTTAGCTCCCACTTATGAGTGAGAATGCACAATATTTGTCTTTTTGTGCCTGTTTTATTTCTGTGAAGATAATGGCCTCCAGTTCCATCCACGTTACTGTAGAAGACATGATTTCATTCTTTTTTATGGCTGAATAGTATTCCATTATGTATATATACCACATTTCCATATTTTCTTTATCCAATCAGCTGTGGGTGGACATGTAGGTTGAGTCCATATCTTTGCTATTATGAATAGTGCTCCAATAGACATGTGAGTGCAGATATCTTTTCAATAATGATTTATTTTCCTTTGGGTAAATACTCAGCAGTAGCATTGCTAAGATGAATGGCAGTTCTATTTTTAGTTTTTGAGAAATCTCCATACTGTTTCCATAGAGCTTGTATTAATTTACATTCCTAACAACAGTGTATAAGAGTTCCATTTTTTCTACATCCTTGCCAACATTTATAATTTTTTTGTCTTTTTAGCAGTAGCCATTCTGAACTGGTATAAAATGATATGCCGTTGTGGTTTTAATTTGTATTTCTGTGATGATTAGTGATGTTGAGTGTTTTTTTATATGCCTAATGGCCATTTGTTTCTCTTCTTTTGAAAACTGTCTGTCCATGTCTTTTGCCCACTTTTTAGTGAGATTATTTGGTTTTTTGTTTGTGTGTTGAGTTCTTGAGTTCCTCATAAATTCTGGATATTAGTCCCCTGTCAGTTGCATAGCTTACAAATAATCTCTCCCATTCTACAGGTTGTCTGTTCACTCTCTTTATTATTTCTATTGCTGTGCAGAAGGGTTTTAGTTTAAGTCTCATTTGTCTATTTTTGTTTTTGTTGTATGTGTTTTTGAGGTCTTAGTGATGAATTCTCTTAACTCCTGGCTTTCTTTTGACATCAAAAATTGCAGAAATATTAGAAATGCAAAAAGAAAAAAGAGAGAATATTAAAGTAATAACAGGAAATTACTATATCAATTATTTCTCTTTTTTTCCTTTTAGTTTTAAATTTTAAAAATCTTTCTCCTCTTTTTTTAAATTTTTGTTTCATTGGTTAATGCTAGGGGATACCCCCAAATTATTTCTCATATGCTTAGTAAAGCACAAACTAAATTAAAACTGAAAACAAATTTTATAATCCTCAGATATTCCAAACTCTAAATCAATGGAACTGGCTTTCAATCCATTTAAGTGTTTATAATACCTTTAATAACTTCTTTAGTTGTCAGCCAATCATTCTGCACTTACTGTATTTATTCATAGTTTAGAGCAATTGTTCAGCAATGGTGTGTATGAAACCCTTAGAAAATATAAACAGACTTCAAGAGGTTTGTGTCAAGCCTTATTATCTAATACTGGATGTTTTAGTAAGTTTGAGCTGCTATAACAAAATGTCATAGACTGGTGGTTTATAAATAACAAAAATTTAATTCTCATTTTTCTGGAGGCCCCAAAATCTAAGATCAAGTTGTCCCTAGGTTCAGTGTGTGGTAAGGGCTTGCTTCCTGGTTCACAGATAACTGTCTTTCTTATCTCACACTAAAACATTCTGGACCAATGTAACATTCTTTAAAATCTTAAAAATCCATCAACAAGCTAGAGGTCACAATGTAGGTAATTGATAAATAACTTATGTAACAAAGAAAAGAATAATGTTCACTCAGAGTGAGAGATAAAGTAGATATATATTTATTGACATGAAAAATATCAAATACATATTAGTTGGAAAAATTACTTCAGAACAGTAATGTATCTACTGTTGTTAGCAAACGCACACATTTATATTGAAGATTTTCAAATATAGGTGCCTATCATAATTATCTTGTTTAGGTGGTGAGATTGTGAATATTATAAATTTTCTCTCTTTGCTTCATCTTTGAGTTATAGTATGCACGAGGCATACTGTAACTCAAAGATAGTAAAAATTTAAGAAGTTCACATGCTCAACATTGATTATATTATTAATACTATGTGTTGGCCTGGATTAAAGTATAATATTGTGGGAAACAATCAAAGATTTATAGTATAATTTTTATACACAGTTGAGTATGGTCAGGAATGAATAAAATTAAAACAGTGTCTCCTTGTCTATGGAATAAAATGATAAAAATCTGTATCTTGGAGATGTTAGTAGGAAAATACACACACACACACACACACACACACACACACACATCTATTTTAGAGATGGGGTCTTGCTATGTGGCCCAGGCTGACCTTGAACTCCCGTGCTCAAGTGATCCTCCTGCCTCAGCTTCCTGAGTAGCTGGGACTACAGGCATCTACGAAAATATTTCCTAATGTGCTTTGTAAACTAATGTTAGATCAAACTTTTTCTGTTGTTTACACACTGGTTGAAAAGGAAGTAACACATTAAATCAGCCCCCAGCACTTATTTCAGAAACAAGCATGATAGCTCTTCTACATCTTCTTTTCTTTTAAAATTAAATCAACCAAGCTTTTTAAAATCATATTAACTAGGGTTAATGAAGTATATCCTCTTGCCCAAAATTGTTACATTTTATTAACATTTAGAAATCAGAGCCACTATTCCTAGAAATTAAGTAACATCATTTTTTTTCTAATAGCCAAGAGTGGGCATTCATTTATAAATTTTTATTGTGTTTCTCTTCCTCCATCGTCTTTCTTTCTCTTTCTTTTTTTCTCTCTCTCTATCTCCTCCCCCCACTCCCTTCTTTCTTTTCTTTGCTTTCTTGTTTTATTGCTCTTGTTTCTTTCTGGTATGGGGGACTCATTTCCTTTGCAGAGCTAACATGACCATTAACGAGACAGGATATGAACACTTGCTTTTGTGTAACCAACACTGGGCAACATACAGACAGAAGGAAGCATTCAGTTAAAACTACAGGAGGGGCTACAGTTCTTCTCTTTCTTTTTTCTAAATTTTCCACAGGAACCAATAATAATTTACTCTCTGTATCTATGTGGAGAAATATGTCTGCATGGTACAAAGAGTAGACTACAGCATCCTGGAAAATACACAGTTCTCCCAACTGGCTCATGTCTGGATCCACCACAATGTTTGCACCAAGGCCATTCTTCTCCCTGGCTGCTCGCAATCAATAACTAAGCATGATGGGGATAGTTCAGGACTATTCACGTGGGATATGGTGCTCTCTTAATGCATAACTCAGCTTGAGGACTCCTGTCAGCCTGGCTGAAATTACTCAAGGCTGCACTACAGCACTTCCTAGCCCATCTTGTTTTTAGTTTCCTCTCACTTTTCCTAGGTGTCAGATCTGCATCAACTCTGAAGTCTCTTCATGCCTATTCCCGCTTCCTCTTTACTTCTCTGACATCTGCCTAGTAAATATTTTGCACGTCCAACCTTATCTTGGCTTCTTCTTCTTGGAGTAACTGAATTAGCATATTCCTAAATTAAATTTAATTTTGTTTCCAGGTGACATTATAAAAGTGAAAACTCTCACTCGCATAAGACACTTTGTCAGGCAGTATCAACCAAGAATAAGATGTTTGTAAAGTGTTCTAGTTAGTTTAAAGGATCACTGAATTTCCCATGTCAATTTCATTAAAAGAAATTTTTTAATCTCAAATTTCAGCACTCGAATTATTATGGTAATTGTCAGAATTACTCTGAAATGGCCACTTTTCAACAATGAACATTAAAGTTACACCAGTATAAGGTAAATATGGGATTTTAAAAGAAGTTATAAAAAATAGTAATGGTTTTGAATTTGTTTTCCAAACAGAAAAATACTAAATCACCTTATATCTCCATACATGTGCTTTACTGCTAACATTTATTGAGATTCTATTACCACATTTCACAAGAAATAGGACCAGAAGGAAATTCCAAATCTATTCCTATTCCCATGGAATTTCTAGGCTATGCGTAAACTTGAATGAATAATGAAGTTGGCTTTTTTCTTCCTTTAGTAACCCTGTGACTGAGAAGGCACTTGAGAATAGCAGAGCTTTTCAGTTTAGCTTTAGGTTTTAAAATGTGTGTTTGGGAAAATTAGAGAGTGTGAGGATTAATGAAGTGACATTTACAAAGGCTCCTTGGCATGCCTGGTGGCTTTTTTCCTCTCCCAGTGTCCCAGAGGTGACTTGACTTAGTTATCTTAGAACAGGTCTCCCCCCGTACCTTAGACCCTTTGTCAATGCCCAGCTCTGGGAATTCTTTATAAGACCCTGTCCAGAACGGTCTCAGCAGCACAACATGATTTTTTTCCTGGAACTGTATGGAGAGCAGTAATTGTGCAATATTCATGGATATTGCGAAATGAGATCTGTGTGCCAGAAACAAGAGAAAATATTCCAGAGCGGCAATATATATGTTTTATGTTCTCTGTTGCCAGGTTTCTGCAGCTACTTACAAAGATTTTTCTTTGTCGCTACCCAGATTCTCAAGAGACTTGCTTCAAAATAGCATAAATGAAACAGTAAATGTGTTATGCAATGATCTGACTGCTGTTCTTAATATATGACAAATAAATAACTTCTAGCCAGGCACAGTGGCTCATGCCTATAGTTCTAGCACTCTGGGAGGCTGAGGCAGGAGGATGGCTTGAGGTCAAGGGTTTGAGACTAGCCTGAGCAAGAGGGAGACTCTGTATCTACTAAAAATAGAAATAATTAGCCGGGTGTGGTGGGACATGCCTATAGTCCCAGCTACTCCCAAGGCTGAGGTGGGATGATTGCTTAAGCCTAGGAGTTTGAGGTTGCCGTAAGCTATGATGACACCACTGCACTCTAGCCAGGGCAACAGAATGAGACTCTGTCTCAAAAAATAAATACAATTAAAATAATAAAATAAAATAAATAAAATAGAATAATAAAGTAAAATAAAAATTTCCACCTTGATGCCTAAAAGACAAAAAAGCTCTAGAGGGTCTCACCATTTAATTGGAAGTCATCTATTGTGAGTAATCTCCAACCACCTAACTTTGTGTATATAGTTGATCCTTGAACAAAATGGGTTTGAAATGAGTGAGTCTACATATATGTGGATTTTTTTCAATGAATAGACTGGAAAGTTTTTCAGAGATTTGTGACATATTGAAAAAACTCATAGATGAACTGCAGGGCCTACAAATATTGAAAAAATTAAGAAAAAGGTATGTCATGAATTCATCAAATATGTGTAGGTACTAGTCTATTTTATCCTTTATTACCATAAAATATACACATCTATTATAAAAAGTTGAAATGTATCAAAACTTACCCAAGGAAACACTTATGACCATACATGGCACCATTTGCAGTCAAGAGAAATGTAAACAAATGTAAAGATGGAGTATTAAATAATAATTGCATAAAATTAAATATGGTACATAGTGTACTACTGTGATAATTTCCTAGCCACCTCCTGTTATTGTGGTGAGCTTAAGTGTTGTGGGTATCCCTTTAAAATGCCATGTGACACTGATCATCTCCATGTGAGCAGTTCTTCTCTCCACTAAATTGTGTATTGTAATAAAAAATGCCTCTCATGTGTTTTTCATCGTGTTTAGTGCAATACTGTAAACTTTGAATAACACCCTAGAACCCATACAAAATACCACTAGTGAGATGCTGGAAGTGCTTCCAAGAAGCAGAAAAAAGTCAAGACATTACAAGAAAAAGTTTAATTGATTGAGATGTACCATAGATTGAGGTCCACACAAGTGATTGCCCTCCATTTCAAGATAAATGAATTCAGTGTAAGGAGCACTGTAAAAAAATAAAATAAAAGGAGAAATCTGTGAAGTTGTCCTTGTAGCTATGTCAGGATGTATGGAAACTTT
Organism: Lemur catta; assembly: GCF_020740605.2. Taxonomy (NCBI): domain Eukaryota; kingdom Metazoa; phylum Chordata; class Mammalia; order Primates; family Lemuridae; genus Lemur; species Lemur catta. The sequence continues at coordinate 68,873,860 of NC_059139.1, forward strand.
GCACTCCTTGGAAAATACCTTTTTATCTCATGTTGAAAATGCACCTTTTGTGTGGATGTAAGATTGCCATACGAAAGGCAGACCTTTCTAGACTCTTGCATATAATGTGAGAAAAAGTGATGTTATATATGACAACTTAAAGCAAAAGGAAATGAAAGACCTAAAAGCTAGGGAACGTAATGCTAGCAAAAGATGGCTTGATAATTTTAGAAAGAGGTTTGGCTTTAAAAAGTCACAATAACAGGAGAAGCAGTTTCTGCCTGACAGGAGGCAGCAAAGTTTCCAGATTTGATTAAGAAAATCATTGAAAGAAGGCCAGGTGTGGTGTCCTAGCACTTTGGGAGGCCAAGGGGGGAGCATAGCTTGAGGCCAGGAGTCCCAAACCAGCCTGGGCAATAGTAAGACTACTGTCTCTACAAAAAAATTAACAACAACAAAAACAAAAATTAGCCAAGCGCAGCAGCACACGTCTGTAGTCCCAGCTACTTGGGAGACTGAGGCAGGAGGATCATTTGAGTCCAGGAGTTCAAGGTTGCAGTGAGCTATGATCATGCTACTTCATTCCAGTCTGGGCAACAGAATGAGATACCGTTTCTAAAATTAAAATAAATAAATAAATAAATAAATAAATAAATAAATAAATAAATAAATAAATAAATGAGGAAAAATGATATCTGCCCAAACAATTTTTAATTTCACCAAAAGTGTCCTATTCTGAAAAAAATGCCACGAAAGACATTTATTCGTAGGGAAGAAAAGGAAGCACCAGGATTTAAGACACAAGGGGGTAGGCTAAGTCTACTGTTTTGTCCAACTGCAGTCTGATTTATAATTAGGACTGCCTTTACCTATAAAGCTGCCAGTCACCGAGGCTTGAAGGGAAAAGATAGATAATAGATATACAATAGATAAACAATAGATTTCAAGCAAATGGAAGTAAATTTTCCTGAATAAGGAGGCAAATTCTTATAACATTTTTCTGAGATTCCTTTTATAGTATATATATCTTTCTTAAAATATATTAGTTTTTGAACTTTTAATGTTATTAATAGACTGAAAGATTTGAGACTAGAGAATGTGTCTTACCTGTTCATTTCCTGAAACATTGAGCATATCAACTTGCCTAGCATAAGAATACAAAAATATTGGTTAAACTTCATAGAGTAAAATTGAATTGAAATTGGTAGGGTAGAGAAAGCAGAATATGAGTAGCTAAAAGTCATAAGCACCAGAAAATACCTTTCAGAATCATAATAACTTTTCTCAACTCTGGAATATTTTTAGGTGGTATATCTAAGTAATTGATAACCTAATATGAATTAGCACGGGAAGACAAGGACATAATTCACCACGGTATCATTCTTCAGACCATGGGTGTTTCATTCCTCAGGAATATCTCAGTTCTCCTGTTTTCTTGGTATTTATGATATCTACTGGAATTGAGCATGAATAACCTACTTGGCCTTTAGATACACTGTGTATATAAACCTGATAAATTCCAGTTTACCATTCTCACCCTCATGATTTCAAGTCACTCAAGGTGAGTGTGTTCCTCGTTTTAACAGTTCAATAATTCACCATTTGGGGGTATTTATTATATGACGTTTGTGTATATTGTCAGAATTTCTTTAGAGAGCAGTTATTTAAAGTCAAATGGTCTTTATACATGATGTTTGAACCCTTTCTTCACTAAATCCTTTTGAAAGATTCATTTATTTTTGCTATGAGGCAAGTCTCTATATCATTTGAATAGAAATGTGTGAAGATATGGAACTGTTTTTTTCTTTAAGTATACAAAAAAAAAAAAAAAGGAGTAGTTAAACTATGGTTCTTTTCCAAGGCTACTTCATTATTCCTTTTCCTATGTGGACCCCTGCAAAAGGGAGTTAGCTACCCCTCAACAGTCACCAGCCATTTTTCACTCCGAGGAAAGATGATACTTTCACTGCCGCAAGTTGGATGACTCAACCCTAGCCTGCCCCACTCCGAGACTAGCAATATCTCCCTCATTAAGCTGACTTAAGCCAGTGGTTACCTGCACAGGTATTCCTGTAATAATAGGCTTCCTCTCCTGGCAACTTCTTTTAGTGAAGTCTGTAATTATATATGAAAGTTTATGTTTTCAAATTACCTCTGTGGCCAAAGTCTGCACTACATGTGAGTCTTCTCATAATGTCTGGCAGAAATATTTTCAGATTAGAAATAAATGGGAACTTTTCCACATGTAGGACTTTTCTATTTTCAGAAAAAGTTCATTTTCAATTCCAGCAACCATGTACATTGTGCTCTATACCCGCGTTCAATTTAGGCCGAAGTGCTTTCTGATGTAGAGCATTGCAGTGGACTATGCTCTTTTCAGCCTGACAAATGGTAATTTGGTACAGTAGGAAGTTCGTATTTAGCTGTAGTGGGTTAGGGAGTCCAGGGCTAATAGAATTCTCCTAAATTAGTGGCTGAGACATTTCTGTTATCTTAATTGCACATTTGCCCTTTGCCTAAATTTAGAGATTAAGTCTACTCCCTGGGAACTTCATCTTAAATTAGTAAGAAGTAAGGCTTCACCATCTAATCTTTTTCTATTTTTTTAGGCCAAAGACTTTCTATCCTTATAAGAGTAGTTCCATTATGTTCCTTTTCAGATGTTTTTTTCCCTTCGTAATTTAGTTGTGCATGAGGCTATCTGTATCATTAATTATAATAATAGGGCTCACCCATCACTTTCTTAAACTGTAATTTTACAGCATGTAGGAAGCTGGCTGACAATTGAGTTGTAGACATCCTGCAAAGCATCTTTAGTTGCCTTTGTTCATCATGTTAGCTACAAATACAATTACTTTGTCCTATAAAAGACAACCTTCTGTGGCTGACTGATGGCTGATTAGAGCAACAGTCACAGGGATTAACAAATGATGTAGCCCTGTGTAATAACTACAACTACTCAGGTTAATTTGGGAAAGATTTACATTATAATATTTGCTTTTCAAATTCCATCCTTGAACATCAATATTGATAACCATAGAACCTCAAAAGAACCAAAAGAATTACTATCCTAAGGGGGAAAAAAATAGTAATGACTTCACAACCACATAGAATTCAGTACAATGGATATAGAATAATGTAAAATAAAATACAGATTATTGAGGTTATTTGTGAGATAAATTCTCCCTACTGCACCCTCACCATTCTTTCCTTTTTGGTATTTTTTTGTCTAACTAACTATGTGCGGGATGAGAGGTATCTCTGCATTCTTTGTAAGCAGTCACAAGCCTGTATGTACACAAGGAAGAGACATAAATCTTAAATAATCCCTAAATATCCTCTGCTGTCTTTCTCTCCATCCTTAGCAAAGGCAAAGCAAAATGTAAATGAAATAAAAAGAGCTAGAGAGCCATATTCTGCCTTGAGTACGGTCTGTGTGTTTACCAGAGCCAAAACATTCTCCTGCTGTTGCTTGCACCTCTTTCATGTCTGGGTAGTGAGTCACCTGTACAAAAGCATAAGAACAAACCACACTGGGAGAAGCCAGCTCAGGGTCTCTGCATAATTACCATGTAGAAAAAAAGTAATTCTTTCCATTTGTGGAAAATATTTCTTTGATTTCCTCCATTATACCACAAGGTGATTGGGAAAATTAATCTGTAAATCCCTTCAGGAGCAAACATTCTAATTTTCTTTAAAGAACCTCTATTGTTACATAAGATTATCTCATTAAGCTTTACTTGTCCTAGGGAACAGGAAGGCAGTAGGTGATAATGAAATAGGAAAGAAAAAGATTTCAAAAGTTATGCTTTTACTAGTGAAAATAAGGTGTTAAACACACTTTTAAATTAAGCGTTTTCTTAAATTTAGGATTTGAGCATCTGTTTGATTTCCTTTCCAGAGGCTTTTTGTGAAAATTTCTGTTCAATGAGGAGGCAATGTGAAATGCGTTGACATTATTAAACCTGCTAAAGCCTATTCCCAAACTGAGGATTTATCTGGTATGCTGACTAAAGAATAATTTCCCTTTTGATGAGAGTAAACTATATAGAAACTTTTCATTTCTTTGAGTTTTAACATCTTGAGTTTATCATTTTTATTCAAGAGTCTAAAATAGGATGTTTTGTAGCCTTCAGGCAGAAATAGTATATAACTAATAAATAATAAAATGAAATTCTTGATATATATTAAAACCTAACATGTTTGAAAATTCATCATCCAAAGTGCTCCTGAATTAAACTTCATAGTGGATGTTAAATTTGCATTATTTTAAATTCTAATTTGTGATTTTCAAATGAAGCTATTTTTTGTTTTCCACATTTAAACATGTTTTCCTCATTGCATATTAAATATTTCTGCAATATTTTGCTAATATGTTGATAGAGTCTTAAGATGTGGTAGTTGGTAAATATCCATGTAATATGTATGGTTTTCTTTATCTTCTAGGATTACACTCCGCTTATAACTCTTATTCTGTAACTCCTAAAACATCAATTCCAAAAGTGTTACAATGATACAATGACACATGGTGATTTATATGAGAAGTATGTTCCTTTTGTCACAGTCACTTTACTTCACAAAGGGCAGGGTTGCAAGATGGAGTATCTATATTTATATGTATCTATACTCAAAACTTGGCCAAATTTTAATACATAATTTTAATGGTACTATAAATAGGTATTGATGAAAGAACTACTAGTTCAGTATGCTTTTTCTTTACAACTAGAGTCAGACCATGGGAATCTTTATGAATTGTATTTTTTTTAAGTAATAAAAAACTTTCCTTATTATATACATGAGTCTACATCACTATCTTTCATTTTTTAACAGTGTGCTATAATATTTTTGTAGCATGATTTAATGAACAAGTCTGCTACTAATGGACATTTAGTTAAGCTGCTCCAAGTTTTTAAAAAAGATATACAAAAAATGTATTTTTCTTTGCACACATATTTTTCAGACTATTTTGAGAAAATATTTTTGAATTTAAAATTATGTAAATTTTAAACTTAATAGATATTGTGAAAATGATCACAAAAATATTCTCACAACTTGGCCAATTCTGGACTTTATCAAATATATCAAATGTATCTAGTTTTCTTCTTTTTCATTTTATAGTCTGGTGGAGAAAAAATATATAATTACCTTTGCTTTTCTTTCCAGATAGCATGTGAGGTTAGATATTTTCATATGTTTATAAAAGTAATTTTTGTATATTGTTTTACATTTTTCTTGTCCATAAACTTTTCAAGTTGTTTGATTAGATTTTATCTCATTTTCTTCTTTCCATTATTTTCCCACACATTCTTTGTCTCTTATATATGATGCTTCAAATATTTTCCCAGTCTGCTACTAGTTTTTAAAATGCGTTTCTAACTTATTTTGTTAATAAAATTGTTTAATTTGTGTAATCAAATGCATCTCTCTGTTCCTTAATTCTTTCATCTTGTGGCTTGTTAAATGAGTCTTCCTTATCCTAACATTATAAACATATTTTCTTCTAATATTTTTAAAGTTTTATATTTAGTGTCTGAAATATATTTATGCTATACGATTAAATGTAGATTTCCAACCCATTTTTCAAGATGAATATCCAAAACTTATCAGTTTCTGACTTAGCCCATATTTTATTAATGCCAATTTATATACAGTAATATACTCTTTTTCATATATAGTTCTGTGATTTTTTTGTAACAAACATCTACAGTTTTGTTGCCTTCACCATAAACAAAATATAGAATAATTCAGTCACACCAAAAAATTTCTAAGAGACCCTTTGTAGTCCAACACTTCTCAAACACAGTCTCTGTAAACTCCTAATGTCTTTGTTATTCCTAAAGGTTTTTCCTTTTCCAGCATGTCATACAGGTGAAATCAAATAGTATGTTGCCTTTTCAATCTGGATTCTTTGATTTACCACAATACATGTTGTCATGCGTATTCATAGTATATTCATTTTTTTCACTGAGTAGTGTTCCATTTTATTGATGAACCAAAGGTTATTTATCCATTTTCTAGTTGACAGACATGCAGGTAATTACTAGTTTGTGGCAATTTTGAATAAAGTGTCCAAACATTAGCATAGGGATTTTTGTCTATTAATTTTTATTTCACTTGGGTAATCTAGTAGTAGGATTGTTGGACCATAATAGGTGTATTTTTAATTTTATAAGAAAGATCCTATTCAAACTCTGGAATCTATGAAGTCTAATATGATTATTTTTGACAATATTCAATTTACTAATTTTTATTCATTTGTACAATTCGCATCTCGTTTAAGAAATTTTTGCCTAACTGAAGAGGACTATGTTTCTCCTATGTTTTTTTCTAGAAGCTTAAAAGTTTTAGTTCCGATGTTTAATCTATGATTCATTTGTAGTAACCTGAGTAAGGTTAATTTTTTCACTTGATATGAGGTAAGGATTAAGTGTCCTTTAAAAAAAAAAAAAAAGATGGCTATCCAGTTGTTTCAGCACCCTCTGTTGAAAAAGATTTTCCTTCCCCCAGTGGTGATCTTGTCTAAGAAGAAGAAGGAGGAGCAGGAGGATGAGGGGAATGGGGACAATCACCACAACAGCAAAATGCCTGTGGGGAGGTCTGTGGGCATTTCAGTAGGGATGAACCTGTTCTGTATCTTGATAGTGATCGTGACCACACGAATGTACATGTGGCAAAACTGCGCAGAACTAAATACACACATATATTAATGCTACCTCCCCACATGAGTGCATTTAAAACTGATGAAATCTGAATAAGTTAAACAGATTGTATCAGTGTCAGTATTCTAATTGTGATATTATACTACAGTTACACAATTTATTACCATTGAAGGAAAACTGGGCAAATAGTATATGATATGAGACATTTCCATATTATTTCTTACAATTGCATGTGAATCTCACATTCACCTTTTTTAATTATCACAAAATAAAAAGTCAAAATTATTGTTTAAAACTTTCTAAAAGTTAATACTTGTCACAAAAACAACTAGAAATCACTGAATCCTTGAAATGAAAGCCAGGGGTTATAGGAACAAATTATGAGTTTGTCAATGACCATAGAGCAATAGTAGAGTGAAACAAATTTTTCAAATCATGATCTATTAAATAAAAAAGCTACTATTAAAGGATAAATTATGTTACTGATTTACTCAAAATTCTCATTTGCTAGAGTAAGCTTTTTATCTCAGTAGAATGACCCAAAAAGAACAATAAAGGGTGAAGAGGTCAATAGGAATTACTTAAGACTTTCATAAAGTAGGCTAATGACCAGTTAAATTCTGTAAGAGGAGATATTTACTCCATATCTCCATGCAGCATTGCTTTGATTATCTGACTCTCCAGTCAATTAGTTCAAACAACCTATTCAGTAAAAGCTATTAAACCAGTTGGGCATGTAAATGAAATGGATAAAAATCCAGTTGCAACAGAAAAGTAATTAAGTGATTAATTAATTAGAGTTCTATCTTTCTTACGATGATTAAAACTTATAATCATTTTGAGAAAAATCTTCTTTCTTCAGGAAGTCTATATAGTACCTAGGAAAAATGATTGTACAATGAGTTTCCATGAGAAATTTTTTTAAAATATGCAAAGCAACGCATCTATTGGGCTGCTATAGGAAGGCAGATGACTATTCAATACAAAATAAATATTCCACCACTCAGATATGTTCAAAGATCAGTGAGTTCTCTTCTGAAGATAGTGGGATATCTTTTTCTGGATGTATTCAATCAAAGCAGTCATTTAACTTTTATCAGGAAAATTTTTATATAGCTTTAAAGGTGTAGATTGTATTTAATAAAGTAAATCCTAATTAATATATTTTAAAAAGAGAAAACTTTAAATCTGAATGACTAAGTAACCATGTAGCAGTTCTAGCCCCAAATTGCATTTGAAAATGAGGAAAAAGAAGTCCAGATGCTAGTGATATAGCTTGGAATAAAGGCCAGGTATCCTGAAAACAACAATAAACACTTTGTTAATTGGCCTTTTCTTCCTGAATATCAGCCAATTGTAAGTCTCCATTTCATATATAACTTCTCAGTTCCAAAAAAGGAAGAAAAAAGCAAAAAGTTGTAAATGTAATAAATGGTTGTTAACGTTTTTCATATTTCCTTCCTCTTTTTTAGTCCACCACTAATGGCCTCCCCTGTCAGGCACTGTACTTGAAACTTTACACATAACCTCATTCAACCCTCACAACAACCCTCTGAGGTATGTACTAATCACTCCACAGAGCAGGTGAAGAAATGAGGCACAGGGATGACAAATGACTTGCTCAACATGGCACAATATGTGAAAAGAGAACATAGGATTTTTTTTTCACCATACCATGCTTAAAAATCAGGGCTACCAAGCAATTTTGTTGCAAACTTTTTAGTAAATTTAAAGATGTTTGCACCCTATGATGCAGAATTCAACATTTACATATATACTCTAGGACTACTGTTGCACACAATAGATGTAAATCACCATTTTATAGGTCAAAATTGAAATAAACAAATAAAACATTGCATATTTTGTAGTAGAAAACTATAGAGCACTTAAAATACTTAATGTACGTTCTAGTCTCCCTCTCCTCCTTCTCCTCCTTCTCTTTCTCTCTCTTCTATCCCTATCCCACTCTCGTGAGCTAAGCTTGTGTGCCCTTTTGGCAAATTGCTCAAACAGCTTGCATACAGAGATGAATTTTAGAGAAAATAAATCCAAAGACTAATATAATAAAAGGCCAGGTGTCTATGGCAACATCAACAAAAGGAGCTTAATTCTAAATGTAAAAATATAAAATGTGAGAAATTGATTTAAACATGTTTACAAATTGCAAACATAAAAACCTGCAAAAAGAAAACACCACTTCAGAGGCTGTACTCAAAAAAAATTGATGCAATTAAATTATAAAGAGAAAGACAATAGGCAAAACAAGGTAAGATGGAAATATTGTTTAAAGGGCTATAAGTGAGATGATTCTCTCTCTCACCTCAATATGCTGCGATGCCCTAGCATATCTTCTTAAACTCTTAAATCAATTTGTCTAAGCCTCTGATGATTTGTTGAGTGCTTCCAAGAGGTTTTGTAGGAGTCAGAACACATTATTATGGTTATTAATCCTCAGGTTTCCAGAAGTAAGTTGATCGCTTCCCAGAGCCAAATAAAAGTATCTCACAGTGCTATATCAGTGACTAGATGCAACAAGCACCACATTTTGCTTCCTATTTTCCCATTTAGCAGAATAGAATGAACAGTTTTCAGACCAGTTTGCTAAATACATATAAACAGTTTCATCCCCAAGAGCCACAAGTTCAATGCTCAATGTCATGAATGCTGTTTCTCATGCTGTACTCCTTCCTCTCTTATTTTCATTTATCTCCATTTGGTGTTTCGTTAGTGTCCTCTGTGAAACTGTGCAATGCTGCTAAGAGATCACTTGCCCAAACTTCAGGCAAGAAATCAGTGAAAATGTCATTTCCAGGTGTCCTTTCTCAATGACATTTGACAGGCCATGAAATTTGAAACGTTTACTTATTTTCCCAGGGCATTAAATTTGGTCAGTATTATTAATGAAACCTCACCTTTCATAAATTACATATGCTTTGCAGAATACATTTACATAGATTATGTCATTTTATTTTCATGACATACCTGGGAACTAATCAAAGGAGGTATATATGACTTTTCTTTATGCAGTTTATCAAAATGCTGCTCAGATAGAATTATTGACTTGCAGAACATGTCACAGTAAGAGTCATAAGTTGGATCCAGCATTCTTTTCATCCATGTACTATGTATTCTTTTTATCACAGGACCTCATTTCCTATAATAAGCAATGTTTTGTGGTAGGCAGAATAATGGTTCTCCAAAAGTGTCCACTTCTACTCTTTAAAATCTGTGAGTTTGCCATGGTAACTTCCATGGCCAAAGAGGCTTTTCAGAAGACTAAGTTCAGAATCTAAAAAGAGGGAGATCATCCCGGATTCTCTGAATAAATTCAGTGTAATGACAAAGGTTCTTGAAAGGAAAAAGAGAGGCAGGAGAGTGAGAGTTAGTGAAGGAGATTTGATAATGAAGAAGAGATCTGAGTGATATGGGGCCCCAAGTGAGGAAATGTAGGCACCCTCTAGACATTGGAAAAGGCAGGGAAACAGCTTGTCCTCTAGAAACTCCAGGAGGAACACAGCCCAGCTGACACTTAGATTCTAGCTCACTGTGACCCATTTTAGACTTCTCACTTGCAGAACTATAAGAGAATAAATTTGTGTTGTGTGAAGCCACTAAGTTTGTTATAACAGCAATAGGAAACCAAACAAATATTTGAGATAATAATTCTTATAAATTAATACCTCAATAAAATTTTATAGTACGTATCATATCATGATTAGGAACTTTCCCCTTAATAGAAAACCATGAAGAAATCAAAACTAATAATATTATCTTCTTGATGTACTTTATTGTTTTTCTTTCTCTTGTCACTTTTCACTTCTTAAAGCAAACTTTTTTTCATTAATAATACATAAGGAATGTGTTTTTTACATCCTTACTCAATACCCTTCCAGTCTTCAGATTCTTTCTGGGAAATTTTACAGAAAAGGGAGGATGATCTTTTCATTGTTGCACAAAAATAAATATTGTTTTATTTTAACTACTCAGACTAGTATGGGCCCCCATAACATTTTTGTCTAAGTATAAATTAATCTTGGCAAGTGTGGCAATTTGTGCCACACTCCGTTTGCTTCAGACATGACATGTAGGTACCAAAAGTGCCCATGTAATTTCCTGGCTTAAAGACAGGCATCTTGTCTGAGGTCAACATCTATCTAGTTGTAAAGAACCACTCAATCTATAGTTTTAAGGTATATCAGGATATTTCCTTGAGGGAAAGACCTTTATTAAAATTATTTCAATATGAAGCATTCTAATATTTGCTGCAAAAAATAAATGGTGGTTAAAATGGACCATGGAGTTAACCTCTGTATGCCTGGGTCCATATTGTATTTGTCATGGATTGTAAGAGAATATTTATAAATTCTTCCAAACAATTTAAAAAAGAATGAGCAAGAGGATATTTAACATTCTCAATAATTACTCATATTAATGCATTCAAAATAGAGTTTAAAAATTCAAGTTCAATTATTTCCTTTCTCAGTTACCATGAAACTGTGCTTGGTTTCTTCTCAAAAATGTTTCATTGAAAAAAAAATAAAAAGCAGTGTTTATTAATTAGCCCATAAACTGTGTATATTCTTCAAGAATTTAGTGAAAAACCCTGCACTAAATTATCATATCTGTTTCATGCTGTTTACCTTCACTTGTCTTCTATGCTTTTATGAGATCATTGACTACTCTAAATCAAAGCATTTAAATAGTCTTACAAATATCTACTCACCTGCTCATCCAGAACTCATTATTATTTATGTTGAGAGAATAAAGAAGCCTTTGTTTCTTTGACATTATGATTTATAATGCCTTGAGGAGTAAAGGGAGATTACAATAATTTAAAGTTATTACTATTTGTCATCTTTTTCAATGCAGACTTCAACATTTTTGTAGGTAATAGCTCCTCTTTTTTTCTTGCAATAGTCTGGAAACATTAGATCAATGAGTAAAAGAAAATTGCTTGTCTACTCACTACCAGTCTTCTCATTACCCCACTCCCGAATTGACAGGATTACACTTTACAGTTTTCAATAAACCCCACATGCATATGACTCATGGCAATAATCCTAATTATATGTTCAAGAGAATTAGTACTTTAATAGGTATCTTTAATGTAAATAATTTGCATTGGAAAAACACATTTGCAAAGTTTATTTTAAAGTGTATGGGAAATCAGATTATACTTGTTGCTTAGGACTATCAAAGGGAAGACAATGATAAAAATCCAAGTTTAAGCAAGTACTGTAAATTCAATAGTTAGTGATAATCTTGATATCCCAATTTGTGATGTTTTCACTATGTTCATAAAAATTGGAAATTATGATTCTGAGAGAGGTCTTTCCTAAATTGGACATGGCACAATAATCCAAGAATTAATGTACCTCAAAGCATAAAAACATCTATTGAGTACATAATCCCTAATCTACATTTTTTTACTTACTAATTTACACACACACAGATACACACACACTGATAGGGGTATGTTAAAGGGGACACAAAAGTGAACTGAAAAAGCTTTCAATGGCCAAAGCTGAAAGAATTTAAGCAAAAAAATAAATGAGGTGGTACTACATAATAGGCTTTAGTATAAAATAAATTTATTAAAAATTTATTAAAATTTATTAACCATTATTGATTTAAATAAATAAATAAAAATGGGACAAGAGACGTATCTTCTGTGGAGAAGAATTTGAAAAACTTACGTAGTTATTCTGTCCTCAGAAGGGGGAGCATAACTCTATTTTCTAAGAGTGAGCGTGCATAGCGAGTTCCTTGACAGTATGGTAAGAGAGTGGGGAGAAGAAAAGTAACCTTACGGTGAAAGCACCTGGAAAACACTACCTTAGCCACGTCATTAAAATCAACATCAAGAGCAATAAATCATGTTGGCGATACCCTTGATATGATGTGAAGAAAATGACAATTTATCTCTGTGGTATTACTCCCTAAAATCCATAACTCCAGTCTAATTATGAGAAAAATATTAGACAAATTCCAACAAAGAAGCATCCTACAAAATACCTGATCAATACTCCTCAAAACTGTCAACACCATCAAAAACAAAGAGAAGCGGTCACAGTTTGGAGAAGCCTAAAGATAGATGATGACAAATGTAATGTAGTATCCTGGGTAGTGTATATAATGGGGACTTACGAATAAACTATCAAGTTTAATTAATAATATTTGATAATATATTTGTCCATTAATTGTAACAAGTGTACCAAGTAAAGTGTTAATAGGGGAAACTGGGTGTGGGGTATATGAGACCTTTCTGTACTATTTTCTTAATGTTCCTATAAATCTAAAACTGTTCTAAAATATAAAGTCAATTTCTAAAAGTTAATATGGGAAAAGATAGTTTAAGAAGAGGAAATACAGAAAACTGAGAAAACACTACTTTTCATAAAATGATGTTGAAATATTTGTAGTCATCTAAATTTCCTGGGGCATTGAGTTGCAGAGATAAATAAGCCAAATAACATAATTATTAAAAATGTAAACAATATAAAATATATTTATATTATATGTTGCATTTCATATTATTAATAACTAGGGCATTGATTAAAATGATATTGTTAGGTCTTTTTAAAAATAATACAAATATTGGAAGATAGCCAACTAAAGACATAGGTTGCCAGATCGTCCCAAATAGAGGCAAGTTTCAAGTGAGAAAGCATAACCCAGGGGACATACTGAGAAAAAGGAGCCAGAAACTATGCTTACCAGAGATCTCATGGGAAGAAGTGCCAGAGCAGAACAAGCAGCAAAGTTTTGGCAGAGGCTAACTCTGAAGGATTCAGAATCCAGCGAAAAGGGTAATGATTACTTTTCTTCCCCTCACATCTATGGTGGTCTGCCAGCTCCCAATCTGCCAGACGGCCCTTCTGCCCTGACAAATCCAAGTGCTGATGCCACTGGTGAATTGAGAGCTTCTTGGGAACAGAGCACCAGGCTGCGGGCCCATGTAGTGTCAGTTCCCCTCACCATGGGCCTGAGCTCAGCTCACAGGTGCCATATTGCCAGCACACATGCCAGGCTCCTCTATCCAGCTGGAGAAGTCACAGTCTTTCAGTGTCCTTGTCACTGGATCCCACATAAACTTTCCCCAGCAACTGCTTGGACTGTGACAACTACAAAGAAATGGAGAGACACAGAATAGCTGTGTTCCTGCAATTCTGACTTGTAGGTTGAGTGACCTCAAGGGGACTAGGAAGTGCTGCAAATGTCCTTTAGGACAGAAGAAGACAGAATGCACATATTCCTACACCAGAGAGGCCCTGGCTCATGATTTGAAGCTATCTGTGCCCCTCCCAGTAGAGACACTCCCCAAAATTTAGGGCCTTCTCCTCCTCCTCCTCCTCACCCCCACACACTGCTACAGAGGCAGCCACAGTTGAGAGGCTGTTTCCACTTGGGGCTGCTGAGTATTCTGCAAGGGCTGATTAAGCCAAGGCACCTGGGAGTGGCTGCCCCACCTCTGACAGCATCTATTACAACCAGACTGGCTGCTTCCACTTGGGACTGGCAAGTGTTTCATAGGAGACCACTAAGCCAGGGTACCTGAGAGCAGATGTCCTGCCTCTGACAGAGTGCCTCTGGCACCCAGGCTTCCACCCAAATGAAAAGTGGTTTTACAAAACCACATGGTCCGTGATTTCCTTACTGCAGCCCAAGGGGCACATGTGCAGTCATACATACCAAATGCTGTGTATGTACAGCTGACCACCAGGAAGATATCTCCTTTGCCTTAAAGAGAGTTGATGGCGGGGTACAGGCCATCCAACAGTTAACTGGAGACCCACTGCAACAATGGTGGGGACGTCTCTCGTCATCCTGGTATGGGGCCCTCCTAATTATTAGGAGCTGTTTACTACAGTCTGGTGATACTATGCTGTTCCCTGTATTGTTGTTGTGGCCTTTGCACTCAAGGGAGCCACCCTATGGGCCCATGTGTTGACCATGAAACTTATTACCTATGGGGTGGAATGTAAGGGAAATTCATTTGTATAGGCAATAGGTTTCTTAGGCCAAACTAAAGTAATTGCCAGCATGTCTTCCAACAGCCTTCCAGGGAGGCGTGAGTCAGTACACTTACGTAACCAAGATGTTATCTCCAATGTGAACCAATGTGATCACACTTTCCCATGGCATGTTGCCACTGTTGTTCTGAGCCATATATAAGTGCTTGCCATGTTCTTGGCCAGGCTCTTGCTGTGGCTGCATCCCCCCTACAATAAAGGAACATGTCTCGGCTGCCAGCTACCTCCCCTCTCTTCTTTCAACTCCCAGAAGCCTGCTCCGGTGCACTCGCTAGCCACAGAGCTCACTCCTCACACTGGGTATACACCCAAAGGAAAAGAAGTCATTTTACAAAAAAGACACATGCACCCAAATGTTTATTGTGGAACAATTCACAATTGCAAAGATCAACCTAAGTGTCCATCAACTGATGAGTAGATAAAGAAAATGAGGTATATATACCATAGAGTACTACTCAGCAATTAATAGGAATGAAATAATTTTTGCATCAACTTGAATGGAACTGGAGACCATTACCCTAAGTGAAGTATTTCAGGAATTGAAAGATAAATACCACATGCTCTCACTTATAATGGGAGCTTAGTGAGGGATATATGTGGTCATGAAATGGTATAATGAACATTAAAAAATAAGAAAGATGAGGGTGGGAGGGGAGAAAGAGATAAAAACCCAACTATCAGGTACAATGTACACTATTTTGGTGATGGGTACACTGAAAGCCCTGTCTTCAACATGATACAATCCATCCATGTAACTAAAAACCTTTGGACTCCCGAAAATTTTTTGTAATAAAAAAAGTATCTATTGATTATTTCATCTACTTACCTACTTACTTATAAGTGTATCATTTATTCATCTATTTATTCACCCATTCATCTATTATTTCATTTATCTATCTATCTGATTGACTGTCTGTCTAATACAGTTTATATCCTTGCCTTAGCAGTTATCACTTGTCATGTTGGAATCTTACTGTTATTTGTCTTATCAATCAACATATTTAATATTCCAATGATGTTTTCACTTTTATTTGATGAAAAGGCACAGGATAGAGTGAACTGGAGAAATTAAAAAATGGGAAATTTCAAGAAATCAAGAAATTTTCAACTATTACCTCTTATTACAATAAAAAAAAATCTAAAGGAAAGTCTGTTATGGAGGGAGTGTAATAAACCTGGAGGAAAATGCCTAGAAGAGGGGGCTTCACAATGGTTGGCAAAATTCCTTTTATTTATTTTTTTTATTTCAGCTCATCTTGGGGGTACATAAGTTCAGGTTATATACATTGACCATGTCCCGCCCATCCCTGAGTCAGAGCCTCAAGCACGTCCATTCTCCAGACAGTGCGCCTGGCACTCACCATGTAGTCATACCTTTTAAATAACACCATTTCAACACTTGTAATCACCTTGTTTTATAAAAGGTGTCTCATAGGAAAGAACCAGAAGAATACAATTTAATGTATTAAGTGCTATTTCTATACAAGAAGACTCATAGACAGAGGTCAAGAGCCCTGGCATGGGGCTTCTGCATGTTAGACAGTCTGAATTCTTCCTCTAGCAGCATAGATACATAGGTTCTATTTCATAGGTGTATGTACTCATGTGTTTTTTTTTTCTTTTTAAATACTTTATTTTTTAGAGCGGCTTTAGGTTCACAGTTAAATAGGGAGGAAGGTACAGAGATTGCCCATATACATAGTTCCCCACACATGCATAGCTTCTCCCATTATCAACATCCCTCACCAGAGTGGTACATTTGTTACAATAGATGAACCTATGTTGACACATTATCACCCAAAAGACAGTTTACATTAAGGTTTACTCTTGGTGTTATATTAATATATTCTATGGATTTGGAAAAATGTATATTGACATGTATCCATCATTACAGTATTATGCAGAGTATTTTCACTGTCCTAAAAAATCTTTTGTGCTCCACCTATTCATCCCTACTTTCCCCTAGCCACTGGCAACCACTGATCATTTTACTGTCTCTATAATCTTACCTTCTCCAGAATGTCATATAGTTGAAATCATACAGTACATAGCTTTTTAAATGTTGGCTTCTTTCATGGATTGATAGCTCATTCCTTTTTAGTCCTGAATCTCTCTCTCTTTTTTTTTTTTTTCAAGCTTTTGTCCATCTCTTACATCCTGGGACATCCTGCCAGCTCTCCTCATCATGTACTTAAGTTTATCCATGCCAATTCTGATTTTACAATGGTATTAATTCTGTAATTCTACTTTGTTTGTCTTTGTGTCCTATAGTTATTGTCTCAGTCCATTTGTGCTGCTATAGCAGAATATCAGAGACTGGGTAATTTATAATGAACAGAAATTTATTGGCTCATACCTCCGGAGCCTGGGAAATCTAAGATTGAGGGGCCAGCATCTGCCAAGGGCCATCTGACAGATGGCATCACATGGTGAAAGGGCAAATAGACGGCGAGAGAGAGAGAGAGAGAGAGAGAGACAAAAGGGGGCCCCACTAATCCTCTTATAAGGAACTCACTCTTGTGATAACATTAATGTACTCATGAGGGCAGTGCCCTCATAACCTAATCACCTCTTAAACACCCCACCTCTTAATACTGTTACAATGGCAATTAATTTTAACATGAGTTCAGGAGGGAAAAAACATTCAAACCACACTGCTTATGTTTCTCCTCCATTTTTCTTGCCTACCTCTCCCCGAGATCCCACTTTTTCTGTTTGTTGTTTTATGAAATTTTTCATCTCTTATCTAATGTTTCAATTTTTATTTACTTCTTCTAAACAAAAAAAGTAAGCTATATACAATTTTCTCCTGTTCTATAATATGTATTACTTATCTTTCAAAGTTGAATGTCATAATTAAAAATTTAAGCTTCAGAAGTCAGACTATTTTCAAATCCTGGCTTGACCAATCACTAGCTGTGTGATGTTGTAATCACTGGATAAGGGTAACAATCTACTCACATGTAAAGTGTGTAGAATAGTAATGATTAAATTAGGTATCATATGTAAGAAACTTGGAGCCAACCCAAGCACATGGTAGGTGCTCCATGTTGTTAGCACTTCCACTGATGGCGACACTGGCAACAATGCTGCTCCTCCACATTCCCCTCTCTGTTTTGTTATTTTTCCTGCGGCCTGGTGTGACTCAGAGGCCTTACATTGCTCCTGGGTTTTCTCCTGATGATATTTTTTCCTGTTTACTAATTCCTAAACATTAAAAATCTAACTGGTTTTGTTATTATTTTTTCAATATGGGGTGACCTTTAGCTCTACTTTCTGAGAAAGCAATAATGGCTTAATGGGAAATAAATAGAACATTATTTGATGCCACTAAACTGATTGAAAAATCCTAAGAAGTGAGGGCCAGGAGAGGATAGATGGAAAGTATCCTACATGTGGCAATGTTACTATTGCAGATTGAAAGAACAATTGAAAAATACTAGACTGAGAACTGAAATATCAGAGTCACTACCACAAACAAATAATATGGCTATTGAGAGGTACATGGATCTGGAAGACTCCGTTAGACTCTTACAGTTGGGCTGATGGTTTTCAGAGAAGGTAGAACACATAGATATATTATTATATTTAATTTTCACATTCCCTGTTTATAGGAAAAAGTCCTCCATAAAATGTTCTACTCCTTCTATATAAAGCTTTAACTTTGGATCTCTTTATCTATTTTCTGTCTCCCAAACTATTTTTCTCTTGTGTATTTACATTTTATTCCCTCTTGCTTTGAGTCTGGGTTTTCATCTCTGTCTGATCCCAAGGACCTCAACATATTAAATAATTTTTATGTTCCTTGGGCTGGTTTACTCAGAATCCAATCTTTATCTAGCTTTTTCTATATGATTCCTTTTTGCTCCATGGCCACAGCCAAAGGACAGAGCCACTCTATCTCCTGAACACAGCATCATCCAGGGAGATCAAAGCAAGGCACAGAAGAAGGGAAATTTGAAAGCTTTTAGCCACGTTTATTTCTGCCCAGAGTGATATAGGTCAATAGGGCTTTACTGTCTTCAAATATCTGAAAGGTTATTGGATGAAATAAACACCAAAGTGAACAATAGATAAATGAAGAAGTGTTTTGGAAGTTTAATATAAAGGATACTTTTTTATTTTATTAATATAATAATTGAGACATTTCTTAAATAGAAATGGCATCTTTTATAAAGTATCATGTCCCTGTCCCTAGATGTATTACCAATGAGACAATATGATCATCTGTCAAAAAAAGGTTTTATAAAGATTCTGAGCAAATTGAGTAAATTGGCCAGGTCAGTGGTCATCAAACTGTGCTCTGGGGAGCTTCAAAGTCCTGCTGCAGGGATGAGGCCAAGTTTGCTTCTTTCTCTTAAACCAGAGCTGCTACACTTTCAATTCACTGTATTATTAAGTTTCCACAAACAATTTTATTTGAAAATAAAAAAGAGTTCTACTGGTAAAATAAAGTTAGAACTCAACTCATTGGGCTAGATGACTTTTAAATTCCCTTTTATCCCAATAATTCTATGTTATGATTTTAAGTGTTTATGATTCAATGTACAATACCAAAATATAAAGTTAAGGAAACAATTAAAAAGGTAAGCTTGCCGTTTTTCTTCAATTATTATTTAATAATTCTTCATTTTTACTATAATATAATAAAAAATATTTAATAGAATTTTGATACCATTTGACAAATGCACTATCCCGGGTAAAGGAGGCTTCAGCTAAAGCATGCTATGTGTCAGAAGATAAAGGGAGGTTAGTAAGAGGTTTTAAAAAAGTGAATAAAGTATAAAAATTATTTCCTAAATATCTATTTATGTCCAATATCCTATAGGTACTCAATATATTAGTTAAGGTATATTTTATAAATAGTTAGATCCATTATGATTCAATTTTAAAATAAAGTGTTTTCAAAGGAACCATCACAATATATGTAGTAAAGAAATTTTCTTATTAATATAATCTGAAATATTGGTAAACAGTAAATTATGCATTAACAGCATGATCTGGGCCCTCCACAAAATTTGAAGAAATAAAAAGTACATTTTTATCGTGGTATACTTGAAGAATATAAATTTCCATATGAAAAGCCATTATGGTGAGTTTCAATATGAGTAAAATTCTCAATTCTATAAAATGGAAACATCCAATTAGTTAAGCATATTTGTCATAAGGAAAAAGTAAAACAAGAATTGGACTCAGCATTTATTGAGTGCAGATGATACAGAGGAAGTATGTATGTTAATTTCTTTTTTATATTTGCTATTGGTAACATGAAGCATTCTCAGCTGCATTTCAGCTTTTTTGTATTACAGAATTTATCCTACTCTGTGACTCCGGATAACTGTGAACATCATATAGAAACAGACTGTGTTCTTTATCATTGTTTTCTTGTGGTGAGAACACTTAAGATATACTCACTTAGCAAATTCCAAGTATACAATACAGTATTATTAACATAGTCCCGATGCTGTATGTTACATCTCTAGAACTTCTTCATCCTACATAACTGAAACTTTGTACACTCTGACTAACATCTTGCCATGTCCATCCAGCCCTGGAAACCACCATTTTACTCCCTGCTTCTGTGAAGTTGACTTTTTTAGATATAACATATAATTGAGATTATGCAGTATTTTTCTTTCTGTGTCTGGATTATTTCACTTAGCATAACTTCCTCCAAGTTCATCCATGTTGTCACAGATGGAAGAATTTCCTTCTTTTCTAAGGGTGAATAATATTCCATTGTGTATATATACCACATTTTCTTATCCATTCATCCATTGATGGACACTTAGGTTGGTTCCATATACTGGCTATTGTGAATAATGCTGCAGTAAACATGGGAGAGCAGGTATCTCTTCAAGATAGTGATTTCATTTCTTTTGAATATGTACTCAGAAGAAGGATTGCTGGATTATATGGTAGTTCTATTTTTAATTTTTTGAATATCCTCCATACTGTTTTCCATAATGGCTGTACCAATTTACTTTCCCACCAACAGTGTACAAGGGTTCTGTTTTCTCCATGTCCTCACCAACACTTATCTTTTTCTTTTTGATGATAGTCATGCTAACAGGTATGATGCTATGTCTCAATGTAGTTTTTCATTATATATATTTAAGATGTCCAACATGATATTTTGACATACTTATATATAATAAAGTGGTTACTATAGTCAAGCAAATTGCCATATTCATCATTTCACATAGTTACTCTTTTTTGTGCATATGGTAAGAGCACCTAAAATCTACACTCAGAAAATTTCCAGTATATAATACAATTTCATAACTATAGTTCTCATGCTGTACATTAGATCTTCAGATTCATTCATCCTACATATATCCAACTTTGTACCCTTTAACCTATGTTTCCTCATTTCCTCCCTGACCCTTCACCCCTGAAAAACCACCATTTTATTCTCTGTTTCTGTGTATTCAACATTCTTTTTCTTGGATTCCACATACAAGTGAGGTCATGCAGTGTTTATCCTTCTGTGTCTGGTTGATTTCACTTAGCATAATGTACCTCCAGATTTTCCATGTTGTTGTAAATGGTAGGATCTCCTATCACATCTTAGTTTGATTTGCATGTCCCTGATGATAAATGATGTTGAGCACCTCTTAGTATACCTATTAGCCAGCTATGTGTCTGGTTTAGAAAAATGTCTGTTCAAGTCCCTAGCTCATTTGTTCATTTTTTAGTTGGGTTATTTGTTTTCTTGCTACTGAGTTGTATGAGTTCCTAATATATTATTGATATTAACTCTTTAACCAATATTTTCTCCCACCCTATAGGTTGCCTTTTCATTTTATTGATTGTTTCCTTTGCTGTGCAGAAGCTTTTAAGTTTTATGTACCATCTATTGCTTATTTTTGCTTTAGTTGACTGTGCTTTTGTTGTTATATGAAAAATAATCATTGCCAAGACCAATGGCAAGGAGCTTATTCCTTATTTTTCTTCTAGGAGTTTTACAGTTTCCAGCCTTAAGATTAAGTCTTTAATACACTTTTAATTAATCTTTGCATAAGGTAGTAAGATAAGAGTCCAATTTTATTCTTTTGCTTGTGTATATCCAGTTTTCTCAACACCATTTATTCAAGGGGCTATATTTCCCCATTGTGTACTCTTGGTACCCTTGTCAAAATTAGTTGATCATATATGCATGGATTTATTTTGGGCTTTCTATTCTATTCCATCAGTCTATGTGTCTGCTTTTATACCAGTACCATACTGTTTTGGTTACTATAGATTTCTAGTATAATTTCAAATCGAGAAGTGTGGTGTTTTCAACTTTGTTCTTTTTTCTTAAGATTGCTTCGGCTATTTGGGGACTTTTGTGGCTCCATACAAATTTTAGGATTGTTTTATCTGTTTCTGTGAAAAATTCCATTGGAACTGTGATAAGAATTTCATTAAATCTATAGATGGCTTTGGGTAGTGTAGACATTTTAACATTAATTCTTCCAATCCAGGAGTACAATACCCTTGCTGCTTTTCAGACCATCCTAATGGCTCCTTCTTGACTCAAGTTTACCCAAAATTATCCAAAATATGTGCACTCAAAAATCTGGCAACTGATCTTTTTAAACGAGGTATAATATACTTTAAATTCCCCTTAGTTAATCTATTGTTAAAAGAAACACTCCTTTAATATATAAAAAAAAAGTTTTACTGCTATGGTTAATTATCATGAATTATCTGTTTCAGCAATTTGACTTTCACATAATTTATTATTAGACTTTTTTTTAGATTTTAGTTGTGTTGGAAGATGTGACCAGAAAAAAAAATTATTCACTTAATCGCTGAACAAAATTTACTCCTTTGTAAAAGGAGGAAAACAATAGTATCAGACTCATGGGGCTCTTGGGAAATTATAGAGACACAGTGTAAATAAGGTGCTGACCACTGAATCTGGTACAAAGTATATACTAAATGGTGCACATAGTTGTATTATTTTATATCACACCATACACAAAATGCATGCAACCACCACGAGGCTCAAGCACTCATTACTCTCCTGCAAAAATTATTACTAGTAGTTATTTAGCTGTTATTAGAGGCATTACTAAGTTTTAGTTACAGGCAATATTTAAACATATACAAATGCCATCATATATTCTATGACATGATTACATTTTTAAAAAACAATATATTTTGAGGAACTTTACTGTGATTATATGAAGTTATGATTTAAGTAGCACATAAAAATAAATTTAAGTGGTATTTGCATAACTGTAACTCAATCCTAATATTCATAATAAAGTCAGAATCATTCTACATAAATGCAGCTTTATGAATGCAGTTAATTAGATTTAATTTGCAAATGATTACTTTTAAATAATGATTTTGAATTTTCATCTAATAGAGAAAAGAAACACATCATTTTCTAACAGTTATAAACTATTATCCACTTATAGGGCTAGTGTCTAGATACAAAATAATAAAATACATGGCATTATCTAATACAACATAAATATTATAATTATATGTCAACAACTTTACAAGACCTCCCAGTAGAGCAGACTATATATCTCCACCCAATAACTTTGGTCTTGCTAACATGACTTGCTTTGACCAAAGAAACATGTGTAGACTTGCTTTGATCAAAGAAACGTGTGGACATGAAATGGTGCCGTGCCAAGCAGAGACTATGAAAGGCATTACATACTTCCATTTGCCCTCTTATCTTCCTGTTATCCACCATGAAAAGAACATGCCCCAACGACAGCTACTCTTTATACCTCAGTTTTAAAGTGAGAGATAAATAGAGCAATACTGAGCCCAAACCTAGCCAATTGCAACTAAACCACAAATTAATTATCTACTTCATGGGTAAAAAATAATTGTTTTTACAGTAAAATGACTAACAGAGATAAAGACTCTGTTTCACTTTTTCTTCATATACAGAGATATTTTTCTGTCAGGATGAGATGGATAAGCATAATAAAAAAATTCAAAAAAATATAAATAGGTACTTTACATAACAGGATAAAAACTTCTCCGTTCATGTTAAAGACCAGTTTTCCAGATGTCAAACTTATCATCATTTTAAGACAAACTTGAGTTTACTTTCACTACTAAAGCACACTGCTACATTTCTTTAGCAAGAGCATACTTTGCAGACATCAAATTCATGTGCTATTCTCAAAAAAGTGTACAACTGGAGAGTTGAAATCATAATAATGGTTTTATGTGTGCTTTGAAAGTTTACCTATGAAAACTGAGGTTAGACTAGCTAACTGACAAATTTAAGACTTGTAACTGAAAAATGATCTGATTAATTATGGGACCTAGCTGTATGCAGTCATTTTTCCCAGAGCTCCCAAAATTTCCAGCATGTAGGTGGTCAAGTCATGATTGATGACCACAGTTTTGACACGTTTATGGACTTTATTCACTACCTAGCTTCTTCGTTATTTGAATCATTTAATAAACTCAGTGATTTCAGCTCCCCTATTTAGTAGTCTTAAAAACATATACTAGTACTAGAGTAGTCATAAAACAACTCCACGGACATTTTTCTTCTATTTTCTCTTCTTTCTTTATTTCTTATTTTTTTCTTCCAATTCCCTCACTTTTCTAATCATATAAAACTCTTTCTATTTTCTTAGTTGTTTAGGTCACAGAGAGCTCTGAAAATTAGACTAAAGACATTACTAAAGACCCCCGCCATCTCTAACAATACTGCATCCTGGTAAAGACATTTCATGCTCTCATTTCTCTTTCCTTTCTTTCTTCCTGTCTTTTACCTTGTTCTGTTTCTTCTTTTCTCTTCTCTAGCACATAAATTAAAAGACAAAGTATACCTAAATGAAAATGATTCAGTTACTTTCATCTTAAAACATACCACACAGTGAATCAAAGGGACTTAATAAATAGCTAATGTATATTGCATCATATTTGCATAACTTCATTTTCTTAGATGTCTATCCATGAAGGTAGAATAAATATATTTCATCTCCCAATATACCCACAGAACACTAGCATAATAATAGTGATAATTATCATTTAATAGACAGGATGTATCAAGACATTATCCAAACATTTGTCAGAATCAGCTAGGTTCTACTACAGTAACATATAAACCCTGAAATATCAGGGACTAGTACTATAAAAATTTATTTCTCATTTATGAAAAGTGAGTGCAGCTAGAAAGGAGTTTCCCTCCATCTCCTGATGGCTGCTTTCCATGGTTTCTAGCGTCGCCAAGGTAGGGCAGGAGAGACATAAAAGAAAGAAAGATGCACTGACTCTTAAATGACTCAGACTACAGGTGACATATCATTTCCTCTCACATTTCCATTTGCCAAAACAGTCATATGGTCCTGCACGAACTCTGGCTCATGCTTGTGAATGCTGGCATCCTGTCTGCCTGGAAAGTGAAAACGGTCAGTTGAACAATTAGAATTGTCTTCATTAAGTGAGTAAAATATGCTATCCTTTTACGTATATTCGTATTTCAATAAATTTATTCTCATGACTACCCCAAATCAAGACTGAGATTTTGTGCCTATCACCAACTGTAAAAATCATAGGATTGTGGCAAAATTGTCAAATATAATGTGTTTCCAGAAACAGATTAGCTAATTGGCCATCTTTATATGACCTGAGTGCATATATCCCACTCTACCATTTTCTCTGAGACAAGGATTTTGTGAAACCCCTGTCCCAGGTGGAGGGCTGCCATTTTTGGAATTGGATAGGTTATGGTATTCAGGGGTGCATTCACCTTCCCCATCCAATGCAAACAGGAACAAAGGAAAAAGTTCTAGCAACCATTATTAGGATAATTGAAAGATATAACACAAAGGATTTTATAAAGATGAAAATTCAGAAAGAAAAATAAGACAGGAGTAAGCAAAGAGAGACAAAAGTGAACAGCGATAGGAAGAACAAAAGGCAGCAGATGAACTGAGATGGACTCAGTTGAAAAAGGGCAGGGAGACCCCTTCCATCTCTAACAATACTGCATCCTGGTAAAGACTTCTCATGCTCTCATTTCTCTTTCCTTTCTTTCTTCCTGTCTTTTACCTTGTTCTGTTCTCTTCTCTAGCACTTATAGTCACATAGACAACTATACAGAAATATTACTGAAAATTTTTCTTGTTTTAAAAAAACTTAAAAGAATGAGTTTATTCATCAAATTTAGAAAAGTTGATAAATCAATATTTAGTGAAAGTTTTTTTAAAAAAAAAAGCCAAAACAATTTAAAATTTTCGGCTGGGCAAGGTGGCTCACGCCTGTAATCCTAGCACTCTGGGAGGCCGAGGTGGGTGGATTGCTCGAGGTCAGGAGTTCGAGACCAGCCTGAGCAAGAGCAAGACCCCATCTCTACTAAAAAAAATAAAAAGAAATTATCTGGCCAACTAAAAATCTATATAGAAAAAATTAGCCGGGCATGGTGGCTCATGCCTGTAGTCCCAGCTACTCGGGAGGCTGAGGCAGTAGCATTGCTTAAGCCCAGGAGAATGAGGTTGCTGTGAGCTAGGCTGACGCCACAGCACTCACTCTAGCCCGGGCAACAAAGCGAGACTCTGTCTCAAAAAAAAAAAAAACAAACAAACAAACAAATAAAATTTTCGAGTGTCTTCCTAATTCCTGCTTCCTCTCTCATTTCTCTACCCTGACCTCTTTTCCTTCAGACACTTGCCCTTTTTCACCTCTTTAATAACAACTGAATGAATGTCAGTGAGACATTCATTTCTTAATGTGAGAGAGGAGACTACAAAATCAGAACTTTAATCTGAGCCTCAAAAAAAGCTGGGTTCAGGCAATCATGTGCTGCACTGTTTACTCTAAATGCTGACACACCTGTATATCTCTCTATTTTTAGGGACAACATCTGAAGTAATTTCAGCAGTTGATAAAAAAAATTAATGACTTCCTACACCATTACCATTAGAGCATTTTATGCTACCATAAAAGAGACACTAATTACCATAGGAAGTCAGGGACAGCTTTATATTTTTCCTTCTAAATGACATAAAACCTTGTAAACTCTATAGTTAGTATCATTCTTGTCGTGAGTTCTTTGTAGATTTAAATACAGATTATTTTCAAGCTCATTTTGCAAAGCTTATATTTGGAGAATCATGAATGACATATTTACACCAAAAGCACTTCTTAAAAATAGATAAAGGGAGTTTATTTTAGTCCCAAAACAAAAACGTCCACTTGTGCTAAATAATCACCAGGAAGAGTTTCATATTCAGGCCTCCAATTTTCTACTTGATTTTTTATTAGCATCAATGAAACTTTCCTAAAAATGGAAAGGATTTAAACACGGCAATTTCCAATTAGAATGATTCAAAAGTTGTCTTCATACTGCAGGCATTAAACGTAGATTAGAGAGGAAGGGAGGATTTTATTTTATTGGATTGTTACCAAATGCTGTCTTGAGATCATGGTACTTTTGAGACTGAATAAGATCATGTTTAAATGTTTTAAAATGAAAATTGTAATATCATTATCATAACATAGGTTGTATGACAGCACAGTGTGTGATGTTGGTACTGTGACTGCGTGATTTGTTTCACTTGAATAAGCAAAGATATGATGTAAAAACTTTGCATTACTCATTGGGAAGAGATTTAAGGAAACACCACAGGGTGGGCAGATGTGGATTTTGCTAGCAAGAAGCTCCTGTGGAAGAAATTTCTGTGCCTTCCAGGAGCAAGCCCCTAGTTAAGTAACCTCTAATAAACTCATCTAACTTGTCAAAAAAAAAAATAAAAAGTCTTTTGCTATACTGTATTTTAAAAATAAAAATTCTGTAAGGTCTTTCATGTGAGAATACTTTTAATGAAATAAAAAGGAGAACAAATGACCCTGTATATACTACTGGCTGAAAACCAAGATACGTTAAATCAAGGATTAAATACAATCACACGTTAGATATAGTCTGTTGTTTCTTCAGTGTTTAATTCTATTTTAGACAATTTCAAATCAATTTTTCTCTTTCCTAATCAAGCCACAATTTTTCAAGTTATTCTATTTTACCATACAGAGATGTTCTGAGCTTAAAGTCATCAGTTACTTAAAACCTTATCATTAGTAATGATTGACACAGAACATAGATCCACAATTTTGTGAAAGTCCAGCAGCAAAATAGAAAAACAAAAAGTAAAATAAAAGAGCCTTAGCATTAAAAATTTAACCATTAGCTATAATACTATTGTAAGATACAGTCTTTATAATAAAGTATGCTGTCACACTGTAGTAGTCTTGAAAAGAAATGAAGTATAGAAAAACAACTCATCTTTGTTTTATTAGAAATATTCTACATGTTATTATGAAATATATTCTAGTATTCCTAAAGAAAGTAAAAAAGTGATAAATAAGAAATATCATGCATTCATTAAATGCCAACTATGTGGCAGGTGCTGTGGTCTTTGCTTGAAATTAAAATATGAAATGCATTCTGCTTGCCTTTAATGAGCATGTTTTTGCAGTAAGCAGAAAAATATACACATAATTCTAATTCAACTTACTAATTATTATAAAGTAGACATGTAAGAAATGTAGAAGAGTTTAAATATTTTTTATTGTCTTAAAACTTCTACTTATTCTATCTCATCACAACTTTTATATATGCTTTTCAAAATATAAAGATTACAACAAAAGATACAGCTTTCCTATGGATTATTTTTCTTTTTGCAAACCAGGCACAAGTCTTCATCAAGGGAAGTTTCTGGGAGAAAATCAAAGGGACAGTGTCTATTTCCCTTTTCTATGAGATTATATTGCCAATTTCTTCTATTTGGCCTGGAGTTAAATGAAAATGAAAGTATTAGCAGAGATAATACATCAAGTTTTATGGGGTGTGCACTTTGCAAAAACTATCTGGAAAAATGAGTTTGTAAAGGTAAAATCCAACCTGTATTCCACATACAGAACTGTGCACCTTAGCGGTGAGCCCCATCCATGGGCTGTGTCTAATCCAGGTAAAGACTCCTTATGGGCTAATGACAGCCTTGAGTGTTAGGGTCCCAGTTATTGGGCATGCTATCAAAAGTCTGTCCCTGTGAAGGATCTCCAAAATAAGGCCAAGCTTTCTAAACAATTAGTCCACACTCAGCTCCTGGGGATCACAACTCCAGTAATAATATTCAGAATCACCTTAAAGAATATATCTGTTCCTTCTTAGAAGGATACAAAAAGGTCCAGATACCATAGGGTGATCAGGGAAGCCATCTTCCTTAATAAATGTAACACAGAATATTTAAATGTTAATTACCGGAAGAAATTTTTCCAGATAGCACAATATTCCCTCATGTCAAAGTGACCACCAATTATTTCCCCATGAGTCTTTCTTTAACCTTGGAGAATTTCATACATTGTTAAATACCATCTCCCGGGTAATGAATCCTAGATCCCTTTTCTCATACTCTCATACTGTCACTCAATTTGTACCCAAATACTTTTCTTGATTCCCTTGATAATGATGTGACATACTAGAAGTGTTAAAAAAAAAAATACATACATAATTGAATCATTAAGCAAACAAATAATGGCTTGTTTTACAACTGTCCTTCTGCACCTTTCCCACCCAGCTTGCCCCAGAATATAAAGGCCCTGCTCTGTCATGTATAGTTTTGAGATAGTCAAACACTAGACTCAAAGACTGGCAG
The DNA here is from genome assembly GCF_020740605.2 of Lemur catta. NCBI lineage: Eukaryota > Metazoa > Chordata > Mammalia > Primates > Lemuridae > Lemur > Lemur catta. Next base: position 68,903,158 of record NC_059139.1, read on the forward strand.
TCCCTCAGAAGCAATTGGCCTGGATTTTTCATTTTCTTTCTTTCACTTGCTGACTTAAACTAGAGGATGTTATTTCATATTTCACCATTAAGCAGTACTCCTTGTGAATATTAAAGGTAAAAATACTCTGAAGCATCTTTGCTCAAGAAGATCAAGAGAGAGCGATTTCCATTCTGTATTCCACTTAGGCTTTCCCTCATGTCCAGTTTCTCTTATGAGAAACGCTCCCAGCCCACATCCCACCCCACTCCCAGCTGCTCCAGTGACAGACCTTAACCTCCTGAAGAGAGTGGCCATGGGGGCTTCACCTTCCCAATACCACCGACATCATTTTCATCTCTACCAAGGTGGATTAGGAAGAGCATTGGTCATAAGGTTTTCCAGAGTCCAACTCTAAATAGAACTAATTTGAGAAGACCTCATTGTCCATGGACCAGAAATGAAGAAATTATTATGAGAACCTTTCTCACCACCAGCAACAAAACTTTTAGAACAGTCTCAGCTCTTAGTGATGTTGAAAGAAAAATTTTAGACAGATTAAATGTAACAGAGTTTAATTGAGAGAGAAAAAAGTAAAAAAGAATCTGGCAGCTCCAATTACAATAGAGTCAGAGACTCCGAGACAACCACACGGTCAGATTTGTGGACAAAGCAAAGAAATGGATGAACAAAAAACAGAAGACAAGTACAGAAACAGCTGGATTGTTTACAGCTTGGTGTTTTCCTTATTTGAACATGGTTTGAACAGTTGACTACCTGTGAGTGGTTGAAATATGACTGCTGTGATTGACTGAGACTCAGCTACTGTTTCAGAAGCATAATCCTCAATTAGGTTTTCAGTTTGTGTACTGAGTTAGGTTGTGGTTCCTGCATAACAACTCAAGTATAAGAGTACAGAGGCTTTCTCAGGCCAAGTTTTAGTTTGATTTAACAGTGATATTGGCTAATTCTCCAAACTCCAGCCCCTCTTAGGACACGGCTCTCATGCTGCCCTGAAAAACTGATTTGTTTCGACAATAATTTTTGCAGAACTCTAACTTTAATCTCTGCTGAATGGAACACATTTCTCACCTCAGTTTACTGTTAATTTTTTTTTTTTTTTTGCAATATTGTCAGCTTGATAAAAACCAACATTTCTACACTGGAAAAGAGGAAATTCAAAACCATTACAGTGCAAAACATTTATCCCTGAAAATTATACAGGAATTTTAAAAGAAGAGAATTCTAAAAATGCCTATCAGAACCACACTTGGAGAGCACTAAATAAGAAGAAAAAGTTGATTAAATGTAGTCACATGTGAAAATCACAAAAGCAAGGAGAATGTCTAGTAAATTTGACAATTTTTTAAAGATAGAACACAGAGTCAGTAAGGGAAATATGTAGACTATTATGAACTATTCTGCCTTAGAATTGAGAGCACTTTCAATAGAGTACAAAACACTGAAGACTAATCTATGGGGTCAGAAAATATAATTTGTGATGGGCATTGAGAATAATAATAAATAAATATGGGATGGCATGTGGTTTTAGGCAGTGAAATTGCCTTAAAATGAATAGAGAGTTGTTGCTCAGACAGGGATTCAGTTCTAGGCTACTTAACTTTAATATCTAGGATGATGGATGTGGCATGAAATAACAAAATGTGCAACTGCAGACCAGTGATACATCAGTAAAATTAAGATAAAAGTAAAATAAAATGGAATGATTTGAATAAAATAAATTTGCATAGAGCCTAGTATTTAAATAAGTATTCATGGAGTGAATACAATTTGTAAGGCAATAAAACAAGAGTAGTATATGTAGGGTAAGAATAAACAAACAAATAAAGCAAAATACTATATAAACATTTTTGCAAAGAGGTTAGCAAAGGGCAATAGGTCTTAATTCCTATTTTGAGTAAAATACCTCAAAAGCACAGGCAACAAAAACAAAAATAGACAAATGGGACTTCATTAAACTAAAAAGCTTCTGCACAGCAAAAGAAATAATCAACAGATGAAAGAGACAACCTGTTGAATGAGAGAAAATATTTGTAAACTGTTCATCTGACAAGGGACAAATATTCAGAATATACTAGGAACTTAACTCAACTGGAAAAAAAAAATGCTTGACATCTCTACTAAATAGGATTTTGGGGAAAAAAGGCTCAACATCACCAATTATCAGAGAAATGTAATTCAAAACCACAATAAGGTAATGTATTATCCCAGTCAGAATGCCTAGTATTAAAAAAACCAAAAAAAAATAGATATTAGTACAGATGTGGAGAAAAGGGAACCCTTATGCACTGTCAGTGAAAATGTAAACTACCACAGCCACTATGGAAAACAGTTTGGAATTTTCTCAAAAATCTAAAAACAGAATTACCATTCATTTCATCAATCCCACCACTGGATATCTACCTAAAGGAAAAGAAATCGATATGTCAAAGGGGCACTTGCATTCATGTGTTTATTGCAGAACTGTTCACAGTAGCTAAGATATAGAATGAATCTAAATGTCCATTAACAGATGAATGGATAAGAAATTGGGGTACATAGATACAATGCAATACTATCCAGCCATAAAAGGGAATAAAATCATGTCATCTGTAGTAATAAGGATGGAACTGGAGGTCATTATCTTAGGTGAGATAAGTCAGGCACAAAAAAAGAAAAAAACAAGTATCTCATGTTCTCACTTAAATGTGGGAGCTAAAAAATTTGAACACATGGAGGTAGAGAGTGGAAAATAGATAACACAGTCTGGGAAGGCAGGGGTAGAGAGGAGGATGAAGAGAGGTGGGTTAAAGAGTATAAACATATAGTAACATAAAAGGAATAAATTCAATGTTTGATAGCAGAATACCAAGACTATACTTAACAAAAAGGCATTGTAATCAGGTGATTGGACACCCTGTATACCCTAACCTGATCACTACCCATTATATACATGTAACAAATTTTCTCATGTGCCCCATAAATTAGAACAAAAATTTAAATATTAAGTTATTAAAAGTAAAATAAATTGTTTAAATAAAGTTATTAAATTGAGCATATGTAAAGACATAGGAACTATGTTGAATAACAAAACCATTGCTTGCTATTGCAAAATAAATTTTTTATATTTTTTGAGACAATAATTTATATATTTTTAAAATTTTCTTCCATTTTGTTACATTTTTTAATTTTCCCAGGCAAGTGTAAGTTATAAATAAAATATTATTTTATTAAATGTTTAAGAGAAAAAAAGTATATTATTTACACTAGTATTTTTGACAATATAAAGCACTGAGATCATTTATTTTAAGAATAAAAGATGAGATTGGAGATTATTTAAATATAAGGCATTATAATGGCAAAATTGTTTTTAAAATTCTGTTTATGTTGAATCTTTATGTATTCTCTATTTTGGCAGAATAAAATTGTGTTTCTGGCTGAACTGATTGGTTTAGTGAAAATGGCTTTCTATAATAGTGAAACTTTTTTAGTTATTTCTCAGAACTTTATCGTAAAGATTACATGTCTTTCTTTATATACATACTATTATAATGATTTGTAATATGTTTCATTCATTTTTTACTAAAAAGACATTAAGGAATGAAGCAGAATAGAGACTTCTGTGCCCCATAAGAGTATACAATGAGAATAAAGAAGTTTGTGCTTACGCAAATAATAATATCTTACTTATAGTGAGTATCTTCTATCTGTTGTTGGAGAAATATAATTAAAAACAAAATCTTCCCCAACCCACAAAATCTCCCCACAAATGTAAAAGAGAAAAAAAAAATCCACAAATGTATTATCAAATAAACATTAAACCAAAATGTGATGCTCATCATGGACAATCTGCTAAGAGATCTAAAAACAGGAAGAAACCACCCTTTTTATAACTAAGTAGATACAACTCATTACACACACGCTTTGAAGGTAATAACCAGTCCTCAAGCAAGAGGACTTGACCTCATCATTCGTCATACATAGTTTACCCTAAATTGACCTGATAATTTTAGTGACCATCTGTGGTGGCTATTTGGCTTTATACAAAGGAAAAAAAAAATGAACTACTCATATTTTTACCACAGGAGATAGTTTTGCAATTTAGAGCAAGACCCCCAGGGAAATTAGGCTCATACCTCCCACACAAACTGAAGAGATGGGGGGTCTATCTTCCTGGCTTCCTGGGATGTTCACATTCCAAAGAGATAGTTCCCGAGTCCTTGGAGAAAGCCATTCCTGGGCCATTATCTGACAAGACATTTATTTAACTTTTAAAAAGATGCTCATACATTTCAAAGAGACAGAGAAAGAATTTACAGGTTTTAAAGTAAATGCTTTAAGAGAAAACAAAAGGGAGAAGTCTCTTCCCCTATTTTCTTTTTTAAATTTATTTTCTTTTAAATTTTTTTTATTTCAGCATGTTATGGGGGTACAAATGCTTAGGTTACGTATATTGCCTTTGCCCTACACGAGTCAGAGCTTCAAGCATTTCAGTAAGGAAAACTAAGCCTTTTATTTTTAATTTGTATTTGCCCTTAAGGTGCCAAATCCTGTTGGAGACTCTGGAGGACCACAAAGAATAACATGTAATCACTGCCCTAAAGGAATTAGTATTGCAGCAGATAATAGTTTAATCTGGTTACTATGTTCTTTCTGTGAAATCATAATATATTATGTTATTATTAATACAATGTTAATAGAGACTGGCAAACATGAATATTGTGGGTACCATAAGGCATCTAACATCTGTTTCAATTTCCTTTAGTGTGCTTTTTTGTACTGCAGAATCTGTAAGGATAGAAGCTAGATTGTTCACATCCCTTGCAGTTATGTTTGTAGAGGGGAATTAGGTTCCAATAATTAGAAGTATTTATGTAAGATTCTGAAAGCAGAAATGAAGCAGAGGCCATCTTTCTCTGCTTTGGCTCCTGTGTGTTTGGAATAGCACATAGGTGTGCATTTGTTGGTATCATGGATTTCAAGAGACAGCCGCAGTGGAGAAGGAAGGATTGGACGTTGGAATTTCCTGTCCTAGATTGAAACTAGAACAGTGTGTCCTGGATCTAACAATTTCCATGGCAACCTCCTGATGCTTTACTTCAGCAGAAGCAGCATTTGACCTTCAACATCAGTTAAGTGATCTTGTTCAAAAAGACTCCTGATAGTTCAGAGCCACTCTGCCAGGACCTTCAATGCTTTTGTAAGACACTAATTCCATCCAGATAAAATCCACTTCTATTTAAAAGTTCTAGAGTAGTTTCTATTTTCTGTAACTTAGTCTCTGGTCTTAAGGTCAATCGTTTTATTTTGTTTTATTTTATTTTTTAATCAGTCCTGGTGCACTTAAAGCCCTCATACAGAAACTTAAAAATTACATAGAGAAAACAAATATCAATCCAAGCAGATTGTATTAATGTATTGATCTAGGATGAAATAGCCAAAACCATAAATGTTCTTTAAAAAATTCCATTTATAATTATATATTTTACTTGTTTTTTTAGCATATACAATATATTTTAGGCTCATTAAAACCAATGGCTTTCTTGTTACAATGCTTTCATATGTTGATTGACATATGCAATCAGAGATAAAAGTAGGCATAACAAGTATAAATTCAGCACTTTTTTCTCTTTTTTAATGTCACTTTTTAAATGAGACAAACAGTGAAGAAATTAATGCAAGTAGGTTAAGAAATTCCAAGTAAATTATACTATCCTCTTATTTATTCCATTATTTGCACACGTTTGCATTATAATGCTGTTTTGACAATCAATAAGCTCATGACTGTAGCTCATGATTTGACTTGAGTAACAAACAAAAAACATATATTTTAATTTCAATACATAGGTTTTAAAAATAAGTTTTAAACACAAAGAATAATAAATGGAAACTACAGATTTTGAGAACTCATCTTTTCTTTGTTCATATTTTTCTCACATTACTGTTCTAAAAACAGAAAGGAGGTGCATGTGATGCTTTTCTGTTTTGTTTTGTTGTCTTGTTTGACACGAATGAAACCTAGAGATTTTTGCATTGATCAAACTGGGTTCTAGAACACCTTTGTAAGAGACAAACACATATGTATGTTCCAGGGTCTCAAAAAATAAATAATAATGATAAAACAAAACAAAAACAAACTGAGTATTACTGTTTGTGGAACAGAGGCATAATGCAGATAAGTGTATTTCATTTATAAAGCATTTTTTATTACAAAGGCTACTAATGAACATTAAAAATGCCTGATGAAAAATGTTGCTAAAATCACATTTATGATCTTTCTAAGGAACCAAGTCATTGTTTTATCATATTCTTTTCATTGGAAAACTTGGAAATTTCAATTTGTGTTATGAGATACTGAGATTTTCTTCATACCTTTTATCTTTTCTGGTATAATGAGCCTACATTATAGGAATTTCTCTTATTTCTTCCTTAGACTGCCTACTCAACATAACACCCCAAATTTTTCATTAAGATTATTCATGGCAATCACAAGAAATTGTCTAAATATTTTTATACTGAACATCACTCCATAAACAGAAAATAAAGCCAAAAAGACTGAGGACTTATGCTGCTACTTAACAGCCCAAGATAAAGATAGGCAACAGTTTAAGACTGCCACAGGTATTACTAACAAGGTTGAATGTCATTCCAGACTGAATATCATTCAAGACTATAATAATAAATAGAGAATCAGAAAATCAAATCTAGAAAAGTCAGGATACTCAGTGGCATGCAAATATGCCTTCAAGATCAGCCACTCTGTTTTTATTGCCTCTTGAATGTTCATTAGGTTCATTAGTCATTCAATAATTATTGATTATGTACCAGTTAAAGTGTACCATAGAGTATAAAGAAACTGAAGGTAAATCAGAGCAGGACACCTATAATGAAGTATGTGTGAAAGAGGGGAACATTGGGATAGAAAGTTGCAGAAAAAGGGTAGCATATGCAAATCACAAGGAAAATTTTGTTGAAATGCACATGGTCTTCTCCTAACCCATCCCAGACCCTGATAAAACCTCTGGAGGCAGGTACTAAGCATATGCATGTAAGATAATTTCTGAAAACCATTCATGCCTCATTCCTTTCAGAAGCACTGGTCTGGAACTAAAAAAAAATGATAGCAGAAAGCAAAAAAACCATTAAGGAGGTAAAGGGAGATTTCATTGGGTATTAAAATAAGTGATATCTTACTTCTAGCTGAGAACACTACAGGAGGCTTTATGGGAGAGTTAATGCTCCAACTGAATGTTAAAGGTTAGAAATGGTTTAGATATAGAGTTAGAAGACAAGGGTATTGCAGGTGGAAATTATGAGCATTATTCTGATTAACATGAAAAGTTAAGGCAGGATTAGTACTAAGAAAGAACTTTCCGTTAACCAGTTTCTCAAGGCCTAGATGTCACAGGCCAGCAAAGCAACTGCAAGCTGAAGTGGCCCAGTCTACCATCAGGGGACATACTAAAAATGCTTTCAATCAGTGGTGGTGACAGGACCCAGGACTTCAGAGGGTCACAGCAACTGACCCAGTGACCTCATAGCCCACCAAAGGAGATAAGTGGTTTTGATATTAATCTCACGGGGAGAAAAAGATAATGCTTCAAATACCAATAAGATTTACCAAAAAATTATGCAAGATAGTAAATCAAGGAGTTGGACATCTAGTCTGACCTGTTCTGAAGCAAAATAGTGATTATTCATTGATCTTTCTAGTTAGGTGTGTCTGTAAAGATCACACTCTTTCTACATACCATCTGCAAATGTAAATTGGATTTTTTTCTAACAAGAAAATAAGGATGCCCGTTCTATAAGACAGATGTAAGTAACAGAAGAGATGGTTCCCAAGGGTTTCCACCAAAAAATGTAAAAAAAAAAATCACATATAGATGTTTATTTTCAGCTTTTAATCAATGCAATTATAATCAACATACCACTTAATTTGTAGTATAGTTCCAAAAAATGGGTACAGATTTATAAATAGCATGTGTTGTGCACATTCTACTTCATTTTTAAAGAATACTACACTTTTTTCAAACTTAGAGGTTATCAGTGCAACACTATTTAGACTTAAGTTCAATTATATTAATTTTTCTTGCTATTCCTTAGTAAGAATATTAAGATTCTTGCTTAAAAACCATAAACCATACAGCAATTATATCAATATCTTAGTGAGGTAAGAAAAACAATTCCTCAGATTTAACTTGACTTAAAACACTCACATTGACCTTACTAATATCAGATTTTTAAGCACCCAGGGGATGCATGATGCCTAAATGGAATGATCACTACTGTTTATGTTGAGGGGGAAAGGCTTCCTTTTATCTGGGGAGGTGCACGCAGAGCAGCTGAAGTGATACCACTGTGCAAGTACACAGAGGAAAAAAAGGGCAGGCACCAACAAACACAGGCTATGGGGAGCATTAGCAAGAGGCAGAAGGAGAAACATGAAAACATCAATGATCTCAAATTTTAACATAATGAATTACAAAAGACAATGGCAAACAATTGTCTAAGCTTAGTAATAAAAACACCTTTATATGTATCTCCTATTCTGACCTTTGGAATACTCTCACCAAAACAACCATATTAATTTCTTAAAATCTAATGTTATATCAACTAGTTTCTTCAAACTAATCTCTTTAGTAAGTATATATAATTATTCTATAATAATATAGACCTGCTTTATTTGCATTGGCTTAATTTGAAGCTAGAAGCATTTTACGTTTCTATTAAATAAGATAATTTGACTTCCATTAAATTAAGTTGTTATTTTTTTAATATTCTGTTTGATGATTTGTTTTGGTTGGTTTTCTTATGAATGTTAATGTTACCCTAAAACACCACATTATTTTACTTTAATAAATAATATATATTTATGCTAGTCAAGATCTATAATCTCATTCTTGTGCACATCAAACTAGATTAAAAATGGAATAAATTAAAACCTATATCATGTTGGTATTTTTAATGTACTATTTTCGCATCACCAATCAGTACTCCTAATCATAAGCGTGTATGGTAATGATTAGTGCAAAAACAAAGGCATTATTTGGCATTTGCTTAGGGAGCCACTAATAGATAATCCTAAAAATAATGTTTATTTATTTAAAAGTAGCCAGAGGATGACTCAGAGCATATATTTTGATAGTATATAAATGTTTAAAAGCATGCATTTGCATCTATAATATTAACTTTCTATTGGGGTCTGTACAACAAGCAAATAAAATATATACAAATTTTGTGCTGTGTCCTTTGGTCGGAGTGTCCATTAAATTGTTATTATTCTTTATTCTGTATTCTCTATCACATAAGATAAGTTGTATATGCTATCACTGACAAAAGAAAACAAAATGAAATTCTATCTTTACTATAAAAAACTATCTTCATTTAAACCTTCAGCTTTATATTCACAAGAAAGAGGCAACTATCATCTTATGAAAACAAAACCCTCTCTTTTGCCAATACATTTGATTTTTAGTGCCTATGTTTTTAGTCTCTCTATCCATCTATCTATCAATCAATCTTACCTATTTATCTAAATGGCCTAAGAAATGAGAAAGTTCTAGTTCACATAGCCATAGGCAGTGACAGGAAATGGAAGAAATATTAAAAAGTCCTCTGATTGTGCCCTACTCTCTAAGAGCTCATGAAATAAAATAAAAATTTTAGAACAAAAGTTTTATTACTAAATTCTTAATTTTAAAGCAGAGATATATGTATCCATGCGAGCCTAAAATAGTGTCTATCATACCATAATATTCAATACTGAATAAAAAATATTAATATGTCGTTCATGACTTTTAAGCAGTTTTAGAACAAGATAGCTCTGTTTATGTTCTGAGCTAGTTTTATTTTTGCTTTTAACCAACAGCAAATATGCACTTTATACTATTTAAAAAGTATTAGCAAAATATTTAAAGAAGCAAATAAAAACGATAGCTCAAAGCTAGAATGAATTTGTTTGTAAAAGGAGCTTCATTTGTTTTTGACAATAATCATGATTTAAAAAAGAAAATAACATTGAGAGAGTACATGATGATAAATGAAGGGAAAAAGGAACATGATTATCTAGAGAATAAAAACCTTGGCATCCCCAAAAATGGTGTGATTAGGAATAGAGGGGAGATGCTATAGACTGATTGCATCTTTTCAAAATTCATATGTTGAAACCCTAACCCTCAGTGTGATGGTATTAAGAGCCAAGGCCTTTGAGAGGTCATCAATTAGGTCATGAGGGTGGAGCCTTCATGAATGATACTAGTGCTCTCATAAAAGAGACCTCGAGAGCTGCCTCTGCCCGTCCTCCATGTGAGGACACAGTGAAAGAATGACAGGACGAAGGCCACTACCAGACACTGAATGTATCTGGCAGCTTGATCTCAGACTTCTCAGCTTTTAGAACTGTAAGAATTACCTTTTTACTTTGTATAAACCACTCAGTTTATGGTATTTTGTTATAGTTGTCTGAATGTACTAGGACAAGGGAAAAAATCAATTTAGTGCTTTATTGCTTTCATGCACTAAAAGTTCTTGAAACCCAAGAGTGGCTTAGGACACAGAATTCAAATTTGCCTTTTATTCAACAAATGTGTCTAGGTAGGTAGAAAGCAGAAGAACATAATGAATGTGTGATGATTAGGAGTCCTGGTGGGGGTTACAATTTTAAACACAGTGTTCATGGAATAGTTTTTATGAAGGAGAAATTTGAGTAAAGACCTGAAGAAAGAGATATTTGCTGCCATCAACTAGTAGTCAATGATCATAGAATATTTAATCTATTATTGAATATGACTTTCATATTCACCATCAGCAGCAAACAAAAAAGTATAGCGCATTAAATATTATCATGCTCATCTCTTCTGTGCTTATTGGGAAGGTAAAAGAGAAACAATTGAAGAGAAGAAGAGAGTACAAGGAGAGACTAAAGATGACAGAAGTAAAACAAACAGAAAAACTATAATCATTGATCTCTATATAACATTATTTACCAGTACTTTAAATATTTGTTTTTCTATTTTTTGAGTATGAGTCAATCGACTACTACACAAATAATGCAAACATATATAACATATATAGAATTTCAATAACAAAATTCTTGATTTTCTTGAACTTTCATAAGGATTATAACTTTTCTAGGAGCTAAGGTAGAATACAGTAAAATTTTAAATATAGACAGGAGAAAAATCAGCCTCTGAATTTGTAATTTCACTTTCAATGACAAATAGTTAAGTATTAATATTTGTATTTTATTCTTTTTGGTATTCTTTGAAATTTTTTTCGTATGTATGTATTGCATTTGAAAATAATTTTGATAATTTAAGAAATTTATATATAAAGATCTGTAATCTGTAAGACAATGGTCAAAGTAGAAACTCATATGGGACTATAAGTTAAAGGCTTCCATTTTACATTTCAGTTCCCCTGTCTGCTTGGCCAGTGACATTGTGGCGAAAAATCATTTGTATTAACCTTTCACAGATAGGCAAAACATTCATATATCTCACTTTGCTATGCAAATGTTCCCCACTATGAACTCTCTTCCGACCTTTCATTACTTAATATATCTCAAAAATTTACATGCCAATATAGTTACTTCATGTGAATGTCTGCAAAATATTATGTCAATTATATGGATTTTACATATGAATTGTAGTTTTAAAATTGAGTCCCATATTGATTTTGCAGAGAACCAAGTAGTAACACTGCAAAAATGTGGTTAATGCCTAATGTCAACTCTGCTAACAAATATGAAGCCTCTAGGTGAACTTAACTTGTTAAGTTTTTTCTGTCTCCCCTGGTAAGCATATGCATATTATGGCTGACATTAAGCCCATTCTTCCATTCTGATTCCTGCATGATCAACGTATTACTTTACGCAAAGGTTTACTTAGCTTACAACTCAGATTTAAAGAAAACTAACAAAAAGAAACAGACTCCAAGTGGCACAGCTCCATTTCCAGCTCATGATGTTATTTAGCGATGCTTGGCTCTGTGAGCCACACAGAGCAAAGGCTCCATGTTGGCTTTGTTCTGCCTCGTTATCAGCCCCCAAACAGCACTGAGCTGTGGGTGATTCAGCAGTCTTCACTCCTTGTCACCCATGAGAAAGCTGGAGTTTTAATCATCCCTCTGCCATGAAGCACTCAAGCATCTTTTTCTACTGGCAGATTGATCTTCTCTTCCCTCTCTCAGCATGATTTTCCATTTTATTCTCTACTAATAGACTCAGTATCAAAAAACAGAAAAGGAATCAATATGAGAGCCTGAACTAAATATCTGTGTTCCTGTTCAAACCTCAATTTTATTTCAGTAGGTGTATTTGGTAAACCTTGGTTGGTATATAATGTTCTCCTAAACACCCATGGCTAACAAATGTCTGTTGCACTCTGGAGGAAATAAAAAACACAGACTTTTTTATTTCACATAATCCAACAAAACAACACAATTTTCTCACAAGGGATATCCAAAACAGTTCACAAATTATTTACCAATAGTTAGCTAATTAGGGTTTATGAAAACTGGTCTCATTTGTTACAATTCCTACACTGATATATGAGGACTGTGCAGAAAGTATCCATCCATAATTCTCATAATTTTTCATATTACATGGCTGGATACTTTCTGGAAAGCCCTTGTATGTCATTACAGTCAGCAACTTGTTTTGATACTCCATTTTTAAAGACTGCCAAAAAAACCCTTAGGGCTATTTGATATGATTAAAGATGACGCAAAGATTCTTTGCTTTTGAGATTACAAAGTTTTATTCATTGGAATGTTATGTTTTACTTGAACATATGAACCTAAACCACCCCAAGTAAATGCAAGGTTATTGTTTTGGGTAATGTTTTGGATTATGTTGATACACTATTTGTCAAAAACAATTATGAATCCACACATGTCCTTACATATCTTATCTGAGTAGTGTCCAGCCTAGGAAGCAAAATAAAATCTTGGGACAAATCTCTGCTCCATGACACAGATCATTCATTTTAGACCCTTCCATGTCCTAGTATAAAAGAATCAAAGATCATTTATCTTGTTCCAACCTCCACACAGATTGATCCTTGCACTGAATAGTATCATTTCCTCTCTTCTAGTGATCCAACGCACACTTTAAGTCAGATCTAGCACACGGCCTCCCTCCTGGATCAAACATTTTGGACAATTCTAGTCATGGAAGCCTCTTTCCATTATTCATTCTCTAAATTCATTTTGAACTTAATGTCTATCTCAAACAGTTTAATGATTGTCTATTATTGAATTTTATGAATTGTACATACTTTTCCCAAACACTGTGTTTTATTGAAATATAAGAACCATACCTTGTTTTCCAATATATACCAAAGTGACTACCACAATGCTAGGCACATAGTAAGAACTCAGTAAATGCCTGTTCATTTGATTCATTTGACAGTTGTAGAGTTAGTGAAAAATGGTGGCTTCATTATTAATACCTTAATGATGAAGAACCAAATGCTGCTTTAAAATTTTAATTTAATCTTTAAATATAACAGCTACTCAAGAACCCTGCTGTGTATTAAAAAATCTATTTTTGTGAATAATTACAGATGAAGTTATAGATAAATGGCCTTATGCTCAGTTATTCTGGGAAATGCTTAACATTTTCAAATATTGTAATTCACTTTTTTGATGCATAACAGGCTTTTAAAAAGCTACTGTCAAAGATTGTTTACATAATACTGCTTTGTTCCTAAGGAGAGGTGATATTTAACTAGAAACAAATATGTCCCACTTGGTCTCCATTAGTAGCTCTTAACATTACCAAATATGTTCCTTTGATTGCATGAGAAGCTTTGAGCTGATATCATACTCTACAGTAAATCAAATGCTTTAGCTGAGCATTTCTCATTCTGTTCATATATCATTATTTCATATTCCAAAGATTACAATAAGCCCAATACTTAAATAAAAATTTGTCTTGGACAAATGTAGAAGGCATGTGCTCTGTTCTCTTACCTAGGTACTTGCTGCTAAAAAATTCTACAGATACAGGCAAATGTCTAATAAAATGTATTACATTTCAGGCCTGGGTGTGGTGGCTCATGCCTGTAATCCCAGCACTTTGGGAGGCTGAGGCAAGAAGATTGCTTGAGGCCAGGAGTTTGAGACCAGTCTGGGCAACATAGTGAGACACGATCTGTACAAAAACAAAAAAAAGAAACTTATGAAAATTTCATAGTTTAATTTGACTAAACTACTTGATGCTTTAGCATATTGACTGTAATATACACTTTAATATTCATTCTTACAGAAACCCTTATTTCTTTTTTGTTATATTTATTGTTATACAGTATGTATAAAGATTGATTAGATATATGTATACTTATTTATTTAACGACTCTTTTCCACCTTAAGATCCATAAGGGCACAATTCATGCTTATTTTGTTTACCTTTTCATCCTTAGCGCTTAAGAATTATTTGCACAAAATAGGTTCTCAACAGATATTTGTTGAAAAATGAATGAAAAGATAAATTTTTTGTTTTAGTTCCAACTGTAAAGAGCTTATAAACATCACTGCCGTCCTTCCAACAATAAAGATGTGCAGAAACTTGAAATCAATAACTCAGTGGACCTATTGGAAAACTGAGGTCATAAGGTAAATTGCTACCCCAATCTGGAGAGACATACACATCCAGAAAGGTGCACATCCAACAAAGATCTGCTGAACAGAGGTCAGGGAAGTCATAAACTGGTGGGAATATTTAAATGACAATTTTGACAAACTGCTGGAGGCATACTGAGGATTTTCATGAGAATGAAAACATTTCTAGGGGCCGTATTCTTTTGGGGGAGAAGGTGGTGGTGCACACTTACCTTCCTTCCAAGACCCTACCAAGTTTTCACAGTGAAGATTCAGGAAAGATCTGCCCCTTGGCTCAAGCAGGGGTAGAAGAAGAGTAAACATTTAAAACACTGGCAGAGATTTGTCCTTAACAAAAGGATTTCACCAGAATACAATTCTAAAAACTTATTTAAATTCTCAAACATTTTCCAGCTAGGGGAAGGTAATTCCTTCCCATTCCAACCCCCTCCAGCCTTTCTGTCTCACTTAAGAAGGAAAACACACACACACACACACACACACACACACACATCCATAACACACACATAAATCCATAACAAGGCTTCAAGATGATAGATTTGGGACAGTGTAAGAGAACAAAAGCTGGAGAAGTAACAGAAACACTTCTGTCCTAAGGCATAGGCCCACAAAATTGGAATATTACAGAATGTGTAACCTCATCCATATCCTATCACCCCACCAAAAAGCCTCCAGGTATAATAACTTTATTATAGCTCAGAGAGTTTAGACAAACATACTCTTGAGCAGCAGCATATAGCAAAGTGTCAAAGGCAAGAGGGAAAAAAATGAGGACATTAGAAGTAGAAGCCAGGTTTCTCACTGTAGTGGGAGACTATAGGCAAGCAAGGGAGGAAAAGCAAGTATTAGATTATAACCCAAAGACTAGAATAAATATCCCTGAGTCCATACTAATATAACTGATTGAATAAATAAGTAGGGAGAATAGATACATCTCCTTTACAGATCATCCAAAAAAATTTATGTAGATACCCCTAAAGGAAGTAGAACAGGCCAGTGGTGGCTCACATCTATAATGCCAGCACTTTGAGAGGCCAAGGTGGGAGGATCATTTGAGCTCATGAGTTTGAATACAGCCTGAGCAACATAGGGAGACCCCATCTCTACAAAAACTAAAAACAAATAGCAGGGCATTGTGGCATGTGCCTGCAGTCGTAGCTACTGGGGAGGCTGAGTCAGGAGGATCACTTGAGCCCAGGAGTTCAAGGTTACAGTGAGCAATGATCATGCCACTGTGCTCTAGTCTGGGGAACAGAGCAAGATCCTGTCTCTTAAAAAGAAAAAAAAAAAAAGAAGTAGAACATAACTACTCATTCCTCCCATTTCATAAACGTGAGTTGCACATAGCTACTATTTACCAAAGATTGCAGTAAGGAGAGTGAGGCTGAGTAAATTTACATTAGAGAAACCTGATGCACATTATCTCAGTTAGTTGATCAATGCTAACACACAGTGATAAATCATGTCCATAGTATATATCTTAATGTGATGTGATAAGAATGCCACTTTACCTGTATGGTCTTCCTCACCATAACACATAACCCGAGTCTTATCGTAGAAATATATCAACAAATGCCAGATGAAGGACATTTTATAATACCTGACCTGTATTCCTCAAAACTCTCAGAAACAAGGAAAGTCTGAGAAGTCTAACAATAGGAAGAAGCCTAAGGAGACATCACTAATAAAGGCAATGTGACATCCTAAATTAGACTCTGGTTTAAAAAAATTTTAAATGGTTATTAGATAAAAACTAAGGAAACTTAACTAAAGTATGGACTTCAGTTAATAATAGCGTATCAATATTGGTTTGCTGTGTCTGAGATATGTATTAATATAGCATGTTAAGAAGAGGGAAATAGGGTATATGAAAATTCAGTATTATCTTCTGAAACTTTATGGAATTCTAAAACTATTCTAAACTAACAGCTTATTAAATGAAGTTGACATTTCATTACAAAACTAAAGAGAAGAATGAAGAAAACAAACACACTAAATTATTTGATGCTTTAAATGTGGCAAATTAGAATCCCCAGGGACAAATACTGATTGCATTCACTATCACACAGCAGATACACCCAAACCTGCAAAGTTATTGATGGCTACTAGTTTTCCAGAAATTTTACCTTGTTCTCTGCCCTTTTATGGTGTTTATAGAAGTTAATGCTGTCTAGGCTCAGCTTCACCCCTCACTGGATGGATGACCCCAGGCAAATACTGAATGCGTGAACCTTTCTTTGTGTCTGTCATGTGAGCTGCACAATGTAATTTTAGTGTAACTTTCCCGAGTATCTTACCCCCACATTGAAGTACCCTTGGGTAGTGCTGTGCTTGTTGGATTGTTTGTCTCTTTGTCACACCAGAGCAACTAACAAGTTGATTTCATTTCTCTTGGTTAAATACCTAGAAGTATAACTTGCTGGGTTCTATATTAAGTGTATGTTTAACTTCTTAAGAAACTGCCTGTTTTTCAAATTGTTTGTAGTGTTTTACATTCCCACCAGCATTGTATGAGAGTTTCAGTTGCTTGACATTCTTCACAATACTTGCTATGGTCAGTAAGTTTAATTATAGTCATTCGATTATTAATAATAATAGGTGTGTATCTATCTCAATGCATTTTCCTATTGATTAATGATGTTAAATATCTTATCCTATGATATTAAACCAGCCTTTCTTTCCCAAGATACATCTCATCAGCCATCACTGATTACTCTTTGTTACATTTTATTGGACATGTTTTTTTAAAAATTTTATTGGAATTTTTGTGCATAGTGGTTACTCCAAAATGATATACACCACATTCTTTTTTTTTTTCACTGTTTTTCCCAGAAGACACAGTATAAAACCATGTGCATAAAACAGAAAAAAACAATTATTTGGAGAAAGAGAAACAGAAAGAAACAGGCACAAGGGAAAGCAACCAGACCAAGCTAAGCAGATTGCCTTGGGAACACTAGGTTAAGACCCTTGGTCTTTTAAAGAGCTTGACATTTCTCTGATATTCAGGATACAGAGCACCATCTAGTGGTCTCATTTCAAATTCAAACAATCTACACTTAGGCTCAATTTCAATCAAACAAAATTAAAACGAGGTGATTTTTGTTCTTTTATTTTTTGTTTTGTTTCATTTTTTTTAATAGCAAGCAACTCTCCAGTTCTGAAATACATATGTAGAGACTCAGTAACAGAGTCAGAAATTGTTTTGTGCGCTTATGCAAAATGCAGGCTTGGAAGATTTGTGATTATAATTTGCTGAAGTGTTTAAAAATATCTACTATTTGTCACAAAAGACTAACCATATGAGGTTTTAAAAAAAAACTTTTGAAGAATGTGTGTATCATATCTAAAATTACAAGTTTATATGTCAAATATATAAATGCATAAGTGTATGACATACACAGAACTACATTAATGTAAAGTACCCATTTTGATTACTTTACATTGATTAATTTATATTGCAGAAAGAAAGGGAAGGGAAGGGAAGAAGGGAGGGAAGGAGGAAGGGAAGAAAAACAGCAAGAGAAAGACCCTTTATTTTGCAGAAATCTGGATGTATTTGCAAGTGTAAGGGCCATGAAGAAAGTTCACCTTTGCCCTTTGAAGTTTCACTGAAAAATCAACTCATAAAAGGCAGATTAGTTGGAGAAAAGGCACACAAATTTATTTAACTTGTATACATCAGAACCTTCAGAATGAAGACTCAAAGATGGAGGGGAAATTGTCCATTTTTATGCTTAGATTCAACAAAATATAGAGAGCTGTGTGGAAGTATGATTGAACAAAAAGGGTATGCTCTAATGCTAATAGACTGAGTGGGGAAACCCAGCAAGGCCTGTCTCTAGATTCTTCTTGGCCTCCCTGATGTCCATTCATTTCTTCTGGTTATAGTACAGGGCTTTCTGTGGGATGGGGGTCTTATGACCTACAGCCAAATAAGATAGGTGAGATAATTTCTTTATGGCCAGTTTTTACACAGAAAGGCAAAGGGAAAGTTAGAGTAATATTTTTAGGTTTTATGTCTGGCTTTGGAGAAAAAGAGTTCTGATTTCTATGCCCTGCCTTAGGAAAGAAGGATTCCACTTCCTGTGGCTAGCCTGCTGGGGGAGGTGGGTAATGAAGGGTGAGAGACTGGAGGGCAGGAGAAGGTCAGAGAAAGCTTTTGCTTCTCAGGATGCTTCTGAGGCCTACATTTTGGGGCCTTCATATTGTTTTCTGAGTCACAACGCAAAGGATATAGAGCTTCAATTCTATCAATACTTTTTTCCTTATGCCAATGATACTCGGCCTGCTTTGGGTATCAGCTACCAAACCATATATATAAATGAAAAAGTATATTGCAAGAAAAAATAATGTATTCCAATAATATATTCACAATAAAAACCTAGCCAAGATTATTCATTTCACACATTGAATTTAAGCACAAACATACCTTGTTTTTGAAGTCCACATAAATTATGTATATTCCAGTAGAGTATAACTTGTAAAGCATTGGGGTGAAGATTTTTAAATTTTATATTTTGGGCTCTTATATTTTAAGAATTTTTTTTCAAATTTGTACCATATATCGTGTGTTTGGGGACTCAGGCTGGAGAAATACTAACAAGAGCTAGAAGAAAAGAAGTTTTCTGAGTTCATTTACATAAACTTCAAGATCTCAAATAAGCAGAAAGGCTTTTGGCAATTTTCTAGGATATTTTCTCTCCTTGGAGTGTCTATTTCACATTCCTTGTCCAGGATAACTCTCATTCATCTCAAACGATTTATATCCCTTGTCAAAAAAAAAAAAAAAAGAAGGCTTCCAACTTTTTATCCTTTTATATGTTTTTTTAAATTTTCTTTTTATGTTCTCATTAGCAACTGAAAATACCTCTATCTCTCAGTGATCCTCAATCTTAGCTGCATATTGGAATCTTTTGTGGGACTTTGGAAACTACCAGAGATTTCAATTTAGTTGGTCAGGATATAACCAGCCCCTTATCAAAAAAATTTCAATGACCCGTATTTAATCTCTCCCTTAACTAACTACTTGAAATTTTGAGTTGTTTCCCAGAAACAACTTGAAGGTTTTCTTCAAGATAAAGGAACTGAGATTCTAAATGCCCCTGTACAAACTTCCTGACAAGATTCACTGTCCTCCACAACCTACTCCCAATGCACCTTGTGGGTTACACCAGGGCCTGCCTCAGGGCACATGGCCTACCTTTTAAAGCCCACGATCTCCACTAGTCAGAGACATGGAATTGAGGCAGCTTCTCCCCTTCTCTTGACAAGATATCTGTTATATTAAAAATTCCTTTCTTTCTTGGCAATCCTTGTTGTCTCAATAACTGAATCTTTGTGCAATGAGCAAGTAGATGTAGACTGAAATCCTCTTATAGTTTCAACCATAAGGATGAAGCCTAGTTATTGGTATTTTTAAAATTTCTCCAGAGATTCCAATGTATGGTCAAAATTAAGAATATCTGCTCTGTATTATCCCTTCCACATTACAGTAAAATCCTGTGTATCTATCTGTCTCCAGTTAATTACAAACTCTTTCAGGGAAGAAGAATCATATTATTTGGTGTTTTTCCCTATAGCTCTTAGAAGAGTCTTTGGTATATATTAGATACCTAATAAATATGAATAGTATTGAACTGAAATAACAATCCTGTCAGGACCTCAGGTTAATGAAGGAGATAAAGAATTTAGAATCATAAATCCTGCAGTTGAGACAGACTAGTATAGGGTGTTAACAGAAAAATGTGGCAGGAGAGAGAAGGGCAAGATGGCTGACTAGAGACATCGCTTGCCAGACTGTCCCAGAGGGAAGGAAGGGTTTCAGATAAAGAAGAGGGCAAAGGGGATACAGCTCAGGTGTAGATCATAGAGAGAAGTGCCAGAGCCTACCAGGGACCTCATGGAGAAAAATTGTGAAGCAGAGAATGAAGAGTATAAAGGGGAAAAAAAAAGACATAGGTGAACATCAAACCCAGAGAGGCTCAGAGCTTAGTGAAGGGGTAAGGGGGAATTTCTTTCTTCTTCCCACACTCCTTTACTGAGCAGAAGGCTGATTAAACTGAAATGCTTCTGCACAGCTAAGGAAATAATCAACAGAGCAAAAAGACAACCTACAGAATGGGAGAAAATATTCAGAAGTAACACATCCAATAAAGGGCTAATAACCAGAATTTATAAAAAAACTCAAGCAAATATGCAAGAAACAAACAAAGAACCCTATTAAAAAGTGGACAAAAGACATGAACAGAAGCTGCTCAAAAGAAGAAAGATGAAGGGCTAATAAACATATGAAAAATGCTCAATGTCACTAATCATCAGGGAAATGCAAATTAAAACCACAATGAGATATTACCTTACCCCAGTTAGAATGGCTTTTATTAAATAGTCCAAAAACAGTAGATGCTGGCATGGATGCAGAGAGAAAGGAATGCTTATACACTGTTGATGGAACTGCAAATTAGTATAACCTCTACGGAAAACAGTATGGAGAATCCTCAGAGAACTAAAAGTAGATTTACCACATGATCCAGCAATCCTACTATTGGGTATTTACCCATAGGAAAAGAAGACTTTTCATCAAAAAGAGTCCTGTGCCCGAATGTTTATTGCAGCGTAATTCACAATTGCAAAGATGTGGAATCAACCCAAGTGCCTATCAATTCATGAGTGGATTAATAAAATGTGGTAGATATATACCATGGAGTACTACTCTGCCATAACAAAAGATGAATTAATACAAATACCACATGTACTCACTACTAACTTGGAACTAACTGATGAGAACATATATGCACAGAGGGAGGTAAAACTCAGTGGAAATCAAGCAGAGGAGCGGGGAAGGAGGGGAGGGCAATAAAACAACTTAATGGGTACTACAAACACTATTCAGGTGACAGGCCCACCTATAGCCAGGACTCAAGCACTAGAAAAATGACCCATGTAACCCAAAACATTTGTACCCCCTTAAAAAAATAAAATTTGAAATTAAAAAAAAAAAAGAAAAATGTAGAGGGAGCTATAAGCTCATGAATTCTGAAAGTGATGTTGGTCAGCTGAGATAAAGGCCAAATATATTGGTGAGAATTAAAGAGAAAGCAAGAATTGGGGGCAGGGGATAAATTGTTATACTTTCAATCACCAAATGCAGAAGTAGCAAAGAGAGAATAGCATTAAGCTATTTAGCTACCACTTTGCCCTGCCTAATGCTAATTTGTGCTAAGGGATGCCTGGCACCCAGCTATGCACTTAACTTCTGAGTTCTTTCATTGTAAGATCCTAAGGGAAAGAGAAGAATATTAAATGGGTGAGAACTCTGGGTCCAATAGCCATCCCCTCCTACCTATTACCAGCACATGGAGCACCAAACATAAGAAACAAAATGTTCAGAATTAGACATTTTCAATAGCACTTTATTATAAGGCACATGAACATGAAATTTGTAACTGTCTCTTGTTACTAAGATGCCTGGTCACTTAATATTTACATAAGCATGCTGAATTATCCCACTGTTGATTCTCAGTGCAATCAGGCTAACAATATTTTCTATATTTCCTTTTAAATGAAAGTTCCCAAAACTATATTAAATGTGGGTTTTTTTCTTAGCATATCTTCTTTCATTGAAAAGGATATTAGTATTAACTGCTGTAATATCTCATAGTGCTAACTTGTGTTTGCCAAACTTGTTTACCCTGATGAATTTTCAGCTTCTTTAGAAAAAACTCTGAGTTTTATATTTCTTTGGTTAAAATATGATCACATAGACTCACTAACACCATATCCTTAAAAGAACTAACATCAAGAACTGCGCTCAAAGTATTTGTAGAATGATTAACAGGTATACCTTATTCACTGTTCAATGACTATCTTCTGAAACCACTGACTCAAAAATGTAATAAAAAATAATTATTTATACTAATATCTATAGTCATAGAGCTAAAATTGCATTGGCTTCAAGACAGAGAGTCCTAGAAAATTATCCCCAACTTTGAAATATTGAGAAGAAAACACTATCCTCTAGCAACTAACTTTAAAATTATGGCTATCTATTCTTTCATTTACTCAAGAAATGAAATTGGCCAGGCACGGTGGCTCACGCCTGTAATCCTAGCCCTCTGGGAGGCCAAGGCGGGTGGATCGCTCCAGGTCAGGAGTTCGAGACCAGCCTGAGCAAGACCTCGTCTCTACTAAAAATAGAAAGAAATTATATGGACAACTAAAAATATATATATAGAAAAAATTAGCCGGGCATGGTGGCGCATGCCTGTAGTCCCAGCTACTCGGGAGGCTGAGGCAGTGGGATCGCTTAAGCCCAGGAGTTTGAGGTTGCTGTGAGCAAGGCTGACACCACGGCACTCACTCTAGCCCAGGCAACAAAGTGAGACTCTGTTTCAAAAAAAAAAAAGGGAATGAAATTGAGAGCTTGTGAAGTATCAAGCGAAGATCAAGTGAAGTAAATGAAGCAAAAGTCCTTTGTAAAATTTATGAAATTTCCACTGGAATTTGAAGGACTAGTAAAGATGAAGATGTTTCTTAAGACTGTAATTGATTTATTGAATCTAATTTTTCAGACCATTAGAATGATAATGTTAATTTTATGTAGCCATCAGATCATTTTAGAAGTAACTAACTTAGAGAAAAATGGCTCCCATTATTAACGAATCAGCCATAGCAATATTAATAATAATTTTATATTTAATAAACTTATAATAATAATGCTAACATTACCCGTGCTCTTAATATTTGCCAGGTTGTGCTAAGTTCTATGTGATCATCATATAATACTGATATCTTCAAAAAAATTGCCAAGGACATATAGTGAGGAAAGGACAGTCTCTTCAATAAATGGTGCTGGGAAAATTGGATATTCACATGCAGAAGAATAAAACTAGACCCTTATCTCTCATCATATACAAAAATAAAATCAAAATGGATTAAAGAGTTACATCTAAGACCTGAAACTATGAAACTACCAAAAGAAAATATTGAGGAAACACTTTAGGACATTGGTCTGGGCAAGGACTTCTTGAATAGTACCTAGAAAGCACAGGCAGCCAAAGCAAAATTGGACATATGGGATCACATCAAGCTAAAAACTTTCTGTACAGCAAAGGAAACAATCAACAAAGTGAAGAGACAACCCACAAAATGGGAGAAACTATTTACAAACTACCCATCTGACAAGTGATTAATAGCTAGAATATATAAGGAGCTCCAACACCACAACAGGAAAATGCAAATAATCCGATTAAAAAATGGGCAAAGGATCTGAATAGACATTTCTCAAAAGAAGACATACAAATGGCCAACAAGTATATGAAAAAATGCTCAACATCATTAGTCATCAGAGAAATGCAAATCAAAACTACAATGAAATTTCATTTCACCCCAGTTAAAATGGCTTTTATCAAAAAGACAGGCAATAATGAATGCTGGTGAGGATGTGGAGAAAGGGGAACCCTCATACACTGTTAATGGAGATGTAAATTTGTACAGTCACTATGGAGAATAGTATGATTCTTACTCAAAAAACTAAAAATAGAAATACCACATGTCCCTGCAATCCCACTGCTAGATACATATCCAATGGAGGGGAAATCAGCATATTGAAAAAATATCTGCACTCCCATGTTTATTACAGCACTATTCACAAGAGCCAATATTTGGAACCAATCTAACTTTCACCAGTAAATGAATGGATAAAGAAATTGCAGTGCCTATACACAATGGAGTATTCTATAGCCACAAAAGAGAATGAAATCCTGCCATTTGAAACAACATGGATGGAATTGGAGAAGATTAAGTGAAATACACCAAGCACAGAAAGACAAATCTCACATGTTCTCACCCACATGTGGGAGCTAAATATAAAAATTTATTGATCTGATGGAGACGGAGAGTAGAATGATGGTTACCAGAGGCTGGGAAGGGTAGCAGGAATGGGGTGTGAGGGTGGTTCATGGGTGTGAAATATAGTTAGAATGAACAATATTTGGCAGACAAAATAGTGACTATAATCAACAATAAATTAGGGTATACTTTAAAATAACAAAAAAGTAGAATTGGGATGTTCCTAACACAAAGAAATGATAAATGCCTGAGGTAATGGATAACCCAATTATTGTGATTTGGTTAATTCACATTATATGCCTGTATCAAGACATCATATGCACCTTATAAAGATACAGGACTAGTATGTATCCATAATAATTAAAAATAAATTTAAAAATATATACATAATAAATAACAATTCATGCATAATAAATTCCTGGAAGATATATAAAATTAGAGTTATATATATACACCCATATGTGTATACGTATTTATTTATGTGTGAATAGATGGACTCCAACCTCAAAGAGAAAAAAAAATGATGTTTTTTTTAACTCTGTAATTACATCTTGCTTTTTAGACACTGTTTGGAAAAATATATTTCTAATGTGTCATATTCATTCTTCATTGTATTGTTTTATGTTTCTGTAAATTAAATAAGATAATTTGTATCAGAATGATGTTAAAATTTATTATTTAATATTGCTTTCATTATCTCCTTTTTCTCATATGCATTACTTCTTATTGAGAACCACTACTTTTAATCTTTCTGTTTTACATTTTTTTTACTACATATTGGACGAAGGAAATAATATTCCTGTAAGTGTACCAATGATACTTTGAAGATAAAAAAAATTGACTCAGCTGAGGCAAAACTGTTTGCTGTACATCAATTTGACCATACAATAGCTTTGGATATATTTCATCAGCTAATGTACAAAATTCGAAGTTTGGTATTATAAAGGAAGTTTTGTAAAGTCCGTATAAGGAAGTGTGAGCTATATGAAAGGTCAACTTAAGGAAGGTGCAAAATTAGGAAAAATGTAGTTCACATCTTGATATAAAGGTAATTGTTGCCAAGTCATCTCCAAGCTCTAAGTCCAAAATTCTCAAATTTCAACATTTATTGAATCCCCTGGGGGCTCTCGTTAAAAATTCAGGCTCTGTAGCTTCAACCCAAATAATCTGAATCAACAGTTCAAAAGTAAATTAAGAAATAATATTTTTAACAAGCACCTCAGGTATTTGGGTTTAACTGGTCTAAGAATCACACTTTGAGAAATACTTGTCTAAGGAAAATTTGGTAACATGCTTTTATATTATATAAGTATCAGACATCTTTTGTTTTAGAAATATGTGCATGTTTTTGCTATATTAATGTCCCATCTTTTTTTGGATTTCAAGCTAATAGGAGAACTTTAACTTCTATTTCATAATTGAAGGAAAGCTGTTGGAGGAGTTTCACATCCTCATCTTGGCCTCCTTCATCTTCGAGTCCTTCATCTTCCTTAAATGAGAGACATGAGGCCGGGCGCGGTGGCTCACGCCTGTAATCCCAGCACTCTGGGAGGCCGAGGTGGGAGGATTGCTCGAGGTTAGGAGTTCGAGACCAGCCTGAGCAAGAGCGAGACCCCGTCTCAACTAAAAATAGAAAGAAATTATATGGACAACTAAATATAGATATAGAAAAAATTAGCCGGGCGTGGTGGCGCATGCCTGTAGTCCCAACTACTCGGGAGGCTGAGGCAGGAGGATCGCTTGAGCCCAGGAGGTTGAGGTTGCTGTGAGCGAGGCTGATGCCACAGCACTCTAGCCTGGGTGACAGAGCGAGACTTTGTCTCAAAAAAAAAAAAAAAGAGGGTAAATGAGAGACATGATTAATTTTTTGCTATCATACTCATTTTTAGAGAGTGTAGATAATAAGAATTTGTCTAGCACTGCTTGTAAGCCTTAGGCTATTGGGTATCAACATATAACCACAACTTCAATTACTCTGTCAGAAAATATTGCTCCATCCCAAGGAAAATACCATAATGGAGGTTTCAGAGGATACAATTTCCGAGGCTGAGAAAGCTACAGCATTTAAAGTATGGATAAATCTTCTCTTGGCAGAAACTAGAAGAACTATTTCAAGGTCAATGTTAAAGGTTCTACATAGCTAGAAGTTCTGATATGATGAGCTACAATGCTACAAAATCTGTATTTATTATATACAAAAATTATTTTTCAAGTCAGAAAATAGATCAAATTAAATTTTCCTCACAAGACTTTTGTATGCACACCAATTCCTTACCACTTATTTTTATCTATTTTTAGTGTTATTTTATTTAGTGTGTGACCTACACACACAAAAATATTTAAAAATAATTGAAGATACAATACTCCTTGAAGGGCAATATATTAAATTTTGAATTAGCATACAATTAAAATCTTCTAACAAATCATGATTTTACCATAGATTAAAAATAAACTACTAGACTTCTTTTAATTGTATGCTTACCTAAATGAACTATTTGATTCTTAGTGATTGTTTCTGATTTGTTACATGTATATAAATATTTTATGTATGTCCTCAGTTCATAGGGATACCTGAAAAATCTGAATTTTAACAATAGTAAAAAAAAATAATTCTATTATTAAATAAGATAATGCACAAGTAAAGAAATATGAAGGTAAAGATAGCAGTTACATGGTATTATATATATTACAGTAGAATTTTCAAATGCAAAATAATAATATGCCCTACTTGAAATGGTTTAAAGAGAAGAAAATTTTAGTTTTTATTAAAGTGAGAAGTTCAGTTATGACTGAACTGCTTTACTCTTTTTTTTTTTTTTCTTTCACCACAGGCCAGCACATCTCATGGAAAAAGATGTCTGCTTTATAGCTCTAGGCCTACATTCTATTTTGGTAGCAACCAAAGCAGAAAAAGAGAGACCCGATTTTCCCAAAAGATATTTATAAAATCAGCTTAGCAATACCAACCTTGACAACCCTTCGCAATCTTTTGTGTTATGCTTATAAACAAGGTCTAATTTTTTCCCAAGCATACCAGCAACTGCTTATTGTAGTGATAGAGACCAACTGTTATGGGAGAGAGAAAGGCAGAGAGAGAGAGAGAGAGACTTCCTTATGCCTACTTATCTCATGATTTTTTGGTTATGCATCATACGTGCTTATTTGGGGATTATAAGACAGAATGAAAGCATCATGTAACCCATAGAAGCTCTGTCATCATATTTTAAAAGTTGTTCTCAATACTCTCATAAATTATGATTTCTGAAAGCCCTTTACTCACTTGGGGGGCAGGGGCGGGGGGGGGGGAGTTAAGATTAATTTATTTTCAGTCACACAAAGCCACTAAAGAAAACCAATTTTTACATAAAGAAAAAGACTACAGTTGACACTTGAACAACATGGGTGGTTAGGGATACCAAGTCCCCCTATAGTTAAAATTCCATGCATAGCTTTCGACTACCCAAAAATTTATCTACTACAACCTACTGTTGGCCAGAAGCTTTACTGATAATGTAAATAGTAAATTAACACATTTTGTATGTCATATGTGTTATATACTCTATTCTTACAATAAAGTAAGATGCAGAAAAGAAAATGTTATTAAGAAAATCATAAGGGAAAATATATTTACTATTTATAAAGTGGAAATAGATCAGCCTAAAGATTTCATCCTCAATGTCTTTGTGTTGAGTGGGCTGAGGATGAAGAGAAGAGGAGAGGTTGGTCTTGTCTTAAGGGTGGCAGAGTCAGGAAAGTTGCAGGAGATGAAACGGCAGGCACATTCAGTGTGACTTTATGGAAATATATCGTACTTCCTGACTTTTTTTGCTCTTTTATTTCTCTAAAAACGTTCTAGATGGTACTAATCCGTCTTCTACCATTGGCTTTAGTTTCAGTGCCCATATCATAGGAGGGTTCATGTTGTAAAAGATGTCAAAAATAGTCTTAAATAATCAGAACCCTTCCGCCAAATTGCCTAATGTCAATTTGTTTTCTGGCACTGTTTTTTCTACATCTTCTTCCTCATAGTCTGGCACTAGTTTGGAAGCACCCCTCTCCTCAAGCAGTCTTTTGTTAATTCTTCTGTTGTGATATCTATTAGCTCTTGAATTTCTCCAAGATGCTCCTTTTTTCACCTCCACCTTTTTTGCCATATATACAACGTTTTCTGTGATTTCCTTGATTGACTCTTTCATAAATTCTGTGAAATTATGTAAAACATCTGCACACAGTTTTCTCAAGCAGAAATTTATTGTTTCAGGCTTGAGGGCTTTCGTGGCTTTTTCTATAACAAAGACAGCATTTTCACTGGTGGAATGCTTTCATACTTTCATGATGTTCTCTCTATCAGAGTTCTCTTCCATAGCATTGACAATATTTTTCATAGAGTAACTTGTCTAATGAGCCTTAAATGTCCTTATGACCTCCTGATCTAGAGACTGAATTAGAAACATAGTGTTTGGGGACAAATAGATCACTTTGTCATCTTTGATGCTGAATTCATAGGATTCTGGGTGGCCAGGGGCATTGTCCAATGTCAAAAGAACTTTAAAAGGCAGTTCTTTACTGGCTAGGTACTTCCTGACTTCAGGGACAAAGCATCAATGGAACCAATCCATAAAAGTGTTCTCTTGTCCAGGCCTTCGTGTTATACAACCAAAAGACCAGCCTTTATCTTTATCCTTCAAGGCTGTGGGGTTAGCAGCTTTATAGGTAAGGGCAACGCTGATCATAAACCCAACTGCATTTGCACGAAACAGTAGAGTTCGTCTATCTCCTCCTGCCTTAAATTGTTGTGCTTGTTTCTCTTCCTTATTAATAAATGTCCTTTGTAGCATTTCCTTTTTCTAAAATAGGGCACTTTCATCTGCACTAAAAACCTATTCAAGTAGCTATCCTTTGCCGCCAATGATTTTCTTAATGGCATCTGTGAACTTGTCTGCAGCCTTTTGGTCAGAAGATGCTGCTTCTCCTGTTGTTTTGGCATTTTGTTTTTGGTTTTTTTTGTTTTGTTTTGTTTTGTTTTTAGTAAAAGGCGAAAGATTTATTTGTTTTGAAGAGGAAACCAGAGTATATCTTGGCATTTTTAAAGCCAAACTTTTTTCTAAAATTATCAAATCATTGTTACCGGCACTAAATTCTCCAGCTTCAGATCTTTCACTTTCCTTTTTTTTTTAAGTTTCCATGTAATGAACTTGTTTTTTTCTCAGATCATATTAAAGTCTCCATGTATGTGAGATTACCCATCTATGCATGAGCAGTTCATCTCTTCAGTGTATGACAGTAAAAAGTGGTCTCTCGCCATTCTCACATATTTTTCGTTGTATTTAGTGCAATCCCATAAACCTTGAATAACACCATGGGACCCATATAAAGTGTCACTAGTGATGCTGAAAGTGCTCTCAAGAAGCAGAAAAAGTCATAGATTGAGGTCTGTAGCTGTGGTTGCCCACCATTTCAGACAGATGATTCATCTTGTACACAGATGGCATAAACCTATAGTACTGCTAGATACAGTATAGTACTGTAAATATATTTTCTCTTCCTAATGATTTTGTTAATAACATTTTTTCTTTAGCTTACAGTATATGTTAATAATATAGATAACATACAAAATATGTGTTATTGACTATTTATGTTACTGGTAAATTTTCTGGTCAACAATAGGTTTCTGGACAACAGTAGTCAAGTTTGGGGACAGACAAAAGTTACATGCAGATTTTTGACTATGTGAAGAGTTGGTGCCCCAAATCTCCATGTTGTTCAAGAGTCAATTGTAATTAAATGGAAAAGTAATTAATATGTCAATAGCTGTAATTGTAATATTTGAGGCTGAAGGTTCTTCTCAATTTCAGAGTAATTTAACAATAATATGTTATCCTTAATATAATCATACTCAATTACGTAATAGTGTCAATCTGTCCAAATCTTTCAGTCTGTTCCAAGAGCTAGAAATTAATCAAGAGTTATTAATTGTATACTTAATTATTACATGGTCCACATTTATGGAGGTTCTAAATGGGTATAGAAGAAGAAAGACTCTTCCCAAAGCTTTAACAGGTAGATCAGATAAACAAATTATATAGAGAAACCATTTGAAAAGAATACAATGCAGCATACGATAAAGGGCTACACTGTTATTCAACTACATAAACATAGGCATTTTGAAAAGAGTAAAGAATAAGACAATTCATATAAATGTTATTTATCTAAATTTCTTACATTCATTTTCTCTTGTTTCTCTTCTACTCTTCTCTAAGGCAGTGGTTCTCAAAGTGTGGTTTATGGACTTCTGGTAATCTTTGACATATATCCAGAGTCCAGAGGTCAAAATAATTTTCTTATTAATACAATGGTGTTATGTGCTTTTTCCACCATATTGGTATTTGTACTAACGGTGCAAAAGTAGTGGTAGGTAAAATTGATGGCTGCTTAGAAACAATCAAGTCATTGGCACAAATGTATACTGGTAGTCATTTTATTCTTTACTGCCATCCACTCTCAGAAAAAGAAAATAACAGTTTCACTTAAGAATGTCCTTGATGAAACAATAAAAATTAATTTAATTTCATAATCACATCTTTTTTTAATATTTTGTGTAAGAAAATTGGAAGTACACATCAAACATTTCTTTTGCATGTTAAAGTACAATGGTAATCTGGAAGAAAAACATTGTGTGACTGAGCTTTAAGTTGCTTTTTTTTCATAGAGCAAAATATTTACCTGACAAAAGGATAAACAAACTATAGTTATTCAAACTTGGGTATTTGTCAGACATTTTCTCGAAAATTAATGTTGTGAGGCTGTAAATTCAATTAAAATAACATAATATTTGTTGCTAATAATAATATTTGTGCTTTCAACCAAAATTAGGATTTTAGAAAATTAGTATTCCCCACGCTTAAGCTGACTGCTTCCAAATGTTTAAAGGTTATTCTCGTGAGATCATGGATAATAACAAATACGATTTTCTAAAATATTGCATAATTAAATTTGTCAATATTTGGAAGATGTGGATAATGCAGTGATTTAATATTTTCCAAATGACCAATTAATTATAAAATCATTCATGGGGAAATAATCCATTTGAAGTACAAGATGATCAAAGTAACAGCAAATGAAAAGTTAATTGCTGCAGTTTCAGATTCCACATTAAAACTAAAATTTAATGAACTATCACTTGTTAAGCTTTGGTGTAGTATTAAAGAGGAATATTCAAAGTTATCTGAAAAGATTATTAAAGCATTTCTTCCTTTTCCAGCTTTTGTCTGTGTGAGGCAAAAGTTTTTTTATATACATCAACCAAAACAAGATTGATTATACTGAATACAGAAGCAGACATGAGAGTCCAGGGAAACATTAAAAAGATTCACCAACTGTAAAATGATTCCACTTTTTCACTGACTTTTTTTCAATTTGGAAAATATAGTTATGTTTTCAGAAATACAAAACATTTCTGTAGTGGCTTTGCTAATGATATTTTAAATTAATTAATAATAGTAATTGCTAAAAATCTGTATTAATTTTTAATACAGCAAATATTTAAAAAAGCAAAATCTCTTTGCACCCTCAATAATATTAACAGTGTAAAGGTTTCGAAGACCAAATGGCTTGAGAATAGCAGCTCTAAGTCTATCGCTCATCAAAAACTAATTGGATGATTACAGCAATCTCCTCAAGTAGACCCCCTATCTCCATTCTCACTTCAATCTATCCACAATGTTATTAGACTAATATTTCTAATCCACACATCTGATACAATAATTACCAGTAAGCAACCTTCTAATAATGGTTCTCCATCCATGTACGCAAAAGGTCATCTGGATCTGGTGCCCAACTACCTGTAATATTCTCTACAATTCTCTTTAAACTATCAGTAGACATCAGTAGACAGAATAGCCCACCAAATACTTCTATATCTTTGTCTTGCCCTTGGGCCTATTTATCCGAAATGTTCTTTATTTTTTCATTCCCCATTTCACACATCGCACCACAGTCATTCATCTTCTTTACTTCAGGACTTTTGCAAGCATCTTCTTTAGAAAGGCTTTTTTGCTGTTTTTGCTGCCCACAGAGAAAACAAAACTACTACTCTGTCTTTGGGGCCATTTTTCTTTACTACATTTTTTTCTATTATGGTGTTTCTAACCTTGTACCTACTACATTTAAATACACAGATAATTGGGTTCCTCATAGTTCTATGGAAACAGAATTTTGACATCAACATTGTCATGAGCATATTGTAGTTTTCAGTTGCTATAATTCTTGTATGGCTGGATGTATATAGTTATTTAGATGTGTTCTTTAAGCTGCAAACCCACCTTTTTTTGTTCCACTGTATAAACCACAGTTCTGCCTTGCCATCTGCCTCCTTATTAGACTCTGTGTGATAGTCAGTATATTTTTAAATTTAAACACTTCTCAGATTTCTATATGCCTTTGGTTAAATTCCCATGTGCTGAAATATGTTTCTGTCTATTTGGTACAACATTATGCTTGCTTTTGGGGAAATTATTTCCCAATTATAAATCATTTGTCATAGCCTAAACTCCTACCCTCTGATACTTGTTTTTAATTGATTTATTACTGAGTTGTCACCTTTTTAACATAGAAGACATCCTCAAGTGTTTTTAAGTCATTGCGATATTCATTGTATCACTATGTAAATCATGGAATGGTAATTTTATGCATTTAGGGAAGATCCTGATAAGATATATTTCAGAGTGCACTCTGAGAGTTTTGCATTGTGAAGAAGGCAGCTGTCATATTTTCTCTATGTAGCATTATAAAGGGTGTCCCATCCTTCTGAGTACAATTACAGTGTTTTGTGTTATTATTTGAATGTGTCAGTACATTAGGTCAGAGACAAACTGAAAGGAGTTCAGAATAACAATAAAACTAATCAGGGAACTGAAGAGGGAATTTTGAAAGGAAATGTGGCTGAGTCATACTAATTAAGAAAAGAATGGATTTTTGTTTAAAGAGTAGAGTAGAAGTTTTAGAAATTAGAATGCCCTTTCTTCCTGTGCTGTCATGTCAAAAATACAATTTGAATGGCCAATAATATATTGTTGGTGTATCTGCTGTCACTCCACTGTTGGAATACTAAAATCTATATTCTTTACCTGCAGATAAAGGTAAAGAACATTAGGATACGATGCTTTAAAGACAATAAAAATCACAGTACTGTTAGAAAGTCTAATTGAAAGTTAGGGAGGATTTTAGATTCAGATTTCCCGGAAGGATGACAAATAGCTGCCCAGGCAAATATTGTGTAGGATCATGATAGGACCTGAAAATTTGATTTAGGGAAAGAGATGTTCTTATAAATCTTTCTAAATCAAAGTGAAAATAATCCACATCTTCTATCTCACATAGAGCAGACCTCTCTAAGGAGTTTATTGGGTATTCTCCTGAACCCATTAATTGAGTCGTTACTATACCTTAATCTTATTTTCCATGTTTCTTATAAGCCATAATGATTTATAGAGATGATATTAGGAACTCTCCTTATTACTGTCTTCTAAACCAAGTGAGACTAGGTGAAGGTTCAATGACTATTTCCACTACAGAAACAATAGTCAATTGGAGGCTTAGGTTTGGAACTGATCCTTAAATGTTTATTTTTCTTCTTTTCTCTCTGAATTCAACTAATGGAGCCACCCTGTAAGGAATGGAACAGTTGGAGAACAGACCCCACTTACCCACAAATGTGAAAGAAGTTTTGCCCCAGTGTCTACAGAAGGGAGAGGGTCATCAGAAGAAGATACATGAGTTAATTATAGGTAACATGAGTGAGAAAGAGAAAGAGAAAGAAAGAGGGGAGAAAAGTAGAAGAGAAGAGATAGGGATATGTAGGAACTATGAGAGTAAACATATTATAGCAGCAGAAATGTAGTAATAGTAGATATAAGTCAGTTCCTCAACAAATTCTTCAATATATTTAATATATTTACTTTCTTTTTTTCTTTTTTTGAGGGGAAAAGTCAGTGAATGCAGTGGAGTGAGAAAACAAATGTATTCTCTTCAATACTATTCCCTCTTGAGGATGGAGATTTAGAACAAAAATCATGTCATGGAAATACAGGAAATACAAGGATGAAGAAACAAGGTATCCTCCTGTCAAAGATAAATTATTCTGACACTTGTTAAAAACAATGAGGAAGACTTTCTTCAAGAGGATTGCAATAGAGGGAGGGAATAAGCTCAACTCTGAGCAGAAGAACAAGTGGGGATTTATAGCCGGGGAGTGGAGTGAGGAGGTCAGTAAATTACTAAGAGGAAGCATTAAGGATAGGGGGATGCCTGCTAAGCTGGCCTAACAGGATTCTTGCTAAAAGCTGGCCAAGAATTTGTATACCAAGGATATGGGATGGTGGACTTGATCCGATATTAAGGGTGGGGGATTCTCGCTAAACTGACATTAAAATTCTTGCTAAAATTTTCCTTGACAAAGGTGAAGACAAAACGCTGGAGTTGAGGTTGAGTCAACAAAGAGGATCAGAAAAGCCTAACTAAAGTTTGGTCAAGAATACAGTCCTTGTCACTGTATGAGGACGTTCTTTATGAGAAACATTTATTTTTGTCTGCCCAGCATGCAGACATGCTACAGCCTGAAAGGTTTCATGAAATTATCAAAGATATGAGAAAATATATTAAGAAAATTGACCATGACTCAAATAAGATTTATATTAATTTGGGTTAGAATGTAGTTAATATCAAATTAAAAGTTTCATATGATTTACACATAAAAATAGTAATCTTATTTGAAATGTACTGTTTAAAACTTAGAATTTGCTCTCTGCCACCAATACAACCTGCTGATAAGTCCCTATCTTTACCTGTTTTTTTTTTTTTTTTTGAGACAGAGTCTCGCTTTGTTGTCTGGGCTAGAGTGCCATGGCATTAGCCTAGCTCACGGCAACCTCAAACTCCTGGTCTCAAGCAATCCTCCTGCCTCAGCCTCCTGAGTAGATGGGACTACAGGCATGTGCCAGGACGCCTGGCCATACCTCTTAAAAGTTACTTTTTTTAAAGTTAGTTATTATATGGTAACTAGAATCTCAAAACATGTAAAATTGACTCTTGTCAATGTCGCAATTGGAAATAAATATGTTAAGATACATCATAAAGCATTAAGCCCTTTCTGGTGACAATGAAATTTCAAAGTTAAGAAATGATCTGTCAAAGATGCCTGCAGTGACACTGTGGCTATAGGAAATAGGACTTAGGGTGGGTCAGAAGCTACTGGCTTTACTACTCAGATCATCCACCTAAATCATCCAGGTCGTATCAATAGGAATATTAACAGTCTCCTTGTATTTCTTGCAAGTCAATCATTGTTTTTATTCAAAGCTGAAAAATGGTTTGTTTCTGAAATCCTTTGATGCTAGTTTCCATAACAGGGCCTCAGGCAAGGTCAAGGTTTTTTGAGTGGTTTCCTTTGGTTTACTGGGTCTTTCTGTGTTGTGAGATATATGTGTGCTTTTATTGTTATCAAGGCAGAGAAAGGAACTACTGGAGCTGATAACATCACAGTCTGCCCAAAAGTCCCATTGAATATTCTGCACAGTACCTTCTTCCCCAGATTTTATCAGCTATGATAGAATGAATCCAAATATCTATTTAAATTAAAAGTTGAAGAGTGGTAGATTATTACAGTATGTTTTACATTCTTCAAAGAGGAGAAATGTTTTGTGAGCCATTTGTTTAATAGAAGTTATAAGTTGCTAGCATTTAAAAATTTAAAAAGCTTTGCATATAACAGGGAAATGACTTTTCACATAATTTTGAGATTAACCCAAAGTTCCAGACATAAATAAGACACTTAAAAAGGGAAGGGGGAAGAGAGAAAGGGAAGAAAGAGAAGGAGGAGGAGGAGGAAGAAGAGGAGGAAGAGAAGAGAAAAAGGAGGAGGAAGGAGGAGGAGAAGAACAAGGGGAGAGAAAGGAGAAGGAGGAGAAATGAAGACAAGAAAAAGAGGGGAGAGGAGCAGAATCTAGGTTTCCTTAAGACAGAATCCTCACATTTGTACTACCTAGATATGTATGTTACTGGATCCTGTGCCAGAATTAATTCATTTATTAATGATTATCCTTGGCTGTATACATTTGGAAAAAATGAATTCATCAG
Source organism: Lemur catta (assembly GCF_020740605.2). Classification (NCBI taxonomy): domain Eukaryota; kingdom Metazoa; phylum Chordata; class Mammalia; order Primates; family Lemuridae; genus Lemur; species Lemur catta. The sequence continues at coordinate 68,939,743 of NC_059139.1, forward strand.
TGTTGTTAATCTTACCTCTTTCTCATCCTCTTTAGTGTTCTCTCCTTTGAAACTTCTCCTTCCTTCCCTCCCATCTCCCACACTTATTACTAATTTCATCCAGTACTCTGGCATATAAAAAGAGTTGTCAATGAGTATTCATATATCCATGAGTGTTTTCTTTCACAATGGCGATCATCATATTAAAAAGAAGAGCAGAAAGTCCATTGGTGTTCATAGCATAGCCTATAATTTCCTAGTAAATTTGTGCGTAGTAACTATTTTTGGTATTTCTGTTATCAATCTATTCATTACAGAAATCATAAATGAACACATTTGATACATACAATGAAAGTGGTTAATACCGCTTCTGGTTTAAAAATTTTTTGAAGAAATATGAGGTTTTATTTTTTAATTTTTTCATGGCAAGAGGAAGCTAAAATGAGAGAACTGGTCAAGGGAAGGGGAAAAATGTATACATATAGGTCCAAATGATCGTTTCGGATAACTAACCTGGAAATGTTAAAATCCAACTTGTTTATTCATATTATGTCTTTGAGTACTTTGGAGTACTTTCTATCTTTCTGATAACATCTAACAAATATTACCTAGAAATATTTTAACTGGCTCCTGGCATTGACATTTCACCCTGTGTGTTCTAGCAATATCAAATGATACTCTTAATGAAAATTGCTGTCAGGTCGCTATTTTATTCTATGATCCATGGTAGAAGTGACCTGAAAAAATGTAATTCACTGTTTTATAAAACAAACTCTTTCCAGAGAATGTTAGACATTAAAGATAGTTCATGTTAAATGAAGAACATGCACTAAAAGGTTCACTTTACATATTAGAGGGAAGCTAAATGTAAAATTGTTTTGTTTTTACCTTGGTAGATATAGTTGCTAGAGAATTTGTCTTTTAAAAATTTCAAGCATTCTGCAGTCTTTGAAAGATGTAGTGGAGACTGTAGTATGTTATCCATAACACTTCCCCCATCAAGACTGATGCCATCCTTGAGCTGTTAAAAGATTGGCAGATGATAATGGCCCTAAGATTTGATGACTAGAATTTGTGACACAGAGTAAATTCAATGGATGTTAAGCCTTCTTTCTGTGTTCTTTATTTCATTTGGCTCTTCAACTAACAAGGATTTTAAACAAAATTTTGATATTGATACATTTCTTTTATTTCTCCTCTCAATAATTCAATCCAACAAACATTTCATGATAGCCAACTCAGTTGGCTAGAGAAATACAAGGACGATAGAGTTTAATTTTCTTTGCTGGATGATGACATTTTGTAGGAAATGGAAATTGAGTTAAGACTGTCTTAAAGGATAGGTTCTGTCAACACTTGCAAGTATTTTGGCATGAGAGAGGATATTCCAGAAAAAAAGAAAAATAAACAAAAACAAAACAGATGCAATACACTGAAAAACACCTGAACATTTTCCATTATCCTAAATTAAAATGATCACAGACTTCTGTAGCTGGGAAGTATCTTGGAGTTCACCAATTTCATTGCTATACCAAACATGTGTCTTATATCCCAAGAGTTGGCAGAAGTGACTCTGGATCATGGAAACAAAAGAGAAGCAGATTGTGTTTCATAAAAATGTATTGTGATAAAGTCAAAAAGTTAAAAACTGTAGCTTCATTCAATTTATTTTACATATGAGAAAGCAGCACAATAGTTAACTTCATATACACACAGATCCTAAGCAGAACAGAATACCTGTATGCTATAAATTTCACTGTTAAGCCACATTTATTGATGCAATAGAGTCTTGGGGAAAAAGATCCATTTTCCAACAATTTTCAAGAAATGGAAAATAAAAGTCTTTTTATAGTCAAGTGCCACTGTGAAGACAAGGAAAAACTAATTTCCCAAAGTCATTTCATATAAAGCATAAATATATCAGCTCAAAACAGTACAAGTCTATCAATATCAAGACAAGAAATAAAAACCTACTGACCAAATTAAAAATATTCATTATACTGAGAAATATATTTCTGAATGTTGTTATACAAATAGATTTATTATCCATATTTAGAAATATATTAATTATTCATCTTTTGAAAGACAGTAAAAGCAGGAATACTTTCTAATGTGGGTTAACAATGGAAGAAAACCTCAAGACTAAAAATTGGTAACTGAAAGAATTCTCATAAGTTCTACAAATAATTCAGTTTATCCAAATATATTAATATGATTGAGGGAAATTTATTATGGAAACATACTGAGTTTCTTTTCCTTTTTTTACTTGTGGTGGCTGTAGATTAAGGATTTCAACAGACTCCAATGGTGAAGTCAATCAAATAAAATATCTAATTTTATTTCCTTACAGATTTGGCTAGTAATTTGACTAAACCTTCATCAGACCAAAACACAATCTTTCCTTTTTGTAGTTATGAAAATGTTAGTCAGAAGCAAATAAAAGGTTAATTCATGCTTTCTTTCAAGTTTTGCAGAAAATATAAAATACTGGATTTTGAAAAGTGAATGGCCTATAATATAGCCAGCTTTGTAAAAAGAAACATTCAGATTTAACAAGTATTTGATTAATCAAGAAAACAATCAATGGTAAATATATGTTGAAATTTTGAAAAATATTTAAAGATCTCTCTTTAAAAAAAATGTATTGTGGTAAGGACACTTAAAATGAGGTCTAACTCATTTTACTTAATAAAGTTTTAAGCGTACCACACAGTGTTTTTCACTATAGGTAACAATGTTGTGAAGCACATCACTAGAATTTATTCATCTTGTTTAACTGAAACTTTATGCCCACTGATTAGTAACTCTACACTTTTCCCACCCACAGCTACTGGCAACCATCTCATTCTTTGATTCTATAAATTTGACTGTTTTAGATACCTGATACAAATGGAATCATGTAGTATTTGTCTTTCTGTGACTGGTTTATTTCACTTATCATACTGTCCTCAAGGTTCATCCATGTTGTAGATTGCAGGCTTTCCTTCTTTTTTCAAGGCTGAATAATATTCTCCTTTAGGTATATACATTTTCTTTATCCATTGATCTGTTGATGGAGATTTAGGTTTTTTCCACATCTTAGCTATTGTGACTAGTGCTTCAGCGAACTTGAGAGTGCTAATATCTGTTTGAGAATCTAATTTAAATTCCCTTGGATAAATATCCAGAAGTGGGATTGCTAGATCATGTACTCATTCTATTTTTAATTTCTTGAGGAACCACCATACTGTTTTTCATAGTTGCTGCACCACTTTGCATTCCCACCAACAGTGTGCAAGATTAATATTTTCTCCATATTTTTGCAAACATTTGTCACTTTATTCTTTTTAAAATGATATCCATTCTAATATGTGTGAGATAATATCTCACTGTGGTTTTGATTTACATTTCTGTGATGATTGGTGACATTGACCATTTTTTAAATATATCTGTTGTCAATTTGTATGTCTTATTTGGAGAACTATCTATTCAAGCACTTAGCCTATTTTTAATTGGTTTATTAGGCTGTGATTTTTTTTATTTTTTGCTTTAGTTGTAGGATTTTTTTATATATATTTTGGATATTAACCCTTTATCAGATATATGGTTTGCAATTTTTTTTTTTACCATTCCATAGAATGCCTTTCATTCTGTTAATTGTTTCCTTTGCTGTGTAGAAGATTTTGTGTTTGACATAGTCCCACTTAGTTATTTTTATTTTTGTTACCCATGCTTTTGATGACATATTCACAAAAACACTGCCAAAACCAATGTTATGAAGCTTTTAGACTATGTGTTCTTCTAGGAGTTTTACAGTTTCTGGTCTTATGTTTAACTTTTTAATCCATTTTGAGTTGATTTTTATGTAAGGTATAAGAAAAAGTTCCAATTTCATTAGTTTACATATGGATATTTAGTTTCCCAACACCATTTGTTACAGAAACTATCCATTCCCCATTGCATATTGTTGACACCATTGTTAACAATCAGTTGACTGTATATGCATGGATTTACTTTTGAGCTCTCTATTCAACATAGTACTGGAAGTCCTAGTCAGAGCAATTAGACAAGAAAAATAAGTTTAAAGGCATCCAAATCTGAAAGGAAGAAATAAAATTACCTTTGTTTACAGACAACATGACCTTATATATAGAAAATTTTAAAGATTCCATTTAAAAAAAAAACTGCTAGAACTAAGAAACAAATTCAGTAACTTTGCAGTATACAAAATTAACACACAAAAATCACTTGCATTTCTATATACATGAACTATCTGAAAAAGAAATTATAATAACACTAAAAAAAATTAAAAAATTAGGAATAAAATTAACTGAAGAGGTAAAAGACTAGTATACTATAATAAAAATTTTAAAATATTGATGAAGGAAATTAAAGACACAAACAAATGGAAAGACATCATGTGTTTATGATTGGAAAAATTAATATTGTTAACATGTCCATACTACCCAAAACAATCTACAGATTCAATGTAATCCATATCAAAATACCAATGGCATTTTTTATAGAAACAGAAAAAAAAGTTCTAATTCTGCACATGAAACCACAGAAGACCACAAATGGCAAATGAATCTTGATAAAGACAACAAAGCTGTAGACATCACACTTCCTGATTTTAAACTAGATTACAAAATCCCAGGGGAAAAAAAAAACAATATGGTATGGGCATAATGTCAGGGATTTCTTTTGTTACTATGTGCCTAAAAATCAGAAAATTTAGGAAACTATTTTTATATATGTTAATCTTATTTAATTTTCTTAAAACTCTGCATTGAGGCCGGGCGCGGTAGCTCACGCCTGTAATCCTAGCACTCTGGGAGGCCGAGGTGGGCAGATTGCTCAAGGTTAGGAGTTTGAGACCAGCCTCAGCAAGAGCAAGACCCTGTCTCTACTAAAAGTAGAAAGAAATTATCTGGCCAACTAAAAATATATATATAGAAAAAATTAGCTGGGCATGGTGGCACATGCCTGTAGTCCCAGCTACTGGGGAGGCTGAGGCAGTAGGATCGCTTAAGTCCAGGAGTTTGAGGTTGCTGTGAGCTAGGCTGACGCCACGGCACTCACTCTAGCTGGGGCAACACAATGAGACTCTGTCTCAAAAAAAAAAAAAAACAAAAAAAACTATGCATTGAAAGATCTTCTCAACAATGGTTTCTTTTTTTACCATTTTTAGTTTTAAATTTAAAAGTTTAAAAATAAAATAAATCACTGTTGTAGTGTGATTAATTAACATGTACTTCAATAGTTTTGAAATCAAAGATACATTCTTTTTCAGTGCATTAGAAACCACAAATGTCCAAGGATTCACTATATTTCTCTTTTTATTCTGGTAATTTTTCTTCCATACCCTTTACATTTACTGATTTTGGTGTTTAATTTTCATTCTAGAAGATTTTGATACTTGCACATGAACTTGCTTTTCTAAATCAGTTAGGTTGAAATTATATGAAAAATATAACGTAAGTTTAGTTTAATTAGTAAAAAGTTAAGCAAGTTCAGGTGACATTTATTATACCAAGTCGTACATATAAGTGCTCTAATTAGTTAAATTGATTACTTTATTCAGAAAGGAATACTCCCAGAAATTTAATTATAGGGTAAGTTTGAGTATTTTCAGATTTATACTATGTCAGAAAAGGTGAACCTATCTTAATTCAAATATCATCCATTTATCATGTGCATATATTGACTCTTACATAGAAGCTTCTATGCATATATGAGCTTCAAATATTTTGGTTCAGAAAAGAGTCTATTTATAGCTGACACCTAAATTCATGATTAAAATTATGTATAAAAGTGTTGACTTTATTATCAGCTGTAGGAAAAAGGCATAAATGAAAAAAACCCAATTTGTACTACAATTATTTCTTCCTCTACTGACAACTTGTTTCTTATAGTTTTCTTGGGGCCTTATCAATTATTGCTTATATTTATTAGCTGTTTTCTTTTCTCTTTGTCCTCTACTTAACTTGATTTAAACCTGTGTGAATTCAAGGAAGTGTCTATTCTTTAATATCCCATTAGACATGCTTTACTTATATTAATAATATCCAATTTAGCAGTGCAGCAGTTGTGGAGGTGAGATATTGCCTAATGAAACATTCACCAACTTATTACTTTTTCTTTCACTCATTTCTGTTCCACCAGGGGTATTTTATTTCATTTATTTGTCCTTTTTATGTATTTTGTTACCTAATCATCTTTATTCAAAACTTAGATAAAATTGTAATTTATTAGGAGTTTCCTAGGACAAAAATCACCACAGATTGTAGGGGCTGGGCTTAGAAGAAAGGATGGATGGATGGATGGATGGATGGAAAGAACGTGAGCAGGGTGAATGAAGAGTCAGGTGAAAACACCTGCCCAAAGCTGCTTGTTTGCTCTGTAAAGGTTAACTGTTTTAAACAGCTGACCCTATAGAAGTTGTTAAAGGAATTAACAAACAGCCCTGACCCTTTGCACATGTCCTTGGAAATAAATATGGGGAGGAACTTAACTGAGGAGGCCATTTTCTCCTTTAGATTTGGCCTCTTCCCTTCTCTTGAAACACTATGTGTTTCGAATAATTATTCATTCCTTCTCTACGGAGCTCAGGAGTGAAAAAGCAGCCACAACAAGAGATGACTGAAAATGTCGAATGGCAAAGATTTAAAAAGTTGTTCTAGATCTTAGAAGATACATTTTTCTTCTTTTTTTTTTTTAAGTTTTTTAATATTCTGTGAAACTCTTTGTTTTCCCTCTGACTAAACACAAGTTCAAACAAAAGATTGAAATCATTAAGAAATAGTTTTTCAAAAGGTGTATGTGAAATAATCCAACATAAGGCAGTAAATCAAAGGCTAGACATTTAGAAATCAAAAGTTGAAATCCTAATTAATCCTTGCACTGCAAACATGCCAGTTTGGGGGAAGCTAATTAGCCTTCTATAATGGAAAACAGTATAATTGAGCCTATATGGTTATGAGATGAAATTGAAAACAATTGCATATTTTCTGAAATTCATATTCCTAAATTATCAAACATAATTGTTTTTAGTTTTACAGGTAATTGACTTGCAGTTTTATAAAGTTATTGGAATGTATTCCTGCTTTGAAATATTTTCATAATCCTTATTCCAACAACTTCCTCATTTCAGAGACTTCAGAATATGTTACAGTTTTAACCCATAAGTTGTTTGCAAGGAAATTTTTTTTATAAAAGGGAGTCACTTTATGGATAAACTAATATTTTCTTATAGATGGCAACAATCTATTTTTTTATTGTAAAGTCAATACAAATATTATAGGAATATCTAAATTAGAGGAGAAAAATCCTCAATTCCGACAACCTGAAATAATAGCCCTGCAATGTTATTATATTATTGAAACTGTTGTATTAATTTTTCTATAGCTATGTGTGTAATTTTGTATTATGTTTGACATTTTCAAGGATGAAAATGTCAAGAAGCGAAAAGACCTATGAGAAAGTCATTTATTCAAAGAAAATAAAAAAGGAAGAAAATATTATTGTATGTTATGAGTTCACAAAGGATTAAATTAAGTAGTATGTATGGGAAAACAGGTCAAAATTTGGAAGAGGAAGAAGAATTGTTTGGTTAAATTGACAAGTAAGTGAAATATTATCAAGTACTGTAGTGTTCAACTAATGTGTGAATACAACCAGTAAAATATTAGGTTATCAAAAAAACTCCAAATCACAGAAGGACACTTGAATAAACTTTTATTTTACATTTACCCCATCACTCAGTGTATGTCCCGGGTGGCTCTGCCCCACACAATTCCAGAGACACAGGCCCATAGAGGCTATGTTGCCTGATATGAAGCCACCTTGTTCATTGCGCCAGGGGAAGAGAAGAGAGAATCCCATAATTAAGAGCTTTATCCAAGAAGGAAGATACATCACTTCTTCTCACAGCCCATTGGACAGAATTAATTATCTATCTCTGGCTTACCATCAAAAAACTAAAAGATATATTCTCTATTAGATCTAGAGAGAGAGGAAAATCAGATACTACTGATCTCTAGTTTTTCATTGCATAAAAATAGAAGCATTTCTGCAATATTTTATGTGATTCATTAACATTTTCTGTCTTAAAAATATTTAACCAGGTTCAAGTATTCAAATTTTAATTAATATTACTTCATTTTAATGACACACTCATATTTCAGCATTCTAAGTAATATTTCTTCTTTTATAAAACAAATTATGTTAAAATGACACTATTGTAATGTATTTCTATTTCAGTCTGCTATCTCAAATACAGATTGTTCATCTGAAGTTGTTGCTGTTCATTTTTTAATTACTTTAGAAGTGACAGTTCTTATTCTAAGACTAAATAAGTAAAAAAGAAAGATGGTTTAGAAACCCAACTTCAAATTGACATTCCACAATTAGTAAGAATCTGTTAAAATTATAATGGAATTGATAAATCATATATTTTGCTAATTGTCATGTAAGTTAGTATTACTTTTCACAAAAAGCAGATTTCTTAGTATTTATCAAAAGCCATTTATGAGCTGATTGTACTGTTGTATCCTAACAAAATAATTTAATAGAAGGAAAAAACTCAAGCATGAATACCTTAATTTGCATACAATTAAAAATGATGAAAAATACTACAAAAATTAATAAAAAGTTAAGTAAATGATGACTGTATGGTAAAAACTTTATTCTACTATTAAAATTATAATTATGAAAATACAGAATTTGTTTAGAGTGACAAGTTAGAATTAGCAAAATAGATAATCACATGGATATGGAAAATATTTAAAAAGATTCAGAAAAAAAATGTAGGTATATGAGGAGCTAGAATTGTAAAATTATAAATGAATTTTAGTTTTTAAAGTTTTTTTCTGTGATGCTTGTAAGATAAAAGAATACAAAATATTTAATAATATTTTAATGGTTCTTGGTGTGTGTGTTAGACATTTATGAAAGTTCTATCAACTCCACTGGCCCTTTCTATAAAGTATAGTGAGGAAGCCAATTAGCTGATAACATTCATTGACCAATTACTGTCTTAAGCACATTAAATGTCCCACCTTAATGCCTTGACTTATTCTATTACCACTCTCTTTTTACAGATGAGAAAACCAAGCTGCAGAGTTTCACTAACATGTTCAAGGTTATCAAACTAGCAGGTGCTGGATCTGGTGCAAAAACATTGAGTTCGCCACTCACCACTGTAATATACTGTTTCCTAAAGCTTACTGAAAACAGGGTGATAGAAGTTCATATTAGAACCAAAAAGAATCAAAAAGGAAAAGAAGGAGGACAAAAAGGGGGAAGCAGAGGGAGAGAAAAAAGAGGAAAAACATGAGATTGAAGAAGTAAAGAAAACTGAAAGATAAAAATGATATAAAAAGTATGACAGGCCAGGGGCAGTGGCTCACACCTGTAATCCTAGCAGTCTGGGAGGCCGAGGTAGGAGGATAGCTTGAAGTCAGGAGTTTGGGACCAGCCTGAGCCAAGAGTGAGACCCCATCTCCACTAAAAATAGAAAAAAATTAGCCAGGCATAATGGCTTGCTACTGTAGTCCCAGCTACTTGGGAGGCTGAGGAAGGAGGCTCGCTTGAGCCCGGGAGTTTGAGGTTGCAGTGAGCTATGATGATGCCACTGCACTGTAGCCCAGACTCTGTCTAAAAAAAAAAAGAAAGAAAAAAAGTGTGACATTGTATGACTTTAATGAAGTTTTAATGCTAATATAAAATGGAAAGTTATTTAATGTGTACAAATATTTTTCTTTTTCTGCAAGCTTTGATTTATTTAAGCCTTGATATTATTTCTTTAAGTGAAAAAAAGTTTACCTCCTTTAGCTTAGCCCTAGTAACACCAGATTTTGTGTCAAAGCAATTTTTTCATGGATGAATGGTCCATACCTCATCTTTTTGGATCAATCTTAGACTTAAAATTCTCACTGCCACTCCATAATTCAGATTCAAGGCTGGTAAAGTAGGAGCTACCTCTTGATGGATGATTGAGACAGTTTTTACAATTTATATCTGTCTAGGAATTTGCCCGTTTCATCTAAATTGTTAATTTTTTTTTGCATAGAGATTTTCATAATATTCCTTTATAATACTGGTGATATTGCTATAGTGACTAATTCTGCTTCTCTGTTTTTGAAGACTGGTATTATTTTAACTTTATGGAAACAAAACAATTATAATTAGTGTAATTTATATTAACTGAAATAACATTTTGGGGTGGATATATAGCAAAAAAATACTGCAGCAGTTTTATAGTAGTTTAGTAATAGAAAATAATGCACATTTAATAAACACAAATAAGTTTATGTACACTTTATTCACAGATGTAGCCATAAACTACTTTTCTAGAGATACTATGGAGTTAAAGTTAATAATATCAGGACACATTCCTTAGGAAGAAGCAGATAAAAATTAAATTAATTCTGCTCCCTGTACTGTGACTACATGCTATGCTGAAGATACACATGGACAATTATGCCTGTTTTAGTGAAGCAGATCTGTCTACCTATGGCCACATCCAAGAAATGTTTTATTAATAAATCCCTGTACTTATTATTAATCATTATTCATGCCTGTGCAATGTTAGGAAGGAAGAATGACAGTCTTTTCAGATTGATATCAAGCTTAATGATTTTTTAACCAGGATGAGAAAACACTGGATTCTGCCAGTAAAGTCCAGCCAATTTTCTCACATTCATCTCTCTTTTATAACAAAATGGGCCATTCGTTACAGAAACACTTTTACGTTGCAATTAAAGTGCATAATTTAAAGTATCATATCTTTTCCAAATTCTTATGAAGTGCCTCACTTAACGCACACATAAGTACAAATTCTTCCATCCCAATATTTTTTAAATTTTCACGATAATCAAAAGATGATATTCTCTGTGTATGTATTTGTCCATAAACATTTAATGTATCCTTTTCATATGTTTGTTGTCTATTATACTTTTTACATTATACTTTGTGCGGTTATTTGTTTACTAAATTCATAGAAATAGACATGTCATACTAGATAACTGAGATCATGCTATGTAAGTTCAGGCTATGAATTTTCTTTGGAGGATGATTTATGATTCCATAATTCTATAAAATACCAAGATACTATGATAACAAAGTATATTTTATTAAAGACTTAAGCCTTTGATTTATTGAACACATAAATCTAAAAATTATAGATGTGGTCAGAATGTGTATGTATGTGTACACATATATATACATATACATAAATGTATGTACACATATTTGTGTTTGTGTGTACATGATTGTATACATGAATGTATAAAACTTTGTATATCCATTAAATGCAATAAAATAATTTGGTTTAATGAACTCAGACCAGCTGGTAACAAAAGATTTTATTCTTATATTCATGTTTATTTTAATAAGTATATTAAAATCATAGGAAATAAAGTAAATTATTCTTGAATACTTTTAAAGATATATGCTACATTTGTTCTAAAAAACCTGGGCTTTTGTATGGCTTCCACTGGGAAAAAAGTGCTGAATCACATCAGTACAATGATCTAAAGATATACCTTACTGGAAGAAATCAATAGTCTACTTAAAATCATTCACAAAAGATAAGTCTTAGGAATATAATCTTCCCTCCCCATATTTATCTATAGCTGACACTGCCCTCCCCCTGAGATTAATTCTCATGTTGTTTAAATACTAACCTTTTGATTATCTCATAGGAATGTCAAAGTCAAACTATAAAAAGTAAATTCTTTTGACCTAGCACTAGCTCATAAACTCTGTTCCATTCTATGTTGATAGTTTCACCATCTACCTGCTCACTGAAGGTAGAAGCTTCAGATGCTTAAAATCATGTGAGATTCTTTTCTGTCTGAAAAACATAGTAAAACCTCCTTAAAATCAACTAACTCCAACCAATAGTGCCATCCCCACACACAAATATGCACAGTTTTAATTTCTACCCTATGCTACTACTCAAAATTATTTCAGTAAAGCATACGCTGTCTTATTCCTTTACTTTGGTGGGCAAAGAATATGTTTATTAATTTAAGGCCTACTATGTTCAGACATTGTTCAAGCAATTGAGACATACAAATGAACAAAAGAAAAGAAAAATAATTGCCTGAATAAAGTATATTAAGTTTAGCCTAGAGTTCAAAAAAAAGGTATAAGCTAGAGACATGAATTTGGTGTATACATGCTATGTAAATACAGGAGATGAAATTAGATCACCAAAGGAATGAATGTAGATACAGAAAAAAATGTGCAAAGGTTAAGGAAGAGTGACCAGCAAGAAACTGGTAGGCTCGATGGACGGGGAGGTCACAGCAAGGTCAATAGATTTTGGATTTGGAATTCTAAAGGAAGTAAGCTAGAAAGAAGGGGGAGCAATCAAGGAATGAGATGCATAAAATCTAGATGATGGAAATTGACATAGTCTAGGCTATGACCTTACAAGTGAGTGGCTGAGGTAAGTAGTAGCCAAGCTCCTTGTAGGGGAGTATTAAGAGGAACAGAGAAGACAAAAAGTTGGAAAGATCACCTTTGCATTTATTCAGATCACCAAGAAATAAGATGTAAGTCAATTTGGTGAGAATGACAATGAGAGAGTAGCTAAAAATTATTGAGAGATGAAGGCAGTGTCCAGATATTTGTAAATGACAGCACAAGGAGGAATAGTAGTCATGTACTGTAAGACAGGAGATTCACAAGTCTTAGTTTTATAGAAACTGGAGGGAGAAATGTCTTGAACTATCTATGAGGGACCTGAAGAAAACATACTTAACCTTTAATCCCAGTGGACTTAGAGGTGTGAGAAAAAAATAAATACCACTTGGGAGAACTTTAGGGAAAAAATTGTCATCAGGAGAGATTGAGGTTTCTGTTAGAGTAAAACGTGGAAGGAAAGCTCAAAAAGACTTTGAACATAGACAATATAGAACATTTTGTTATAGACAGATGGACCATGAATTGTAGAGAGTTTGAGAGGGGTCAGAGATGGGGACCAAAAAGGTCATCTGGGGGGCAAGACATTATTCAGGAGATACGCCAGGAGGTATAAGGAAGTTTGAGGCTTCCTGTAGTAACTGCAACAACTTCATGAGTTTAATCTCAATAGAATCAAGTTATACGGTATTAACAAAACTGTGATTGTTTTGGGCATGGAGCAGGTAATAGGGATGAGAGCCTGGTCAATGAACAGGGATAAACCTGGTCACGGGTTGTATAGATGGACTTAGAGTATGTAGAGTAATTGAAAACTTCATAGGAAGTCTATCTTACCCTAAGAAGAGTTCCCTCATACTCTCTGCTGATGAAGGGTTGAAAGCTTGAGGAATACTTCCCATCTTTTAAGGCCCAGTTGAAATGTCAATCTCTCTATTCTCTGACCACCACTAGGGAGTAGATTTATTTTCTCTGCTTGTTTCCCTCTGTTCACCCAACTATCACCACGCGTACCTGCAAGTCTTTTCTACTACCCTGTGAGACTCTTCTATGTAGGAATAATTTATCTTAATATCAATAATGTCTAGTATAGAGTCTGGCATATATTCAAGAAGAAGACTTTGTGGTTGGAGGATGAAAGCATAATATTCTAAATAAGAGCTCCTAAAACTTTAATTTGCACATAGACCACATAGGAAGAGATCTTTTTAAAATGCAGATTCTTGTGTCTGGTTTGAGAATGAGATTTCGTGTTTTTAACAAGAGATCAGGTAATGCTGATGCTGCTGTTCCTCAGCCATACTTTGAGTTGGTAGGTACTAGAATATGCCAAGTAGTAGACAATTATAGATTGAAATTGTGATTATAGTACTTTGTTCCTTGGGTCATTAAAAAAAAGAACCACGTTTTTGCTGATTTGTTATCAATAGATTTTTTTCTTACCTTTTAAATTTTGCTTTGCTAGAATCTTTGATAAAGCTTTAAATTTAATATTGAACTCCAGGTAATAGTATATCATTGTCCCTAGTGGACTGAATCAGATAAAATAACTATGAAGAACAATAGAATAGTTAGTTGGCTAGTAATTGATTAGAATAATGCCCTCTGATGAACTTGTCTTTTGTCCATAGTGGTCAAGGGCACTCAGTGTCAAAAGAACTGATCTGACATGAAAACAGAATAAAGTGCTTTGGAATGCATTTAACAAAAGAAGCATAAGACCCATATACTGAAAATTACAAAGCACTGTGGAGAAAATTCAAGATCTAAATAAATGAAGAGAAGCTTTATGTTCCTAGACTATAAGACTCAATATTGTCACAATGGCCATTACCACCAAATTGATCTATAAATTCAATGCAATTTCTATCAAAATCTCAGTAGGCTTATTTGTAGACATTGAAAAGTTTATTCTAAAATTTGTATAGAAAAGCAAAGAAACTAGGATATCTAAAACAATTTTGAAAAATAACACATTGGGAGGATTGTACTGCTAGGTTTCAACTTATTTTAAAGCCACAGTAATGAAGACAGTGTGAAATTGGAACACTGATAAACCTATAGATTAATGGACCAGAATTGGGAATCCAGAAATAAACTCATACTTTAAGGTTATTTATTTTCAACAAAGATGCCAAAATAATTTAAGGAGAAACGTGTATTCTTTTACAAATTGTACTGAGACAAATAGATATTCACACACACACACACACACCCCAAAAAAGTAGGAGGAAAAGGAAGAGCAGAAGGAGGAGGGGAGGAGGAGTAGGTAATGACTTACTTCACACTATACACAAAACTTCACTCAAAATGGATCATAAACCCAGCAATTCTACTTCTTGGAATCTATTCAAGAGAAAATGTTTAAATGCCTACACAAAGACATATATTCAAATTTCATAGCAGAATTAATTACTCATAAGAGCCTAAACTGGAAATAATCCAAATGTCTATAAGTGCTGATTAGAGGAAAATAATGGAGTATAGTCATAAAATGAAATAATATTCAACAACTAAAAGCAAAGAAATACTGATAAATGCTACATATGAATGAACTTCAAAAACATTATGCTAAAGTGAAAAGAAATGAGACACAAAAGAATATGTAGTGTATGATTCTTTTTATATGCAATGTTCAGGAGAGGCAAATTTATAGAGACAGGAAGCAAATGAGTGGTTTTCTAAGGCTGGGAGCGGGAGTGGGATAACTGTAAACAGGTAGAAGCCACTTTAAGGATGATTAAGATGTAGAGTTACTAATCATTTGGGCTTGCTTCAAACTAAGTGTTTCCTGGGATGTGGGACTTTCAGTACTAAAACCAGGAAAATCTGAAAAAACAGGTGAAGTTCATCATGTTGTGAAATGTTCTAAAACTGAATTGTGCTGATGGTACACAATCCTAGAAATTTACTAAAAATCATTGAATTGTCACCCACGATGATTGAATTTATGATATGTAATTTATATTTCAACAAAGCTGTTAAAAGTAAATGAGAGACTATAAATGTTAAAAAGAAGAAAAACATTGTCTCAATTTACTGATATAATAAATTGTAAACAAACTTTAGTTTTATATTGTGTTAATTTTTGAAAGTTATAAAACCGTACATTAAATTTTCAAGAAAAAGAAAATTTACTATACAAGTTATATAAAAGTAAAACTAAAAGTCAATGTCAATCTAGTGCTAAGCTAAAGATGGTACTGTTTTGCAGAGCAAGTTGAAAGTTTGGTAAATTTGCATATCTCCCTAGAAATAACTCATTTCTCTGTGGGGGAAAAATCTCCTTTGTGTTAAAATTTTTAACTTCTTTTTTTATGTAAATATAACATGTAAAAGTGAGTCGGTCTTCAGTGAATTGTTTTCTTAAATTTTGAATAGTTATTTGAAGAAAATAAAAATAGTTTCTTTCATATAAAAACACACTATGATATTGCAAAATACTTTTATTTTTCTCATGCACACTTCATTTCACAGTATCTTATACATCTCTAATAGATTATACTGGTTTTGTTTAAAGAATTATAGCCAAGGGCATTCCATGATTTTAAGGTACCAGAAGGAAAGCATAATTGCAAACGTGCAACTCCACAAAACTTCCCTCTAATGGCCCAGTACAGAGCTTAGTTCATGCCCTGTTTCAAGGAATCCCTTTTTTTCCCTACCACTTTCTATTTCCACAGTTATATAAAATCCCCACCCAATAAGAAGTGAAGGGGGAATTAGAACAGAAAAAGGGGTTAGATCAAGTATCAGTTCATCCCCAATGCCTTTGGAATGAGTTTGAGGGAGCTGTAGAGGCACCCAGATAGGTTAATGAGAAATCCCAGTAAATTCTGCACACATTTCTAGAGGATTGAAAAATTTGGAGATATATTTGTCAATGCATACAGTCTAGCAGCAGAGCATCCCTGAGTTTATGAGTTTAGAGATAGCTGAGAGACTTATTTTTCCTCCTATTTTTCTCTCTTCTCATTGCTCCTTTGTCTGGTTTTCATTGCTACATTTCTCCTCTCTTCTTCCCTGAAATTGTATAGACTATACTACCAACTTTCATGGAAAATTTTTACTAAACATGATAGCCTGACAAAAGATTTATGAGTTGTCATAAGCTATTAGAAAAAAATCTCTGAGGATACAGATGAAAACATGTCCCTTATATTTCAGACCAGCAAGTGCATGAGAAATGATGGGACAGGATCAGGATTGCTTTTTCTTCAGGGTTCTAAAAAGTTCATTGGCAAAAGCCCTATAGAGCTTGCAGTGAAGAATCAGACTGAAAATTATTTTACATTTCATGTCTAACACATAGTTATATATACCTGTGTTGTTTTTTTAAAAATTTTTTGATAAGTCGTATATCAATTCATATTCTTTGTACTATAATCATGCTCCTTTTAATTAAACTACATCTATTCAAATAAATCAGTGAGGAAAAATTTAATATTATGAAGCATACCATGAAAATATCTAGTAATTCATAAGGTTCTTCACTATAAAATGGAATTCAAGAAAAATATCTGTGCATGGTCAAAAAAAGAGTAAACACTCTAATGTATCAAATATGAAATATGATGTAATAATCTAGATACTTTCATGGTATTACTTGTGTCAGATGGGATTTTGAAGAGTCACATAAATAACTAATGGATGAAATTATGCTGTAAATAACACACCTATAAATGTCCAAGAAAACAAAGAAAACCTGAAGTGCAGTGTAAAATTCAATTATTTTCTGTTCTAGAGAGTAGCCTGTCATCAATGATTTTACAAAAGAGACAAGATTCTACCTCAACAGAACTAACACAATTTGACTGACATAAACATCTATAATACAAAACAAATTTCTCTAGACAGATTTATGCAGTAGCTGGGATGTCTATTTTGTGCATCTTCAGCTTTAATCTTCTGGAAACTAGGTGCTGGAACATATTGTGTTATTATATTTCCAACTCAACAAACTACAGATAACCTAAGGTACACCGTTTTTTAGGATCAGTTAAAAAGAAAACAAAATGAAACAAAAAAGTCTTAATGCATTTCAACAGTAATAATTATAGAGCTGCAAATGCAGCTGGTAAATGCCAGAATTAAACACAGACAGCATTTTTTTCTTAAACAAAAAGATTTCTG
The DNA here is from genome assembly GCF_020740605.2 of Lemur catta. Classification (NCBI taxonomy): domain Eukaryota; kingdom Metazoa; phylum Chordata; class Mammalia; order Primates; family Lemuridae; genus Lemur; species Lemur catta. Next base: position 68,957,266 of record NC_059139.1, read on the forward strand.
TGCAGCTGTTTAATGCAGGAGAACTTCAGGAATTGCTGCATATTTGATGCTTTTTACTGAGGTGTGAAACCCTATAAAACCTTTCTTGAACAGGAAATAGAAGATTCTGGTAATTGAAATGCATTGATCTATTTCACATACCCTGACACATTTCATCATTGTCCTCACTGTATTAAACAGTCAAGTTCCCCCTCCAAACTTTGCTCCAATTCTATTCAGCCAACTTCATTCCATTCCACTCTTCATCTAATATTTTTCTTCATCCAACCATATTCACAGGAAAATGACTCTGTGATGGTTAATTTTATGTGTCAACTTGAGTGGACTAAAGGATGCCAAGATAACTAACTGGTAAAACTTTATTTCTGGGTGTGTCTGTGAGTATGTTTTGGGATGAGATTAGTATTTGAATTGGTGAACTGAGTAAAGAAGATTCACCCAGTTGTGGGCCCAAATAAAACAAAAAGGCTAAGGAAGACAGAATTTGCTCTTTCTTCTTTGAGCTGTGACATCCTTCTTCTTCTGCCCTTCCTGGTTCTCGGGCCTTTGGTCTCTGGTATTTCCATGAGAGATCCCTAGTTCTCTGATCTTAGGATTTGAATTGGGAGTTATACCATCTACTCCCCTGGTTCTCAGGTCTTGGGGCTCAAACTGAATTATACTACCTGCTTTCCTGGTGATATATTACGAGAATTGGCTTAGGCAGTTATAAAGGCTGAGAAGTGCCACAATCTACTATCTGCAGACTGGAGAACCAGGAAGATGTAGATATGTTTATCTATTGATCCATATATGTCCCTGCATATGTGTGTATGTATGTGTGTGTATGTGTATATATATACATATATGTATAAGTGTGTGTGTGTTTCCCCAAAGAACCTTGACTAATACAGACTCCCTAGTTCATCTTTTCTGAGATAAGTTGTGCCCATGTTGTACTCAATTATATCTCCTCTTGAAAATCATTATTGTTTAGAGGGTATTCATAAGAAGGAAATGCCTTCAGAAAAGGTGCTAGAGAAAGGAAAGGTTTAGACTTTATCTCACAGATTGATCTTCAGTAACGTTATCATTTTGGGAGCTTTGAAGAAATGCACAATCCTAAGCTTTATTCCAGACCTACTAAATTGAAATCTTCACTTGAACAAGTTCTTAGATGATGCTAACATACGTTAAACATCGAGTAGTGCTGGCCCACAATACATGTATGTGAAATCAGACCAATCTGCTAGCAAGCTATCGAGGCAAAAGGTGTACATGGTAATACATATCAGCCCAATCTGCTAGAAAGTTATTGAAGCAAAATGTGTACATAATAATATATAAATATTCTTTATGGGAATGTAGATAGATAGATATTAACCTGAAAGATAATTAGAGATGTAGGATTAAGAGGTTTTCATATATGTGTGAAACTAAAAACAGAAAAATCAATATTTTACAAAGATAAATATGGTAAGCACATTTTAACTGATTCATATAATATTGTTAAATAAACTAGTACATAAGGTATTTCTTATCTAATCAAATGATGAGTGATTAGCCACAGAGCATTATGTATGTATGTATAGACAGATATATAGATAGAGAGGTAGTTAGATACTTTTTTAATCACTTAAGAATAGGTTGCAGATACCATACTACTTTACCTATAAATATTTGTCTTAAGAATGATGGAGGCTGGGCGCGGTGGCTCACTCCTGTAATCCTAGCACTCTGGGAGGCCGAGGCGGGCGGATTGTTTGAGCTCAGGAGTTCGAGACTAGCCTGAGCAAGAGCAAGACCCCATCTCTACTAAAAATAGAAAGAAATTATATGGACAACTAAAATATACATATGGAAAAAATTAGCCGGGCATGGTGGCACATGCCTGTAGTCCCAGCTACTCGGGAGGCTGAGCCAGAAGGATTGCTTGAGTCCAGGAGTTGGAGGTTGCTGTGAGCTGGGATGATGCCACTGCACTCACTCTAGCCTGGGCAACAGAGTGAGACTCTGTCTCAAAAAAAAAAAAAAAAGATGGAATCCTCTTAGATAAACATACTACAATTATCAATGTCAGAAAATTCAATACTGATACAATATTGAGTTATAATCCACTCCATATTTCTTATATAATTTTTTCATACTGTTGCAAAAATGTCTAAGTATTTTCCCCAATTCTAAATTTCCACCCAGGCTTTTGAATTAAATGTAGCTGTCATGTTTCTTTAATTTGTTTTATCTAGAACAGTTTCTTAACTTCTTCTGTAATTAATGAACTTAATATTTTTGAAAAGTACAGGCTAATTATTTTCTTGAGTGTCCCTCAATTTTGACCTGAGCGACATTTCCTCTTATTTAGATTCAGCTTGTGGATTTTGGCAGGAATGCCAGAGAAGTGATAACACCTTTGTCAGTATAACGTGTCAGGAGACGTGTATTAATAGGTTTGCTGGTTCCTCACAATAATAAGTGGTGTCCCCCCCATCACACCACTGTAAAGTTACTATTTTTCCTTTTGTAATAAATACATAATTAGTGAGAGATATTTTACAATTGTATATACATCCTGTTCATCATTAAATATTCATCCACTAGTTACAACATCAAGATGATTCTTGCTTGAATTAATTGCTGTAATAACTGTTGCCAAGTTGAGCACTTTATATATTTGACAAAATGTGGTTTTGTTCCAGGAAAGGCTTATTATTACATTTCATTTACATATCTCTTATTTTTCCCAGGTAATACCAGTGTAAAGGTCCAGCAACCAAAAACAGCACTATTATTATTATGCCAACACATAAGATCAACTTTTGGCATGTGATGGCTGATTTTTATATTTCTAACTTTTAGCATTTAATTGCTCTGGAATTTGGGGAGGTAACTTACTCTGCAAGCTTCAATTTCTTCATTTCAAATTGGAAATTATGTTGACTCTGCAAGGTTTGTGGGGTTAAAGTGGTGTATATAAAGTATTTAGCATTGGCGTAATACTTGCCAGGTAGAAAGCATAGTGAGTGGATGTTGATGCATATCCTGGAGAATTCATCAGTGGCTGTTAACACAGGGAGACAGTGGAGAGAGCCAAATTCTAGAGTATAACTAGAACCCTATATAGGTCTGTGTCTATATGAGGAAAGTGTGAACTTTGGTCATTCTAATAGCAAAAACAAAACACCTTTTACAGAAATCAAGTAAACAAAAAAGCTCCAAACATTACCTATTCACTCAAGCACATAATAGCTTTGTGATGTTGGTCAAGTTATATAACCTGTCTAGGTGTCAGTTGTCTAATCTGTAGGATATACGTAAAGTGATTAACATGCCTTTGTCATGTTGTTCCTGCACGATAAATGCTATTGTTACTAATATCTGTAATGCATCTAAAGATTCTGTTCCTAAAACAGCATCTTTGGCCGGGTACCTTCGCTCACGCCTGTAATACCAGTGCTTTGGAAGGTTGAAGTCAGAGGATTGTTTGAGCCCAAGAGTTCAAGACCAGTCTGGGCAACATAGTGAGACCCCATTTCCACAACAAATAAAAATTTAAAAATTAGCTGAGTGTGGTGGTGCGTGTCTGTAGTTCCACTAACTTGAGAGGCTGAGGTGAGGTGAGAGAATCTCTTGAGCCCAGAAGGTTGAGGTTACAGTGAGCTATAGTCATGACACTGCACTTCAGCTTGGGTGACAGAGTGAGACACTGTCTCCAAATAAGTAAATAAATAAAAACATCTTTAACAACAAAATTTAAGGAAAGGTGTCCCTGTAATTATCCATATTGTTCTTGGTTTTACAGTTGGCTCTTCCAAAAGTAATTTTATTTCAATTTTTAACTAAGTATATATGCATTTGCTCAAAAAATAAAGTCAAAATATTTTGTAAAGTACTTTCAGCTAGCCAAGTTGTAATTTAAAAAAAAAATCAGCTCTATTGAGGTAGAATTTATTTATAGTTCTCCACATTTAAATGTAAAATTCAATGGGCTGTGACCAGTACATACACAATTGTTAATCACCAGTACAATGTATAGAATGTTTCCATCATTTCAATGTCCCACAAGATCTTATTGATTTTTGTGTGGTTTGTTGGCTCGTCTATTTGTGATTTTAATTCGAGGTGCTTTTAAGTATTTAAACCATATTATAAGAAAAAATAAAGTTTGTGCCAAGAATTACTTCCTTGGTTTCTCTCCAACTTAACTCTTTTAAGCTTCAATGTGGTGGATATTGAAACTACAGTTTTTAAATTATTTAAATGAATCTATTGTAACGAATTTAAAAAGATTCTGCCATAAAAAGAGGAAGCTATCTATAGTATCTCCATAATATGCTCCTGAATTCCAATTTCCAAGTATCATTTTTAAAAAATTGTTACAAAAAAATTGAAATCCTGGAGTATTGTTTATCATTCAGCTAATTCTCTCAGATGTTAACACTGAAGAGACAATAATATTATTGACTGTCAGTCAATAATATGCACATTATAAAAGTTGGTGTAGCCACATGGTAAGGGAAACCTGCCTTTAATCAATTTTTAGGCTTTGATTTAATGACATTTAATTCAAATGTGACTCCCTCAAAATAAAAAAATTAGTTACATGTGCACTTTTGACATAATTCACAGTTGTTTGTTTTCCTCTCAAATGGAAAAATCATTTTTAACATTAAAAAATATATTTTTGTTTTCAAATACTTTTTTGTGCTTCATTCTCAACTGTGATTTTATTTCACCTTGAGATTGGCTCATTTTTTCAGGAAAATATATGTAATTTCATAGTTGTAGGCATAAGAGAAAAAGTATTTTTAGCACATGCTTTTGATACCAACTTTTTTTACTTTTTAGTAATGTGTGTATTTCATTTTCTGCAGATTTTATGAAAAACAACATTCTCTTTAGCCTAAAAAACTAGCAATATTTTTATGTATCCAAGAATCACTTCTGATATTTCCATTTAACTGAATATACATATTGTTATTAATAATGATGTTAAGAAATGATAGCCTCTTTCATTGATACAAAACCTGCTATAAATCAGTAAAAGACTTTTTCATATTTACAGCAATTCTGAGACATATGCGACTTTTTAAATAGCTCTTTCATTCTTTCATATAACATGAAAACAAGGTTATTACTAATACGGAAATGAAAGCTTATGAAGCAAATGCAAAGCTTAAAATTTAAGAAAATATTTCAAACTATTTCCAGGGGAAAGGTCTAAATCCAACTAAGAAAATTACACATTGCCATCTTAAAACTAAGTTGTCAATATGAAAATCAATTTGCAAAAAACAAGTTGGTCATGTCATTTAAAAGCAAATATTTGTATTTATGCAGGAAATTTAATATTTTGTCTCAAATTCTAATCATGTACTAAAAATGATGATGATTTTCTACTAGGCAAATATGTAATTTCAAGCTATTAGATGAACTCAACATACAATAATATATTATTATTCATATTATATCTTTGGGCTCTCTATGAATTTATCGCAACTGAGTTGGGTCTGGTTATAAGTAACAACATGAAAATATCCAAGTATGTTATAATAATTTATTATTGAAATATTGGAATAAAAATGTCATGTTCTCCTTAGCAAACAATAAGAACATTTGCAGATAAACTAGGCCTGTATCTTTTTTAAAAAATGTGTTTGTTTTGGGGTGAGTCTGGCTTTTAGTGCAGTGTAATATAAAAGTCTAAAATAAAAGTAAACTAAAAGAAAGAAGCAATGAACGAGGTAAGGAAAGAGTAAAGATAAAAGTAGTTAAAGGAGAGTTCAGAGTGTTTTCTAGAGCAGTGGAGACCTGAACGCTGCTTTTTGGCATTGCTACACAGAGGGGAACTGACAGAGCTATGGGCATCCTTTCAATAGATTCCCTTAGCCCAAGCGTAACCTGGAATCAATAGCCTAGAATAAAGGGTGTTTTTCTAACAACCTGGAGCTATATGGATCCGAGTCCTTCCCACAGAATACCCAGTCTTCACTTGAACTGGTGCCAATCCACAGGATTCATTGCCCAAGCAGCTTTTAGTGAGATTTCTAGTTTCTCAGAATTCAGCACTTTACTTGGTGAGCTCCAGCAGGCATGATGTCCTATTCATATTTCAAGACTTTCTTCAGTTCCTTTCTAACTTAAACTAAACACACACACACACACACACACACACACACACACACACACAAACACACAAAATATCCTACAAACCTAGTAGACTTATAAGCTCAAAGAAACAGGGAAGGCCTAGGACATCGATGATAGCTTTGGTGGTGGGTATTTCCCTGAATCCATACTGGGGAACAGGCTGAAGGGACAGGGTGGCTAAGTACAGTAAGTTTCTCTTCTTGATGATTCGTTTCTTTTTTCAACACCTCATTTACCTGCCTTAGAAAAGTTATTCGTTTGTTAATGTATTTTAGGACCTTACTTCTGAACATGATAAGTTTATTATATGGTTTATATGTCTAGTCAAATAGTTAATAATTATCCTATCCTATTGTCTCACTAGAAAATTTAATAATTACACTTGGTGATAAAATTAAACATCTTATACTGAAGGAAAAAAGAGGAAAAATATGTTTTCATTCGTTTAGAAAATAATAGGGAAGTAGAAATTAGGGCAGACTTTCACCCAGTTAAATTTGAATTTTAAATCATCATGAATAATTTTTATTATAAGCATATCCCAAATATTGCATGGGATATGCTAAAATTATTGTTTACCTGAAATTTAAATTTTTCTGAGTGCCCTATATTTTATCTGACAGCCCTAAATTAACGTAAAGATTTGTGTGAAATTCACATGACTGTATTGTATATGAATATTACAATATGAATTGTATATTGTATGTGAATATTGCACTTATACTTAAGGATACAAGAAATTTAAACTATACACTCAAAAATGCTGTTTTCCCAAGTATAAATAGGAGCTCTATGTATGCTGCATGCATATATTGACATTTGAAAACTTGATATTTTGACTCTGGTTGCATTAAAAGTGCATTGAGAAAATATCACTAAAGGATTGTGATCACTAACAAGATCTGTATTAAAGTCAAGATTTGATGAGCCTTAAAACATATGGGTAGCAGATTTGTTGATTTTTTTGAAGGTTGTACTTTATAATGTATTTGGGTTATTAATGAAAAAGAAGAGATGGAAGATCTCCTATCAGCAGATTGAAAAATGTGTAGCAAAGTTACAGACCATAATGCTTATGTCACAGATTATTATTGTTATAACTTTCTTAGCACAAAAGCTAATAAGAATACCCCCCAAACAAAAACATAACATTCTACATATTGAATATAACTTTTACAATATCTTTTACTCAAGAAAAACATTTACCTATACAAAATATTTACCACAACCACTACCTCCACTGTCAGTTTCACTGGACCCTCCTTGAGGTCATATGTGCTCCTGAAGTTCAGGGTCTCATTCATCTTCAAAGCTCACTCTGTGCTGCTTCCCACAGTACTTTGCCCATTGCATAATGTCAGTAAATAATCAGCATACTAAAGTCACATTATTTATACTAAACTTTGACCAAAGCATACCAGTTTGTATCATTCACAAGGGGCAAGAGGATTTGGCACAATTTTGATGACAGTTAAGCAGAAGAACAAAAACCCGTAGGTCACTGCCATTAGGGTATGAGTGCTCTTGACACCAGTAAATTAGAGAGAAAAACTGTCTATGGGCTTAGCATATGTGCTTGTTATGCATTTTTACCAAAGACAAATAGAAAATGTCAAATAAAGGCATCATAATCTCCAAGTAGTCTATATTTTCATGTTGTGACAAATAGTCAAGATTTAAAATTAGTGTTAGGCCATTGAACACACTAATTACAAATGAGTTCTTTCTATGTTGAAAAGTTATCTTAATGTCTTAGACAAGGTAGCATGAGGAAACAAACAAAAAAAGTTAGCTTAATGTATTGTCTCTACAAAGTATTGTCTAACATTAGATAAAGATAAACCTTTGCTATCTTCTCAATAGGGGAAAAAAACCTATTTTTTAAAACAATGTATTTAAAACATAATATTTCATACTTTTACAAGGAAGTTCATCTTCTTCGTATATTTATTTCCATTGATTATAACAGCAAAATATATTGCTAGAATATTAGATGAACTAGAAAACATATATTCTTCATATCCTTTGTTTATGAATTATGAATTATGTTTCACAATAGTTCTGATTATTATACTATTCAAAATTAACTTTGAAGAGAGTCTCTTCAAAGAATATTTATTAGGATAAAGTATTCATGTAAAGTGTTATGTTAGGAATTCTGATATGTCTCAAAGGTGAATTCATTTTTTTTATAAAATGAAAGTACTGTTCAACCCTCTATTGTGCTTAATCCGGTAAGAACATTTCTGCTTGCCAAGACAAACAAACCTTTTAATGTAAAGTTCAGAACCTTTATATGAGAACATTTGGGAGCAAAACTAAATACCGAATCTTCATATCACATTTTCTTCTGGTGTTAGCAGAGGTATCAAAGGCAGTGACCACAGTATAAACACCAGCTGTACTTGATCACTTGACAATGTGAATGCAAGCAGGGTTGGGACCTTGGTTAAACTATCAGGCATAGCAGAAATCACAAGAATAACAAATCTTATCAAATGAAAATTCACATTTAAATGTTTGAATAATTAAAGTGGCTTTATTTTGTATATTAGAAATGCATGTGTAAATCTGTTCACTTGGAAAGCAGAAAACTTCAATGAGCACAACTAAATGCAGGATTTCTGTAGCAAATGGAAGAGTCTCATATCCTTCAAATGTGTTGGGGCAGGAAAAGGTATTAATTTTCTATTGCTGTCACAACAAATTCGGTGGCTTAAGCAATGCAAATTTATTATTTTGTAGTTCTGTGTGTCAGAAATCTGACACGGGTCTCGTGGAGCTGACATCAAGATTGTTGGAAGGGTTGTGTTCATTCCCGGAGTTCTAGGGGCGGCTCCATCCTGCTCACTTAGATCATTGACAGAATCCAGTCCCTGCAGTTGTAGGACTTAGATCCTCCTTTCCTTGCTGATTGTCAGCAGATGGCCTCCCTATTCTCAAGAAGCTACCCACAGTTCTGGGTTTATGTTTTCCTTTCACATTTTCAAAGCCAGCAACAGCAGATCAAGTCTCTCTAATGGTTTGAATTTCGCCTCCTTCTTCCATCTCGTCTCTCTGACCCAGTCAAGAAAGGTTATCTGTTTTAAAGACTCAAGAGATTACATTAGACCCCTGGATAATCCAAAATAATCTCCTCATCTCAAAGTCAGTACTCTAAGTCACATCAGCAAAGTCCCTTTCACCCTATAAAGTAACATATTAGCAGAATCTGAAGATTAGAGCATGGACCTCTGGGGGGAGGTGCATTATTCTGCCTACCACAGTCATCATATAAATAAGTACTTTAAGAGGAAACTTTATAATTTATACATAGTTGTATAAAATAAATAGCATAGTCATTTTCACAGAGTAAGCAATTATGTTTCTCCTATGAGAGTAGATTTTTAGGATTCTATAAAATGTCGATAAATTTAGCAAAGCAGTGATAGCTTCTGATGCCAATTATAAGGAAAAAGATAAATATATTACTACTCAGATCATTTTTGAGATTTCTGAGAAGAGCAAATTGAAGCATATAAAATCTAACAATTGAACAAAAGGTCTCTAATATTCACCTTTAGGAATACTTATATTAATAGTACTGTGTATTCAGTAAAGTCTCTCATACATCAGCGTGCTACTCATCTAAAAATCGTATTTCTTTTGAGTGAAACCATTTTCTTTAGCATTGTCATCACATGCTTGTTGGGTTCTTTCCTTATAACACGTGAATTGACACATAATCATTGTTACACATAGGTTTCAGGGACAGCATCTTTTTTCTCAACTAGCCTGTAAAGTTCCAGGCCGTAGACCATGTCACATATATGTATTCTGTAACCTTTTTTTAACAGTCTCTCACTCACAGCTCTCCATGAGGATTGCCACATACCATGCAATAAACATACTGATTTTGTTTACTCCAGCAATGAAGTGCATGCATTCATTCAATTTGTGTTATATATTATCCTGCCTATTGACAATTATAAAGAAATTTATTTTGGAAGTCATTTAGAAGTTTCTCTCCTAGAAATAAAACAACATATTCTTGGTATGCATGGACCACCCACTCCCTTACCTGAGTTTGAAACTTGAGAACACTAGGCTCAATTACCTGTTTACGTATGTCTAGTGAACATAATTACCATGTCAGAAGCTCCTATTTTGAAAACACCTACACATCTAGCAGAGAGTAGGTGTGAAATTCAAATTACATGTTGGTATCCCTAGCTATATATTTCATGTCAAACTATTAAAAGCAGGATATGAGCATGAACAGATTTGCTCATACAATCATCCTGCTACTGGAGAAATTTAGCCGACAAGTTTGACACCCTTTGGAAAGATAGCTTAAATGCATCCTATTTCTCTTACATTTACTGCCTTCTTCTCTGCCTGCTTACAATAAAATTGCTAAGTGTCTTATTTGTAAAAGTAAAATACAAAATTCCTTCTTAGTTAAAGAGGTAACAAGACTAGAAAACCATAAAGATTATTCACAGTTGCCAAGCTGATAAATGAGACTAAAGAGAAAATAGATCCTAAGCACGGAAGTCAATTGAGGCTTCCTACTAAGACATTTGCTGTAATTATAAAGTCATCCTTGAAAGATTGACTCTTTCATTTCTCATCTATAACCTCTCTAGTGTTTGCCCCAAGGAAGACAAAACTACTAATTGAATTGGGTATTTTGTTTGGAAAATCAGATATTGTCACAGATTTTTATGGGGACTTATTTTACACATGCAAATAGGTTAATGAAAGACTACTTTGTGACAATAACACTTTTGTATTCACTTAATTTATAATTTAAGTATTTTATAATAAAATAAATATTTTAAAATAAATAAAATAATTAGGTCGGGCACGGTGGCTCACGCCTGTAATCCTAGCCCTCTGGGAGGCTGAGGCGAGTGGATCGCTCGAGGTCAGGAGTTCGAGACCAGCCTGAGCGAGACCCCGTCTCTACTAAAAATAGAAATAAAAATTATCTGGACAACTAAAAATATATATAGAAAAAATTAGCCGGGCATGGTGGCGCATGCCTGTAGTCCTAGCTAGTCGGGAGGCTGAGGCAGTAGGATCACTTAAGCCCAGGAGTTTGAGGTTGCTGTGAGCTAGGCTGATGCCACGGCACTCACTCTAGCCTGGGCAACAGAGTGAGACTCTGTCTCAAAAAAATAAAAAATAAAATAAAATAATAAATTAAATAAAATAATTAAATACTTTAAAATAAATTAAAATAAGTATTTTATAATTAATTAATAATAAATATATAACTCATATGTTATAAAATATATTTTATTATAAATAGTCCTATTGCTGTCTCTTACTGTTTTATAAATCAAAGAGGATACTTTCAATAATTAATGTAAAGTATCCCATAATTAATACATAGCATTTCTGATGATAGAAAATTATTAAAAATCTTGGTAACATCAAAAATATCATATTTGTTAATATCACCACAAATTTCATCAGAAACTGTCAAACACAGTAGCCCATTCAAATTTCCAGACATTTGAATTTTCCCTTAATAGATATACTTTTCTCTTTGGCTACGAAACTGTCAGTTATTTTCCCTTTCCGTGCCAGAATCACTTTGTTTATTTGCAAGAAAATCAAATACTCATGTCTGAATGATTCTAGTTTGCTTGTCAGTCATTTTTCCAGATAAAATAGTGTTCCATGAACAAAGTGGACTCAGTCTCACAAGTGGCTTTCCTAGAGACAGTCATACTTTGGTTTGTACCTGAACTGCTTTATTAAAAATGTGTACATTTATTAGATATTAGTTGAAATATTTATATTATTAAAATAGTAAAAATATAAACACTCAAAGGTAAAGATTTTTAAAAGTTAATAATTTTTACTGCTTCAACAAGACATTCTTTTTTTTTTTTCCCTGTCCCCCCCTCAACAAGACATTCTTAAGTGAAATTGGCTTTTATTGACTGTAAGTATATGGTGGTAAAGATTATATAAATACCAGCACAGCCATGTACCAGTGTCTTCATACATGCTAAGGAGCTAGACATTTTGGCCACTAATATTTTTGCAACATGAGTGTAAATATCAATATAATAAAAAAAGAAAAACAACATTATAGTATTATTATGATAATAGTTTTAAGCTTTTAAAACCCTTGAGTCTTCAGTCCCTTAAGGGTTCATGGACCATACATTGAAAAACAATGGTGTTGTTAAAGCTACTTTTTTATGCTGACTTTGTGTGTGTGTGTGTACAGGTACATAGATATGAATATGGATTTATGTTTATTTAATTTTATGACCTATGAAAAATAATAAAGGTATCTTTTTTCTAAAGTTCAAGAAACATTTACTAAAATCAATCTTATATTGATATATTAAGAAAATCTCAATAAACACCTAAGAGCAAAAATAATACAAGAACACAAACACTGACTAGAATGTAATCGATAAGATTTTTTTTCAAAGAAAAAAAAATCAACCCCAAATAATCCAAACATTGGAAAGTTTGTAAAACATTCTAAATAACATATGAATAAAAGAACACCATCTAGAGACTATTTAGAAAGTAATTACTATATATTTTACATACTATATATAATAACTATACTTAATTACTTAGTATGTGGTATTTAGTCCATGATGTCTTATGGTATCTTTAATATATATTATCTTAATATATGATATTTCACAAAGCCACATGCAGAGTAAAACTTACTGCTTTACTGTTTTAATGAATGAATAGGACTTAATACACCTAACATTCAATTTAAACCCTAAATAAGAGAAAAAAAATCAAAGAAAGTGTCATTTTTAAAAGTAACTAAACTGGTAGTATTTATTTTAAGATAAAAATGCCAATTATTAGCAAATTTAACACATAATTTGTCTTGCTATTGTTATTCAAATATTATGTCCTTGATAGATTGCAATGATGATATTTCCTATCCAATTATGCCAAAACAAATTTGTTAATCTTGGAAAAGATGTGTATTTCTTTGATTATAATAATAAGAGAAAAATTATTAACACTATCAAGAAATTAGGAAATATAAAAAATAAAAAATGTTTCTCAACACAATACTCCTTCAAGTTTGTTCTTTTAAGGTCTAGCTAATGTAATAAAAGAAAAAATAGTTATGAAAAGTAAGAATATGGATGTGTTAGTAGCATTATTTACATATGCTAATTTACCAGATGATAGAAATTTTATAAGGTTAAACGTTTTCCATATAATAGCAATTACTAACCAGAAAACAGAAAGATACATGTAAATTATATAATATTGTTTTAAAGAAATAAAAGCCTATGTCTGTGTGTGCACTTGTATGCATTTTTGTATATGTGTTTATTGCAGCACAAAGAAAAGAGTTGTGAAAGAACACATATTGGCATACTAAAACAGTACAGGGACAATAGAGGTTGGGGACAACTGCAACTGTTTTTCTTTACATCTTTGTTATAATGAAACCTGTATTACTGATTTTAATTTTTGAAAAATACAGAACATTTAAAGGAAAATGATAAATTATATTAATTTTAAAACTAAAACAGCATTAATGATTTTTACACTTAAGTAATTTACAGCATTAACTAAAACAAAATACAAAAATTTCTGCAAAAATAATATTTTTTGTAGCTAAGTTAATACCAAAAGTAATGAATGGCTATATAAATTGCTTTTGTACAATTTGAGTCAAAGTTATAAGTGTGCCTATCACCCAAATAGTGTGCATTGTACCTGTTAGGTAACCAAAACCTTTGTACCCTGTAATACTAGGAAAGGAAAGGGAAGGGAAGGGAAGGGAAGGGAAGGGAAGGGAAGGGAAGGGAAGGGAAGGGAAGGGAAGGGAGAAAAGAAAAGAAAGGAAAAGAAAAGAAGAGAAGAGAAAAGAAAGAAAAGAAAAGAAAAGAAAATTTACTATCTTGAAAGAAAAGCAATGAATGGTCAATATAATTATTGAATTAAGCTGACTTCTGACACTGACTTCAAAATTGAAGAAATTGGTTCAACAACAAAACCAAAGAGAATCTCCTTTTCTTACCAAATTTTTCTGTTGGTATATTCCTGATTTTCTTGTCATATTTTAACTGTGAAACAATATGCAAAGTTATCTAACCTCTCCTGTTTGCTTCTTCAACTGTATAATAGGAATAAAAACAGTATCTTTCTCACTGTGTTCTCTAGAAATTAAATTAGTTCTTAAATTTAAAGTGTTTAAAATAGTTTGTCTAACACAAAGTATGTTCTTGAGAGTATTAGATAATATTGTTATTGTTAGCTGCGCTAGTATGTTATATGATGCTGTTCAGAGTTTTCAAACATTAGGTTTTATTATTTCCCATTAATATTTTCTTAGTCAGGAGTTTATGTTTTTATTTATTTATCTATCCTATTTCTTTAAAGCTCTCGGCCAATGGTTCATGGGTTTGATTGTTTATTTAATTAGTATATATTTTAGCATTAGTTGATGCAAGTGTGTTCTATTTCTTTTTCAGAGCCTCAAGCTAATCAAATCTAGTGTCTCTTTTAGTTTAAAAATATTGGGTCAGTTTCATATTATTCTTGAGGTGTAACTTTCAATAATGTTTGCATCCTGTACAGCCTGAAAAAAATCAAGACATTTTTAAAATTTTAAGTAAATAACAAATTTCATTACAATCATTTCAAAATTAAATAAGCATAGCAATAACCATTGCATTGTTCATATTTTTAATAGACTTTATTTTTTAAAAATGCTTTTAAAATTTTAGAAGAGTTTTAAGTTCACCGAAAAATTAAGTAGCAGGTATGGAGATTTCACATACATTTCCCTGCTCCCATACATTTTCAGCTTCCCCCATTATCAACATCCTGCAACATAGTGGTACATTTGTTGCAATTAATGAACCTATAATAACACATCATCATCACTCAAAGTCCATAGTTTACATTAGGTTTCCTTCTTGGAGGTATATATTATTTTATCTATACAATCAGACTCAATCATTGCCCTTTAAAGTCTATAGAACAAAAGTGTTATAATTCCCAGATATCATCACCACCATTATTGTCATTATTAGTATTATTATTATGAATTATGTTTCTTGAGCAGAACCTTAAGTAATATTCTTCATCAGAAGCCACACACACACACCTGCACACACACAAACACACACAAGGATGAAAGATGGAAGCATTAGTGTTCTTAAATGAGCATATGGGGACATTACAGGAAATATTAGAATGTTATGGACTCCGGAATCCTGCTATGCCTGGTTTCCTGCTGTGCCACACTATTCCTGCCCTTCACAGTAAGATGGCATGCACAGCAAGAGAACTAGACAAAAAGGCTCTTATAATCAGTAATGACCCAACATTCAAAGATAGTAGGCTCTGCAAACCTTGAAAATAATCATTGTTTTCGCTGGGGATTGTGTTTATCTGCAGCTTTTTAAACCATTTGTTAGAAGACAACAGAGCAATTAATGATTAGTTTCCATCCAATCAGAAGGCACAGAGCATTTTAAACACGGCTTCAGTCCCTAAACACTCTATGAGTAGCACCCACCATGTATTATGTGGGAATATAGGCATTCACATACTACTATCAGTTCAGCAATATATACGATACCTATAAATAAAAAACCTTCTCTACATTACTCTTCACATATCTGGAAGAATCTATGCAAAGAGAGAAAAAAAACATGCTAATTCCTCTAGATCTGTTAAATATGTCAGCAAACAAAAAAAATTAATTTGTTGCATTTATATCCAGATAACAAAATAATATATAACATTGTAGAAATTATGGAGTGTAGACTAGTGTTATTGTGAAATCTATTATTAACAGTATTTGCTTTTCAAAATATATTGCTTGGTCAGGCGTGGTGGCTCATGCCTATAATCCCACTGTTTTGGGAGGTGAGGCAGGGAGGATTGCTTGAGGCCTGAAGTTCAAGACCAGCCTGGTCAAAGTAGCGAGACGCCATCTCCATAAAGAATTAAAAAATTAACCAAGCACATGCTTATAGTTCCAGCAACTTGAGAGGCTAGAGCAGGAGGATCGCTTGAGCCCAGGAGTTCGAGATTACATTGAACTAAGATTGTGCCACTGCACTCCATCCTAGGTGACAGAGTGAGACCCTGTCTCTAAAAAAAAAAAAAAATACATTGCTCAAAGAAATGAATATTAGTATTAAAGTACTTTCATAAGCATTAATTTTTTTAAAGCAAAGGTTACTTTTCCATGTTAAATTTTGGGATAGTAATATGGAAAACTGAACTAAAGCTTTAAAAACTTTATGTATCATTTAGGGAATAAATGAAAAACAGGATCAAACTACTGAAAATGCATGTAAGAACTCATTTCCTTGAAGTAGTAACAAAAGAACAACTAGTTCTGTCAAATCTAGAGGTTGGAAAGAAACTACAATTTTATTGAATTAAACTGAAAATCTCTATTTCTCCCTATAACATATTATTAAAATGGTAGTCCAATCTCTTTAAATAAGTCCCATGACAGAAATATCACTGCTAATTATGCAATCAAAAAGCTAATAAAATCATTCACTAATCATAAGGGAAATGCAAATTAAAACCACAATGAGGTACCACCTCACACTTTTTAGGGTGGTTATCATCAAACAGACAAGGTATATAATAACAAATGTTGGTTAGGATGTGGAGGAAAAGGAATTCTTAAACATTGTTGATGGGAATGTAAATTGGCACAGCCATTATGGAAAATAGTATGGAGGTTTCTCAAAAAATGCAAAATAGAACTAACATATGATCCAATAATCCCACTTCCAGGTATATATCCAAAGGAAATAAAATCAGTATGTTGAAAAGTTACCTCCACTCTCATGTTTATTACAGCAATTATTTTCAATAGCCAAGATATAAAAACAATCTAAGTAGCCATCTAATATAGTTTGGACATTTTTCCCTTCCAAATCTCATGTTGAAATTTGATTCCCAGTGTTGGAGGTGGGGTCTAATGAGAGGCGTGTGGGTCACGGTGGCAAATGGACTTGGTGTTGTCCTTGAAGCAATGAGTAAGTTCTTATTCTACTAGTTCCCACTGGAGTGAACAGTTAGAGTCTGGCACCTTCTCTCCCACCTTGCTCCTTCTCTTGCCATATGATTGCCACATACCAGCCTTCCTTTGCCTTCTGCCATGAGTGGAAGCAGCCTGAAGCCCTCACTGGAAGCAGAGCTGGCATCATGCTTCTTATACAGCCTGCAGAACGATGAGCCAAATAAACCTCTTTGGGAATTTGATCATTAAATACTTGAAGATAGTCTTGTTTGGGTTAGATCTACTTGGTATTCTATGACCTTCTTATACCTTAATATTGATATCTTTCTATAGATTTGGAAAGTTCTCTGTTATTATTTCTTTAAATAAACTTTCTATCCCAAACTGTTTCTTTACCTCCTCTTTACCTCCAATAACTGTTAGATCTGCATTTCTGAGGTTATTTTATAGATCTTGAAGGTGATAATTTCACATATCTTCATCACTCCAGGATTGGTCACTGGATTAGTTCTTTTGGTGAGGTCATGTTTTCCTAAATGTTTTTGATACTTGTGGATATTTGTCAATGTCTGGTCATTGAAGTGTTAGGTATTTATTCTAATCTTTGCAGTCTGGGCTTGTTTGAACCCATTCTTCTTCCTTTTTTTTATTTCAGAATATTATGGGGGTAAAAACATTTTGGTTACACGTAATGCCTTTGCCTGGCTCAAGCCAGGGCTAGAAGCATGCCCTTCCCCCATACAGTGTGCTCCATCTCCATTAGTTGTGAGTTTACCTCTCCCCTGCCCCCTACCTAACTGGCACCCAATGAATGTTACTACCATGTGGACGAAACATTGAGAAAAGAAATTGTAGAAGATGTAAGCAGATGGAAAAATCTACCATGCTCATGGATTGGCAGAATCAATATCATTAAAATGTCCATACTACCTAAAGTGATCTACAAAATTAATGCAATCCCTATCAAAGTACCATCATCATTCTTTACAGATCTAGAAAAAATGATTCTACGCCTTGTATGGAACCAGAGAAGATCTCATCTGGCCAGGCTGGTCTAAATGATCCCTCCATGGGCGCTGGTAGAATTTTGCCCTGTGTTCTGTTCCCCTGTGACAAGGCAACCCTGATTTCTAATGCAAAGTCCCACAGTCACTTTACTCTTTCCATACCCACCCCCATGGTAGTGCTGGAAGATGGGGGAGGAGTAGCAAAAGCAATGCAAGACTGTCTTTTCTGTCCTCTTCAGTGCCTTGTTCTTTGATATAATGTTAAAACCAAGTACTGTGATTGCTCACCCGATTTTTGGTTCCTTTGAAGGTGCTTCCTTGCCTGGATAGTTGTTGAATTTTGTGTTCATGCAGAGGAACGATTACTGGAGGTTTCATGTTGCCCGTCTTGCTCAGCTCCCTCTCCTGTGACTCATTTTTGACTCAAAAAGATATGTATGCCATGCTTAAGGTGCCCACATTTTCTTACATCACATGAGAATTTCGTCTCAAATCAATTCTAGAAGAGATCCTAAATAATGTTTCAAATAGCATTTTACCTGTTTGTTTATGCGTTTTATTTATTGCATTAGTTCCTAGCTAGGACTTAGCTATTACGTACTATTAGCCAAGTTGCAGAAAAGTTTGTAATTTTTTCCTTTAAAACTGTACATAATTACTTTTTAAATGTAGCTGCAAGAAATCTGGTTTTGCATTGGGATGCTCTCTGTTATCAAGAATTACACTAATTTATAGTTTTACAAACAAAGAAACAATTTTTAAATTAGTATCCAAATATACCTATTCTTTTAAAATACGTTGTTATTGTTCATTGCTCATTTCACTGTGGGTAACCTCTGCCTCCAATCTGCATCTAGGACAACCCTTGACCTTTGCAAGTTGACCTAAAATGTCTTCTCAGTCCCCTTTACTTTCTTTTCCCCCTATTCCATCCTAAAAAATGAGGTGGCAGGTTTATAACAATCTTATCTGAAATCATGTATGCAATATAGTTTTATGAAAATTTAAGTACTTAATTATCTTTAAATGAATACTCAGGAAAGGACATGTAGGAACTCTAAGATTACTTTCTAGCTCCATTGCCTGGGAAATATATGGTAAACTCTATATAAGAAGATGACTTGCATAGTAATTTTACTCTAAAATGTGGGATAGATTATTTTCAGTTCTTTAGTTTTAACATTTCAAGATCTGTCTTCACAAA